>NC_077245.1:52000285-52318618 GCF_947179165.1 Solanum dulcamara | reverse complement strand
TCTTCGACTAGATAATATACTTTGGGTGTTAAAACATTAATCATCGGAGACAAATATTTGGGCAGTAAGGTGTAGTTTTGGCTACAAAATTAGACGAATAAGTTGTGTAAATTAACTGAAGTTAGTAGATTATGTATTAATTTAATTACATATGACATGAGTAACTATAATTTAACAAATAGGATTACTTGGAGAGTTGGGTATTCTAAATTTATCCTGAATCCGCCCAAAAGAGGTAATTAACTTGAGTTCGATATGATGACTATAGATTGATCGAAGAAAGCCATACAAGTTGCTTCAATGACAAGCTTGGTAATTCAACACGAGTACTATCAATAGTAATCTTACCACAATTTGTGTTTTTATAACTTTCATGATTTATACATGGTTTATAAAGTGAATGTGTTATCGAATGTTTTAAATTTGCATGTGGGACAAGTCTATTACTTGATATGATACCGAAATAGTTATTTGAGATGAACTTGCTTTTATAAGACATATTTTATTGATAATCGAGATATGATTACCATTATCAAAAGGATTTAGCATTTGCTTGAGAAATAGTATTTTGACATGTGTTTTTCGTTAAAGTTTTATATAATATGATTCGATAAGAACTTAAATGCCTTGTACTATTTTGGAAATGCTTCTACTATTTATAAAGAAAAAGTATAAATGGGAGTAGACCTTGATAGATCTTGTAGCTAACGGCGGGTTCGTTAGACCTGGTGCACCTTGTATTTATAGATTACCGATATAGCCTTCGCTAGTAGGAAGGTAGAACTAGCATATTGTTACCGATATCCCTCGAATAGGGATCTACCGATCTGAATATTTGATTCCTTTATGAGGGGTCCACTATTATCTATTATTTCTAAAAGAAGAAAACCACACTGATTACATGATTCATTCTTGAAAACCTCCCAAATATAAGATTTGATATGAAAGTGGTTTTCTTAGTTTGTTAATAAATACTTACATTGATTTCGCTTACATGATACAAATAAGATTGAATATTGTTATAGTGTTCTAAAAGGGCATTTATTTCATGATCTTGATTATCATACTAGCATGTTTCCTCACTTATCCCTCACTAAAATAGTTGTGGTGAAGTGTTATTATTCACTAAACTAGCGTCTTAATCCCTGCTAAATATTTTTACAGAGAGCACAGGTGACATTGGCGAGGATTTCATTAATTAGTGTTAGCGAGTTGAAAATCCATGGTGAGCCCCGCACTTGTTCTGCAGGCATCAAGCTTATTTAGTTGTTATGGCTTTTTCTTTTAAAACTCTTAGAGTCGCTCCGTTTGTCATTTTCTCTATTATAATCATGAGTATTCTTTTGTATTGTAGTCATTTGACTAGTTTCAAACTTTCTTTCGTATTTGGAGATGAATTGATATTATTGTATGGCGATTATATTTTTAATGGATATGATTCATTGATTTAGAGATGTTGGTTGTGTTGTGAATTTCTGAGACGGAAAAATTTTGGATAGGCCCAAAAACAAAGGTAACTCTTCCCAAAAACAAGGGTAACTCTGCCCAATTTCTGTAGACTTTGGTTTAAGGCTTGCTTTGGAATTCTCCCCCTTAGTGCCGGTCATGATCCTAAATTGGATCGTGATAAAATTAAGGGATTAGAATATCATTAACCAATAAAATATGGGTTTGGTTTTAGAATTTCAGTTTTTTAATTTTTTTCTTGTTTTATAAAAAATCAATTGCTATGTTGGTGAAAACTAAAACTATTGTTATATAGTAGTTATTTTTTTTTTAAGGGAACAGACCCTACACGAGGCTTTCACCTCTCGTGCATAGTCAGGGGTTGAGCAGCACCCCCAAGCCTTAACATAAATAAACAAAATAAAAATACAAGAAGGGGGACATAAACCTTACCTCCGATCCTATGTTGGTTCATAAGTCGGCTAACCTATTAAGGTCAGCTAACTCATCCCCGATACAAAAGAGAGGCTAACTCTAACTAGAAAGCAGTAAATCTATGAGAGGACTCCTCCTGGTACAAATCGACTAGGAAAGCATAAATGAGGGAGACTCTCCCCTTCCATGAGAAAAAAGAGAGTAACCTACAATATTCCTATTCAACTATGCTACGTACCAGACATAGCTAAATTGAAGAAGAAAAAAGTATATGAAACTTTTATCTCGCATGGGATGGGAAAATTCTTTTCATCTTTGCCCTTTTTAGTCTTGTCATACCAAGTAAGTCCAAGGAAATATGCAACAACATCAGTATAAGGATGAGTAGTTAAGGAGGATGAAATGATAGGAAGTAAATGGAGCTATAGCAGCTAGTAGCCTTGGGGTTGTTGTTGAGGATCATGAAAGATAGAGTAGTTGTGTAGTGCAACTTGTATGTGATGCCTCCCTGACCCCTTGCTTGTGTGGTTGTTGTCTCCCTTTGTCTGAGACTTTGTGTACCTGCACAACCAAGCAACCAAAGAGCCAAACAAGTATGGGAGGTGTGATGGTTGTTGCAAACCTGCAGGCAACTTCTTGATACAAGCAGCCAAGGAAGGTTGCTGCATTCCTGTAACCAGCTCCTTATTGCCTCTCCCAAAAAGCAAATCTGGAAGCTGATGTATGAAGTAGTAATGACTTGTAGTTGCTCATTGAGTGCTGCAAATTGTTGGTACAGATGTTGGATACTGATGCCTGCTGGTGCTCTGAGAACCCAAGCATTCTCAACTTTGACGTTGTAGCTGGGGTGCACAAAAGCTATTGCAGGTGTTGAGACCAGGAACCTGGTATTTAGTAGTGTTGCTGTGATGATGAGGTCCAAGTAAGACAAGTAGTTGTCTCCCTTAATGTGAGGATCTATGGACTTCAGGTGTTGCAGTGAGGGAATTGGCTTGAGTGGAGAGCTGATGTGTTGGTGAAGTCCTAGCTTGTAAGGTTGTTGTCTCTATGTTGATGCATTTTATTTGCCAAGGTGCCCCATCAGGTGTTGTACTTACACAAAAACCATCAAAGAAAAATGAACAGCCAACCAGACAGAAAAACTAGGATGGGCCTTGTGTAGCAGTCTTGGAGTTTCTATTTGATTTGGTGGTTGTATCTTTGATGTCCTCTATGTAGTTGTTGTTAATGCATGTTGATGTAGCACTCCAGCAACCTGCAACAATACAACAAACAAACAAAAGCAAGAAAGAACTTGCACAAGCTAGCAAAAAGGAAAGGACCTCTAAAAGTGTTTTGGAGCCTGTTTGCTTTTTCAAGGTCGCTCGCCTAACGTCTCCAATTATCCGATTGAGATGAAACTCCTTGAGACTTGCACAAACATTCTTTTCTTTTGTCCTGCAAGATTTTGAGGTATTTTGCACAGGTTGTAACTTCCAAATAGCAAAATGCTCCCTCTTTAGGCTTAAGACAGCTGACTTTTTCAAGGTCGCTCGCCTAACGTCTCCAATTATCCGTTTGAGATGAGACTTCTTGGGTCTTGCTCCTATTGTATTTGCTGCAGTCCTGCAAATTTTGGAGACCTTGGTGCAGGTCCACATGGTCCAAATCACCCTGCACATCATACCCTGCTGCATTTTGGTCATAGTCTGCTGCAGGTCCTTGGGTATCTCCATGTTACTTCTATAGTAAAGGGGGTTAAGATGCTTGTTGTTGCAAGCTACTCCCAAGAGGAGACCCTTCCTTATGATCAGGATCAGCTCTTTAGAGTACCTGCACAAGATAGACAAACAAAAGGAGAAATCCCATTGCTGATTCCTGTGCTGCATCTCTACAGCATTCTTATGTTGTTGTTGCTGCATCTCTGTAATGTAGTTGCTGCTGCTATAGCATCTACATGTGATGTTGTTGATATGATGGTGCAAGAACTTCAAACTCAGCTGCTGCAACTCCAACCCCAGGCTTAAAGTAGCATTAAACCTGCACAATGAGACACAACAGAAAACAATAATAGAACCAGAGTTTTCTTTTTGATTGCTGTTGAATGGAGTTCCATGTGGTGGATGTTGTGTTGCTGGTTTGTACAGTTGTTGCTGTGGATTGTTGTATGCTGTTGTATTGCTGGTTGACATTTTCCATGTCTGCAACTACCTGCATAAACAAAAGGACAAGAGAAGAGAAGATAGCTACTCTATCCCTTATCTCTAGTGGTATGGTAATTATTCTAGGAAAGCAGTAAACTAGGGAGACTCTCCCTTTTACAATGGTCCTGGATATCATTATATATATCAGCTAGTATTAAAAAAGTGTGAATAAATGTACTTGAATGGAAACTAACACTAGAGCATGATTAGTGATATCCTTCAAGGTGGTTGGTGGATCTTCTTCATCTTTGTTCTCCTAAAGCTAGCCATGCCAGCTTTGTCCATTTTATAATATCCCTTGGTCTCTCTTGGAAGTTGTTGAAAACTGTAGTAGTGTTGTGTATGGTCCTTCATGTGGCTTTCTTTTGAGAGTGTATCTGCAGGGAAATTAGCTTCCCTAAAGATATGTCTGCAGTGGAAGCTTTCCATCTTGCTAATCAATAACTGCAGCTCAGTGAGATAGGTGTGAATATTCCATGGTGGTTTCATCTCTTGTTTGAGCCACTTGATCAGTAGCTCAGAGTCTACTTCCAGGGCTACCCTACTGTGTCCATGTTGTAGACACCATTGAATACCAATAAGAGCTGCTTGTACTTCAGCTTGGTTATTAGAACCAAAGCCTAGTGGAGATGCAAAGGCATATATCAGCACTCCATTATGGTCCCTAAGAATGCCCCCTGCCCCTATCTTTCCTGGATTGTTAAGGTCACTCCCATCTGTGTTGAGCTTGATCATTGTAGGCTGTGGTTTAGTCCAACATACTTTGGTTATTCTCAACTCATGTTGGCTTTTTTCAACCATGGTAACCAAATCTGTCCACTTACTTGGCAAATCAATATATGGATACACAGTAGAGATAAGCATGTATAGATCTTTGGATATTGAGAATATTACTCTAGTAGCATTAGACTTCTTGCCTCCATACTTGCATGCACATCTATTCTTCCATAGATTCCAGCACACAAAAATGGGGATGGCTTGCATTACTAACTTATGAAGCTCATTGTTAGTTTTGATTAGCCACCACCTCATCAATAGGTTTTTTAGAGGAGTGTTGCTGTGTTGTAGACCCCAGTACCCTGAGAAGTGTTTCCAAATATGTTGTGCAAAGTAGCCTGAAACAAGGATATGGTCTACATCATCAAGACCTGCTCTATAGCAGCAAGAGCATGCATCAGGCTCCTATCCAAAGGCCACAATTCTGTCATTTGTGGGTAGCTTAAGTCTGAAAGCTCTCCACAAAAGAAAAGAGACCTTGAAAGGAATGCTATTGTGCCATATGTTGCTGTTAGTGAGAGATCTTGTCTTTTTCTTTCTTACTAACTCCCAAGCTGATGCACAAGTGAAGTTGCCATGAGAGTTAGGCTTCCAGATGGCTTGATCCTGTATATTTGGAATATAGCTGATGGGAGTGCTTTTTGCACACCAGTTGAGGGGGTGCATGTTTCCTTACTTCCTCTG
The DNA here is from genome assembly GCF_947179165.1 of Solanum dulcamara. Lineage (NCBI taxonomy): Eukaryota > Viridiplantae > Streptophyta > Magnoliopsida > Solanales > Solanaceae > Solanum > Solanum dulcamara. The sequence continues at coordinate 52,313,093 of NC_077245.1, read as the reverse complement.
CCTTCCATCCTCCATTCTCCATTAGATCAGAGACAGTAGTATTATTCAATCTAGGGAGACTTTCATTGTGGTAAGCTAATGGACCTACCCCTAGCCAATCATCCTACCAAAAGCTGCTTGTTCCAGACTTGATTCTCCATTGTATATGAGGCTCAATATCTCTTTTATTGCTCATCATGTGCTTCCACATGAGGGACTGTCCTGTGTTCCACTTCTTTATGACTGGATGAGCCCTTTGGAAGTATTTTGCTTTAAGGAATTCCCCCCATAGTGTCTTCTTTGATCTGAAAGTCCACCAATGTTTATATTCGAAGGATAAGCATACATCCTCTAATTTTTTAACACCTATACCACCCTCCTCATAAAGATAACTGAGAGTATCCCAAGAGGCCCAGTGATATTTTCTTCTTTCAGTTTTCCATCCCCAAAAGAAGTCAGCAATTAGTCTTTTGATTTGATTCATGGTGGTCTTGGTAGGACTGATAGCTGACAGCAGGTGTATAGGAATGGATTGCAGCACTGATTTTATATATAGATTTGAGGTACTTATTTTGTATAGTTAGATTTTTTGCCCTTATTTTATATATAGATTTGAGCTTGGTTAACAAGTACTAAACATCATGTAATACTTATTGTTTTATCGATATTTATGTTAAGATTTTAAAATTTAAATTTAAATTATAAAAAATATTCTTTTTTAAAAAAAGTGTGTTGGCTCAGCACAACCCGTAGCCCACATAGTTATGGTTTGTGCTGATTATTTTTTGGCCCTCCAAAATAATGAATCAGTCGGTCTGACCTGTAAAGCTTTAAAGCTTGTATAGGTTAATTCGAGTGGATTGAATACGCTCATATTAACAGCTCTAAGTATAAATTTAATTGAATGAAGTTTTCGCGATCAGGGGTCTCATGTTCAACTCTGGCACTTCTTTCCTTTACGTGTGATGTTGTTATAAGTTGAATCAATTTTATATGATAAATAGTTGCACTTTTTTCGTACAAGAGATGACCGTTTTGCAAGTTTCAAGTAAATATATAAATAAGAGAACTCTTGCGTTTCTTAAAACAAAAAAAAAGAAGTCTATTGGAGTCACCTTTCATTAAATGTCACTCTTTGATTCTTTAGACAAGACAATAAAGATTCAGTCTAGTCTCTATTCTTATTTTTTGCAGGAATAAATGGTCGATTGTTTAAGCAAAAAAGGATACTTCCTCCTCTCCATTTTTTTCAAAAGTGTTATACCACCTTGGAAAAAGAGAAGTTTATGGCTATAATCAGGAATCATCCTTGTTTGGTGTTAAGGATAAGAGTTAATAGTCACGGAAAAAAATGTAAAATTATTTTACACTATATTTAATTAAGAGTATTAGTTAATTTTGAGATTATTTTTTTCATTATTTTTATTATAATAATAGAATAAGTTTATCCCATATATATATATGATAGAATAACTAATCCCATTTAATTTCTTATTGCATGGGATAATTTTATCTATCTCATCCTCGTATCAAACGATCCAATTGTTACAGCTCAACTTCTATGGAATTGTTGACTAGAATGGGAGACCCCTTTGTTATCTTAATAGTTCAAATAGACATTATTTTTTTTCGATTTTCCATTGGTGTCCAGAGCCCGAAAGCCCGAATAAATCTGGACTACGAGAACACTACATTAATTGAAAAACTTGTATAAATGAGTTTATTATTTATTTTCTTGTGTTCAATAAATAATCAAAAGGTATTATTCAAAAAGCATTTATATATTATCTAACAAAATATTTTGATCAATCAAACATAAAAAAAAATTGATAAATATATTCCTCCATATCAAACACATCCTTAAATAGCATAATTCAAGTGGAATAATCTTCTTTCTCATTTGTGGGAGAAAAAGAGAGAAATATAACCAAAAGAGATCACTCTTTGTTTATTTAGACAAGAAAACAAGACTTTCTTCTTAAACAAGAAAAAATTGTACAGTTCTGCATATGATAGTGGCACGCCCCGAGAGGATATCCTAGGCGTGGCCGGCACTCAGAAATGATCTTTAGTCATCGAGAGAACCACTTGGTCTCACTCATCCATTCATCAGCGAAAGACTTAAGTGAAAATAAGAATATTTATGTGGGCTCTCCATCATCAACATCAAAGGAAAGAAATCATCCTTAGGAGAAGTAGTTTCAAAGGAAAATTACTCCAATTACTTCATCAAACTCTGTCTACGAAGCCTCTAACACTATTAGAAGGTGTCAATGACATGTCCATGGCTACCTCAACAGAAATATAATACTCAACAATAATGAAAGGATAAAGAGTTCCTCCGAATACAAGAAGGACTCACCAAATAGTTGGAAAGTAATGGTCTTCAACGATGCGCCTGTTGAAGATCTCTAACACCTGTATTTGCATCATAAAATGATGCAGGTCAAATGACGTCAGTACATGGAATGTACGAGTATGTAAAATGACAGAAAATTCAGGATAGATATCAAGATACTCCTCTCAGGAAGACTCAACTCAGAACTCAACATCATCTCAACATCAATATGCAATGCAAGTTTAAAATAATAATAAGCAATGCTTACTCAGTTGAGAGTTTCTCTAATCGATAACCATCACTTATGAGCTAGTGATGATACAACGAAGCAATGTCATTGCCGCATCCATCCAATACCTTGTCAGGGTAAAGGACATCGCCATCTTAGATCCAATCATCAAAGTCCTCTTTTTGGGACATAAGAGGCGTAACCTTCATCCTATGCTACCTACGTAGTTCTGGGGTTTGAGTCAATTAAACTCTTACCCAACTCGGTGCTCAATAATACTCCCAAAATATGTGCTCATATTAACCTCATCATCTAGTCTCATTGGACTTTAATTTAAAGCATCAAACTCATCTCAACGCAACATTATCATCATTACCTCTTCATCAATCATTACACTTCAAAACATCATTTACATCTCATCAAAATATCTTGTTCAAAACATCATTTAACCCAAAGAGTCAAATTCATTTAAACTCAATACTTTTACTCTTTCAAAACTCAATAAAATACTCTTTTTGTCAATATATATTAAAAGCCAACATCTTTACTCAAAACATGCATAAACATAAATAAATAATCATGAACATCAAATCAATTAGGGTTCATGGAAAAGTACCCATGAACAATAATTTCAATAATATGAGAGATAAAAATAATAATAATCTCAATGCATAAACATATCTAACTCAATAGAAGACGAATCAACTCATTTAGAATTCAAGAATTAGGGTAAAACTCAACTTAAATTCAATTACGATGAATTTAAATATTGGGCGCATGGATGAACTAAATTCAATGCTATGAATAGCCTTACATACCTGAAATTCGAAGTTTTACTCCGAATTGAAGAACTCAATCAACACTCTTGGACCCCTAGCCTTTTCTCCTCGCCGGAGAGTTTTGTATACTATCCGAAGTGTATGAATCACCGGAATAATACTACTAAAAATTAAAACTATGTTTGAGAATGAGTAAAGAAGTGTATAGAGAGAAGACTTACACGAGAAAGCTTGATGAATAAAATGATGAAATAAGGTGGGTATTTATAGGTCTGAAGGAGGGACCTAACAATAAAATAAAATAATTATAAAGAATGATCTTGAAAATTTAATGGAAGATTATGGTGTCATGGGTGATGTCAAATGGAGGAACATTGATGTCATGGGTGATGTCAAATAGATCTAGTTCTTCCATGGTTGGTGAGATGAACCTTCTTTTAACGGAATACCCTATTTTGGAGCTACGTTTGAATAAGATAACTTCCTAATTAGGATTTAGTATCTTCATATGAATTATAGCTCTAGAAGTCTACCTTCATGTCGTTCAAGAATCAACCAAATTGGAGCATTCTACTGTGAGATATGAGTTTTCTTCTACAAATACTCTATTTCATCACAGCACCATGTCTTGCAAAAAATAATTTATTCGACCTACTTAACTCCAAATCTTAAGCTATGGTCTCACGAAAGTTATAGATAACGATGTTGGGGTTATTCAAAAATTTGAATCACCTAATTTGGAACATCCTAAAAAATGTTATATCCAAAATACAGAAGCAGTATTATTTTCATCGAGAATTGAAATACGACATACAACGTTTTAGGGGGTGTTACAGATAGAATATTAATAAGTCATTTGATTGTTGGTTAAAGTGGAGTTATTCATATATTAAATTTATATAATTTTATATGTTGTTTGATTAATAAAAATGGGGGAAAATATTTTTTACATAAAATCTAGCATGAGTTATACCATGTTTGGTTGGTCTTCTTTTTCCACATAAAATATAACATGGCTAATATAATATATAGCTCATGTCTTTTCTTTCCGTATAACTAATAAACCTCACAAATTATGAATGAATTTATGTAGGGTAAAAAATAAATAATTAATATATGAATAATTAAATTTTACGTAATTAATTCTTAAAATAATTATTATATGAATAATTAAATTCTACATAATTAATTCTGCATTACTAATACTTGCATAACCAAATCATGCATTATTAATACTTACATAATTCAGCAACCAATCTACCTTCATTAACCTTGTTTTAATTCATTTGGTGTGCAGTTAATTGGTTTTACAAGAATTTTTTAAAAAAAATTAAAAAAGAATCCCCTGTGAGTTGTCAGGTGCATTTAGTGGCCAAACACGTAAAATAATTGGTCAAATAAAATAACACTTAGAAGCAAATTGTATTTCACTATTTATTAATTGTTTATGTAAGGAACAATATAATTGTACTACACAAATGAAAGGAAAAAAACACACAACTATTTGCAACATTTAGAGAACATTTATATATTTTTTTCTCACGTTTGAACATGTCAATTGCCGAGGGTGATCGATCATATTCCCTTCTAACTTTACATAGTAAAAAATTGAAGTGTCATATTTAATTTCCTTCTAATAACTTTACATAGAACAAAAAATTAAAGTTTCATATTCTCTTTTAACTTTACAGAAAAAAATATTAATGTGTACCATACTATATTTAAAGTTCGACATTCTCTTATCTTCCTATTTCAAGTTGCAGTCATTATATTGACTAATGATTCCATAGAACCAGTCTCTTTTGATCTTTCTATTAATAAAAAACCCACTCTAAGTAAACAAAATAAAACAATGTATCATAATAATAGAAAATCTACAAAGATACTCTCTCCGTTCCATTTTAGTTGTCATAATAAGATTTTGCACAATTCTTAAGAAAACATTAACTAGGAGCGTTATTTAACTAATATACCCCTTATTAAATCTTTAATTTTTATCTATTTACGTGCCTCTTAATTCTAAGATAATTAATGTTAAGGGCAAAGTTGGAAAAAGATAATTAATTCTCTCTTGACTGTTTAAATTGACAACTATTTTGGAATAAATTTTTTAAGTATACATGACAATTAATATGGAACGGAGAGAGTATTATATATATATGTATAGACACATAAATTTCGTTGGATTTAATTCATACCAAATTTGAATTAAATTCATATTTTTGGGTTGAATAATTAATTTGTACTGCACAATTTATAAATACTTTTATTTTATTAAATTCAAGTTCAAGGTCCATTTCATCTTGAGGCTCAAACTCATGTCACTTGCCAAGGTGACTTGGCATCCCAGTCAAGTTCAAGACCAACAAAAGAATGTCATGTGTACAAATAATGTGGCAATCTTGGTCAAAATCCAACAACCAATCAAAAAGCAACCTTATCACATAGTATTAGTATTTGTGATAAGCTTGAAGACTTACAAGAACCAACCAGAAGATGACAAAAGAGTCCATCCACATTTGGACTGCCTCCCTCCTACAACTATAAATAGGAGGGTTACATAATTTTCTGAGGACATTTCTGCAAGCATTGTAGAAAGTTGCAATATCAACTATAGAGTTCTTCGAAGGAGTGGTCAACGAAGTTCTTTCCAGAGATCGACTTGACACAACGAAGTGCTTTTCGATGTTCCGGAGATCAAACACATCTCAAGAAAGTCTGCATCCTCCTACATTTGAGAAATACGCTACTAACGGTCCTGGAATTACGAAAATATATTAGGAGAGAAGAATCAAGAGAACAACGGAATTGTACTCATAAAGATTCATCAATAAAATTAATTTTTCCTTTATTTATTTTGATTCCAGTTAATTTTCACCACAACAAAAATTTGTTGCGAACAAATTTGGCACACCAAGTGGGACCAATTCTGATCTTCATCTCTTCCTTCTGCAAATTGAAAGACTACAAATTCAACTACATACTACAGTGAACTTTGAAAAAATCAACGATACTCCATGCAAGGCGAATTTCAAGGCAAGCAACTAGAATGAATCAAAGTTCTTCATATCTTTAGAGATAGAGGAGAAAGGTAAATCTCATACTACGGCTACAACTTCTGGGGGAAAAATCTATTTCTTTCCATCCCATGGAGTCTCTCAAACTAGCTTCAATTCTAAGGATTTCAAAGATTTGGCAGATTCATTTACCTCAACAAAAATCAATGCCATGATGACTGATGTAGTCAATATCGACGAACAACTTGTTGTGATGACGCAAACCATTAAGGCATTAAAAAATCTATTGAAGATAAAGATCTTCAAGTCGCCCAACTCATAAGCAAATTAGATCTCCATTGCCCTGGAGAGTCAAGTCACAACCTAGCACCGAAAGAAAAAATTGATATTGAATCTCCCACCAAGTTAGTTGAATCTCAATCGCAAAGCAATCTGCTTCAGTGGCTACTCTAGAAATTCAACAACTACAAGATATGATTGCAAACACCATCAAATCTCAATATGGCGGTCCATCACAAAGTTCTTTAGGATACTCAAAGCCGTATTCTAAGAGAATTGAGGGCTTACCGATGCCAATTGGATATCAACCACCAAAGTTGCAACAATTTGATAGGAAGGAAAATTCAAGAATACACATTGCACATCTCATCGAGACTTGTAGTAGTGCTGGTACACATGGTGATCTTCTTGTCAAGCAGTTTGTGTGTTCCTTGAAAGGGCCTTTGATTGGTACATGGACTTAGAGCCTCAATCAATTGACTGTTGGAAGCGCCTCACCATCATCAATTATGATCTTTCCCTCGGCACCAAGGTCATGATCTTTTCCTTCAAGATGAAGCATTTTGTAGTGTGATGACAAATAATGCGGTGAAATTTATAATTAGGATTATCGACTTTGTTGGATTCTTTGGGTCGTTTTGACTCGAGAGCGAAATGACTTTATTGGCTAGAAGCTCATCGAGAATCATAGGAACGTCGAAGTTAGGAAAATGATACACCTTTGCTTATAACTCCTTCAACGTTGGTTGATTTTTTACTTCTTGTGTTTGTTGATTTGCAGCTTTCTCTTTCAACTTTTGTTTTGTGGATGCCTTCGTAGAAATCACAGTTATTGCCATGGATTCATTAGTTTGGTATTCTGGTGACTCATTAAGTTTTGCAACTTATTTTCTTGGATTAAAAACATATGATGCTTTTCCATAGCTTGCAATGCTCAACTCTATGTCATGAGCGCGCATAGCTAATTCTTCAAAAGTTTGAGGCTTAGAGCCCATTTGGATGGGCTTATATGTGACACCCCAGAATTTTTTTCGCAAGGACTCGAACATTTTTTCACGTGTGGGTAGACTCGGACCGGAGGACTTGTAATTCTACATATGAGTTAGGATTAATTCCTAAGTAATTGAAGTGTGTTAGATGTGTTTAGGGGTCATAGGGATCTCTAACACCAAGTCGAGTCCAAAGAACTCCAATCGATTAAGTTTTCGGACGAGTTAGTATAAGGGTCAACTTCAAACGACCATATCTCCTAGGATATAAAGAACTGGGTGGACCACGACCTACCAAATTAAAGGTCTTTGAGTCTTCTTTCCAACGCCACCATTATCGCAATTTTTGGAGTTCGGAGTCAAACGTTATGGCCATTTTACTACAGACTAGTACTGCAGGAATTTCAGGCCTGGGCGAAATTTAGGCTTGGCGCTCTAGTGGCGCCCCACGCCACTATAGCGCCAGAAAATAGCCTCAGTAGTTTGGGGCTTGGCGCGACGCACCACTATTAGATGTGCAGGGTTTTAAGCCTATTTTGGCTTGGCGCTGCAGTGGCGCGATGCGCCACTATAGCGCTAGCAAGACTTTTGCCCAATTTTTCAGATTTTTTTGAAGAGGGGCAACTTGGACTTTTTCCAAATTATATATACACCATCCTTGAGCATTTTAGACCATTATTTTTAGCTTTTCCCTCTCTCTAAAAAGCCCTAAAACTTTCCCTCTCTTCTTCTTCTTCTTTTTCTCCAAATCCTTCTCCAACAAAGATTGCCTTCAAGAGCTTCAAGAATTCAAGCCTTCCATTGAAGACCTAACATCAAGGTTTCTTCAAAGTCTTCAAATAAGGTATGTAAGGCTAACCTAAAATATGGATTGAGTTCTTTCATATGCCCATAGATGTGTTGGTTAGGAGTTGTGAAAGAGTTGCACCTTCTAGAAAGATTTTCTTGAAAGTTTTCCCTAAACTATGGAATATTTTTAGATACAAATGGTCGATTGATGATTTTAATGACTTGAGTTACTAAATAGTTATTTTTCATATTATTAACTATAAATGTATCTTTGTATATAGATTTATAGGTATTGACGATATTCTTGAGTTGAGTTTTGTTGAGAGTATGGGTTCATGTTTCATTCACATGAACCCAAGATGAGATTTCTTGTCATAAATGTCTTGAGGTTGAGATGGATAGTTGTGTGTACATATGTATTGATTGGAATAAAAAGAATGAATTGGTTAGTTAAGAATGTCTGTTTGCTTCTATAAAATAAACATAGGACAAAAATAAGGATTTTGGAGTAGATGTTTGATGATTGATGTGATGATGATACTTGACAATGATGTGATGATAATGTTTGATGATGATGTAAATGATAATATATGATGATGATGTGATGATGATGTTTTGATGATGATGTGAGTGATGACGTGAATGGTGCTTATTTAATATGTGTAGAATGATTGATGAAGAGATATATTGATGAGGATGTTATGTGATGGAGCGGATTGGAGTCTAATGTGATTATGTGATATGTGATTTGCATAATCTGATTTGATTGGAGTCTTATGAGTATTTTGAAAATAAAGGATCTTTTGAGAAGGAGTTTTAAATAAATGATTTGTGAGCATTTTTGCATAAGCTATTTATACACTATTTTTGAGTTTAAGAAATGATTATTTTCATCTATGATTTAAAAAGAGTTTAAGCATGAGTTGAGTATGAGGAGCCTTTAAATGAGTTGAGTATTTTTACATTAAAGTATCTATTTTGAGTTTGAGTTGAGGGGTTGAAATTATGTTTTAATGTACATAATATTTTCTGCATTCACCGAGTTGAGATTGTACAAGTTTTAAAGAGAAGAGTTTGATGATTTGAGTTGAGTTTTGAAAAGAGTCCAATGAGACTTGCCATTATGACTCGATTGAGTTGAATTGAGGATAGAGTTGATGAGTTGGCAAGGTTCTAAATGAAACTAGCCGTGAGGGCTTGTTTGAGATGATTGAATGGAGTCTTATGAGCATGGAGTCATGAGAGGAGTATCGAGCACCGAAGCGGGTGAGAGTATAGTCCATACTCGAACCCCAGAAACTACGCCGCCAACATAGGTAGGGATGGAACCGTTAAAGTCGGATGCTTCCCGAGGGATGGAACCGTTAAAGTCGGATGCTTCCCGTGGGATCGAACCGTTAAAGTTGGATATTTCCTATTTTTATTGTCCTGAAATGATAGGACTTGACTAATCGATGGTATCCATGATTAGGGAGGCGTTCATGCCCTGGCAAGGTATGGATGGACGTGGCAACAACGTCTAATTGTTGTACTATCACTGGCTCATAAGTGATGGTTGTCGGATAAGAGAAACTCCCATTTAGGTCTTGATAGTGCTCCGAGTCAGTTGAGTTGAGTGGTTTACGAGTTGGTCCTGTCTAAACTATTTTTTGTTAGACTTAGGGCATTTGAGTGAGTTGCTATATGCTTATGAGTTAGTCATGTCTAAACTATTTCTTGTTAAACTTAGGACACTTGAGTGAGTTGTTACATATTTATTGAGTTGAGTCTTTTAAGTTGAATTGTAAAATGCTGCATAATTTAATTTGCATATTTACTGAGTTGAGTCCTTTGAGCTGACTGTTGAGCTGAATGTTGAGTTGATTGTATATGGTCGGATTGGATTAGATGAATTGTGATTGGATTGAATAGAATGGTATGTGACTAGATTGGATTTGATTATTGAGTTGATTGTTGAGTTGAGTGTATATAATCGGATTGTACATGATTGAAAGGGATCGAATTGTAAATGATTTGATTGAACTGCATTGTACATAATTGGATTAGATTGTATGGTATATGATTGGTCTCTGTCTAAACTGTATCCTTACTTTAGATTTACGATGCCTTATTTGAGTCTCTCTTATCTTTCTGATTTGAGATATGTGGACCGATGTTATTCTTCCTTGAGGTATGTTTCATTCTGCCATATTACATACTCGTACATTCCACGTACTGACGTCCATTTGGACCTGCATCATTTCATGATGCAGAGATAGGTTTAAGAGATCGTCAATAGGAGCATCATTGGGGATCTATTTCACACTCAGCGTATTGGTGAGTCCTCCCCTACATTCGGAGGACACCGCTCATGTAATATTGCGTCGAGTTAGCCTTTTCATTTTGATTTGAGGTAGCCATGAACCTGTCATTGACACCAATTAGATAGTAATGATAGAGGCTTCATAGACTAGATAGTGATGAGTCGATTGAGTATTTCTATCCTTGAGTTATTCTTGTCAAACTATTTTTAATGACAAATATTTTAGTTGATCTGTTGGCCCATGGCCTTTATTCTTCGAGATAGGTTTAAGAGATCGTCAATAGGAGCATCATTGGGGATCTATTTCACACTCAGCGTATTGGTGAGTCCTCCCCTACATTCGGAGGACACCGCTCATGTAATATTGCGTCGAGTTAGCCTTTTCATTTTGATTTGAGGTAGCCATGAACCTGTCATTGACACCAATTAGATAGTAATGATAGAGGCTTCATAGACTAGATAGTGATGAGTCGATTGAGTATTTCTATCCTTGAGTTATTCTTGTCAAACTATTTTTAATGACAAATATTTTAGCTGATCTGTTGGCCCATGGCCTTTATTCTTCGAGTTGGATGGGTGATTTGAGTTGCCCGCTAAATTATTCTTTATTTTAAAACTTTTCGCTGAATGAATGAATGAACGGATGTGTGATCAGGCTATGTGGTTCGCTTGGGAGCCAGAAATGGTTTCTGAGTGCCGGTTACGTCTAGGGTACCCTTCCGGGGCGTGACATTATAAGTTGGTCAAACCAACTTATAAGCCCTTTTTAGCTTATTGTGGTGTTTGCCTAATGCTAATTTTAAGCCATAAAGTTCTTAAAGTCAGCCAAAAATGAAATGTTAGGATTCCTAACTTTTTTTTTAATTGCTTATAGCCATTTTTTTTACCATGGAAATTACTTTTATATCCCTTATATTTTAACTAAATTCCCAAACTACCCTTTTTATTCTTTTAACCCTAAAATTCACATTATTTTCCTCATTTCTTCGGCATAAGCACTTTTATCCAAACACTCAACTGCTTATTTACAAAAATAACTTTCAGCACTTCAAAGTTCTAAGAGCACTTCATACATAAAAGTTACTTTTTTAAGCTCATCCAAATGGGCTCTTAATCCCTTGGAAGATATACACAAGGTCCCAATGCATTCCTTGAATGCAAATTTCAATTGTGAAAGTTTCAGAAAATTGATCCTTGCAATCTAAACTCAACATGCGCCAACGATTGATGTAATTTACTACGAGCTCATTCTTACTTTGGTATTGGAGAGAGGTGATTAGACAAGATATAGGCTACTCCATATCACCGAGGATATGACCTTAGATAGAAAAGAGTGGAGGTCGCGGATTAGGGTAGAAGGCTAGTAGGGATAGAATGGTGTCTTGCCGTGTGTTGGTTCAGGGTGGTCGTAGGTCTAGGCGTGCCTTTATAGTTGTGTTTCTATTGCCTTTAATTATCACAGTACTTTGCTATAGTTATTGTTCTTGTCTTGTAAATTTTACATTGTATTTTATTTTTATTTTGTATTTTTTTATTTTATTTTTATTTTATTTTTCATTATGCTATATATATATTTTTTCTCTCGTACTTGGAACTGTGACTTTTGAGTTGAGAGTCTTTCGAAAACAGTCTCTCTACCTCTATGAGGTAGTAGTAAGGTCTCCGTACATCCTATCCTCCCCAAACCCCACTTGTGGGATTTCAGTGGATATGTTGTTATTGTTGTTTGTATTTGTCAACCCTGTTTTTGATAACACTTTTCTTGAGCCAAGGGTGTAGCGGAAACAACATATCTACCTCACACGAGGTAGGGATAAGGTTTGCGTACACTCCACCCTCCCCAACCCTCACTTTCACACTGGGTTTGTTGGTGTTGTGTTCATTGCAGAATTTTTGTTCTTTTAAGTCAAATAAAATGAAAATAATGATTCTCGTTTTCATTATTTATCAAGAAAACATGCTTTTCATTTAGTACCTCAGTATAGATGCCAAAATTCAAATGGCATGAAATTAGGGAAATCACTGTGGGTCAGTAGTCATAAACATAGCCAAAAGAAAAGAAAAGAAAAGAAAAGAAAGGATACATACTATATTCAAAGGCCTAATTACCTGGCAAAACTGAAGTTGATGACCTAGAACATCAATGAAAATTGAAGAAGTGTGTGGAGAATTTAACCTGGTATGAATTTAGACTTTAGACCACCAAATGACGTAAACACAAGAAATCATAAGCAAGAAAAGACCAATATCTGTATGTAGGTAAAATATAGGTAATACATTTCACAAAAAAAGGGCGTATAATTAGGTACAATCATTTTGAGGAAATACAAGAATATGCGTACGTTCTTTTTACAGATGTCACAAACTAAGTGATGATAACACACAATTTCTCTATAATTTTGTAGTCCATCATACTAAGAATGGTTTTCGCTAATCTACATAACAAACTACTGGTACGTATTCTACTAACCGAAATATGAAAAAGTAAGTGCAAGTAAGCTTGATGTAATAACGTCATTACGTTTGGTTTTATCAATTAATACTAAACAGGCAAAGTGATCAGATTGATTGCATTTTCTAAATGGTGGTATATAAGCAAGACAAATCAACAACAACGCCACAGTCCCAAACAAGTCTAAACAAGAGAGATTGATTCTGAAAACAAAATTACATTTTCCTTCAGCCTGGCATTCCAAGCTCATAGTCTCCTCTTCACCTCCCACTCCCACCACCACCGACTCCCTACTCGACCTACCTCATAGGTGGAGCCAGGAATTTGACGAAGAGTGTGCAAATTTTCTTTTAGTTGTGTTAAAGGTGTGCAAAATTAAATAAACACCCATAATAACTAGCATTTAATCTTTGTACACCACATAATCTCCGATAAAGGATGCGTGCTGGACCACCCTTTGCCTAAGGTGGCTCCGCCCATGCCTCACCCCCTTAAGCCCCCAATCCCAATCCATCCCACCCCATAGTATCTTCCTAGTAGTGTTATCAAAATCAAAAAGCACAAAAAATGTTTAAGGCCCGTTGGGACTTTAAGCACAGAGTCCCAAATAAAGCGTGAGCTTTAATGAGGAGAAAACATACAAATATATATATGTTTAGTCCAAGACAAATTATTATAAGCATGAATGAAAAATATATGAACAAAGAAATTAAAACTAAATTACAATAAAAATGAAATATCAATTGTTCAATTTAGAGGCTCATTGGCAAGGAAAAACATGCCTTGAAATCTTGGCCATTGAAACGCACATAATGCGAGGCAAAGCGTTCAACACATTGTGTGACCCTTGCTTCATTAAACGTGTCATTGACAACACTGCTTCCTAGATTACCCATAACTATTCTTGGGATAATATTATTTTTTTTAGCTTACTTACCTATCTGCCTCCATAGAGAATCAATGCACAGAGTTGAACAACACTCAGCTGAAATTTATCTCTGTCAAAAACGAAAAAAAATGAATTTTACATTTTTTACATGCTGAAAATTTGGCAAAATCGGTTCATCAGCAAGTAAAACAAAGAAAAAAATCTCGTGAAAAATTAATCAGCTCAAGTTAGATATTGCATATACCTGATCAAATCATGCGATTTCTCGCCGGAAAGTTAACTGAGTTAACAAAAGCTTCCAATTCGCCGTCGGGCGGCGGCGTTAATACGGAGTCCCTTTTTACGTTCGCTGTGGTTGTACCATTTTTCTTGGCATAATATATAAATATTAATCTAACTTCAACTAACAACTATAATTATTCAAAACTTGAACAAATATACCATTCATTCTATATGGCATTCTACATGATAATTTTATGTGTGTATTGTGTCATATAGGACATGTGTGTCTACTTGTTCACTTTTATATAAGTTTAAATGTCTATTTGTGCACACCCAAAGTTGGAGTACATAAATATGAAATGAGGTCAAGTTAAATGGTATATTTATGTATTATGTCTTTTTTCTTTTTTATTTAAGTATGGTTCGTTACACAATATAGGTCTTTTTATTGTCGTTTAATGATAAATTTAAACGATGCGATACAATAGAATTTAAGTAACAATCAAAATAAATATTGTATTTAGACTAACAATACAATACAATATAATGAATAACAACCATCCAAACAAGGTGTATTGTAATCACGTTGTTACCTTATGTCTTTTTATAATTTAATTATGAGAAAAGGGCCAAAAAAGTCATTAAACTATTTGAGATGAACAAAAAAAACCTTCATTTATAGTTTGGTCCAAAAATGCTCTTACCGTCAATATTTTGATAAAAAATGTCCTTATTGTTATTCAATGGGTCAAAAATATCTTTTTTCAAATTTACAATAAGGGCATTTTATTCGAAAAAGAGCATTTTTGACCAATTAAATTAACAATAAGGACATTTTTGGATCAAAGTATTGACGACAAAGGTATTTTTGGACCAACTTATAAACAGAGGGCATTTTTGTTCATTTCAAACAGTTTAAGAGTATTTTTGATATTTTCCCTATAATTATTATTTTTTTTATCATATTTTGTTGTAACAACTTAATCCCCATCCTATTTTTTTTATATGTTTATCCTTCAAATTGTTGGTGCATGATACTATGTAATAATAAAAAAAGGATAAATTCTATTCAAACATTATATTAATCAAAATAAGACCATACAATATGATATCATATAGTATTATGTGATATGTAATAGCCATCCAAACAAGGTATTAGAGGAACCTAGAGTGTTGACGAGTCGATTTGGGTCGGTTATTGGTGAAAATTAAAATTAAATCAATTTAATCAATTTTAAAATTATTAAAATCAAACCAAACCAATTAAAATATACATCCATCGGTTTGATTGTTATCGATTTCGGTTTGGTTTGGTTTGGTTTGGTTATTAACCATAAACAAAAATAAAAGAAACTATTCATTCAAAAGAGAAGAAAAGACAATAATTCATTCAAAAAAATAAATTGTTTTCATTCTATTTTAGATCTTATAATTCTTATACTAAAACTTTAATTATTTTTAACTTCATGTTATATTGTTAGCTAATCTAATGTACTAAACAACATAAACTTACTGAATAATGCATAAACTAATGATAAGATTGTACAAATAAAAGACGTATCATATCATATTATTTTAAATTAGCATGCTGCATTTTTTGCATAAAAAAGTGTTCATAAAAAATAATATATTATTTAGATATAATTATAAAATAATATGTATATAATTTGTTAGTTCGGTTCGCTTATTTCTTCGATTTTTTTAAACAAAATCAAAACCGAATAAAATATTATCGGTTTTTAAAAATGTAAAACCAAACCAAATAAAAAATTGGTCTATTTGATCGGTTTGGTTTGATTTTTCGATTTGGATCGATTTTTATCCAAATCGTGAACACCCCTAGAGGAACCAATAACATGTTTTATCATATTATTTTATTATAATTACCGGTCCTCTTTTAATATACTTTATCATGCATTTTTAGGCATTTTGTCTTGGCTTCTTCACTCTCTTTTCTTCTTCTTTTTTTTTTTCAAACTGATTTGTAATGTCTTTAATTAAGCTGGAGATTTATCAAAAACAATCTCTTTATCTTCAAAATAAGGGGTGATCCCATAGTTTCTACGAGGTAAAAATAATGAGGCCGGTCCATGAATTTTCCTCAAGAGTTGAAAAGAAATAGTGCATTAAGTTGTTCGCAAAGGTCAACTCAATCCTCGTATCCCATATTTCACGTGATAGGATTTTGGAAGACCTTTCGACTTCAATTCTGCGTATACTATCATTTCAGACCCTATTTATGTAATTACATAGCCTCAAATGAGGGCCGGGAAAGACCCATTTCCCCACTTTTTAATCACAGCATCAATCTTTCAACTTCCACTATACCATTTTCTTGAACAAACTGAATATTCTGAACAAGAAAAACTCCATCAATGAATCCAGAAAGCTCAAATACTAACCAAACAAACCCCAGAAAAAGACCATTAATAGAAGAACCTAACAAAGACAAACAGCCAACTACACTGAATTCCATGGTGGTAGCCATTGATCACAGTAATCTCTTTTATACAGTCTGTTCTATATGTGAAAAGACTTTACCTGACCCTTCACCAAATACCCATTTCCCCAATTCTTCTTCTTCTTTTCTTCAATACCCTTTTGCAAAAATTGCAACTTTAACCCTGCTTCTTCTGGTTCCAAACGCCTCTTTCGTGTTCTTGTATGTAAAGTTTTCTTTTTTTTCTTTTGTGTCTTTATGTGCAATTTTGATGCTTTTTTTTATTGGTTTAACAAGATTTGATTTTTTTTGTTTTTTTTTGCAGATGTCTATAGCTACTGAGAAAAGAGTGGTTGTGGTGATAATGTTTGATAGGGCGGCTAGGGTTTTGTTTGGTTGTTCTGCTGATGAGTTCTTTGATTTTTCCAAGACTCACCCTTTCGCCGGCATGGGACTTCAAATGAATCCCGAGCACCCCGTCGGAGATTTGAACATGCCAAAATTCATCTTGCACCAGCTATGTCTAGTGCCATCGCTTTTGCAATCCCTGATCGCTAAAGCAACTGTCACTAAAGCGACCAGGGGGTCGCTAAAGCGACCGCCCATCGCTAAAGCAACAGATCGCTTAAGTGACCTTGTGTCGCAAAAGCGATGCCCACTTTTTGGTGGGTGTAGCTTAAGAGACCATCGGAGGTCCGCTTAAGTGACACCTGGGGGTCATTTTATGGTTCAAAAAATTCAGTTAAGTGTTCAACTTTGAAGATCGATTTCTCTCAATTTTGAGGGGATTTGAGGGATTCCAAAAGCTATTTCGCATGGTTTTTCGAGGGGAATATGGTGGTGGGTTCAGAAGTTACTGTAGAAGCTTCATTGGAAGTAATTTCTTCTGTTTTGTTGTGGTCCCTTCTTGTTTTAGGCCAAATTATGAGTATTTATGCATGTTGATATTGAAGTTGTTTTAGTGTGTGAATTGTGCTTCCTTTTGGAACAAAAGCTAGGTTTAGCATTTAGGACCTATTCTCGGAGTCAATTCTGTAAGTTACAAAGCAGGTCCTATAATTTCCAATTTTTGACTTTAAAATTAGTCTGTCTCCGAATTCGATAATTTTAGCATCAAAACGATCGTATTGATGACGTGATTAACATTTTGTTAGTGTGGAGGCGATTGGAGGAAATTCGAAGCTCGAGAGCTTCATCGTGATGTATTCAAAGCTCGCGTGATCGGCTTCAAGGTAGGCTACGGTCTCCCATTTGGGACTGAACTCTATTAGATATCGTGTAGTATATTTTACATGTGACAGGTGAGCATTTACCGAGGTTAGCGTTCTCCTCATCCTAATCCATTTTCTTGTCCCAGGGTGAGCTTTAGGCTAGAATAGTCCCGTGAAATCCTTAAATTAGGTTGTGGGCCTTGGTTGTGGTGCTGTCTTAGCATCATTACCCTATTAGGATTACTATTGATGGACTTAGGCTAGGTTTGAGCCTTAGGTACTTTATCAGGTGTTTATTACCCTCTTAGCTAGGCGTAGCTTTTGGTAGAGCTTATTATGGATAGGATTTCATTTATGCTAGTGCTTGAGACCTCTGGGCTCGTCGTAGCCATAGGTTTGGCTTAGCTGGATACTTGGTCACTGGTTTTGAAACTTATAAGGCATCGAGGATGTGCCCCTTTTTTCTACCTAAGACATTAGAGGCATCTGGGATGCGCTTAGTTTTACTTGGCTATTCGGTGCGTCGACGCTCTTTCTTGACCCACAGATGCCCCCGGGCTTACTCTTGCTAGCTGGGCCATTCCCCTGGGAGTTTACTGGCTGGGTGGGCGGCCCCTTTTCAGGGTGCTCATAGATAAAGTTACTAGTTTACTAATATCAGGCGTGGCGTCACCCTTTCTACATTGTCTTGGCTGCTCACTCTCCGGTACCACTACAGGGATACTATTTGTCTATGTAAGACCTGGTCCAGGCCCAGGCAGTGTATACGGACTTCTCGCATTCCCTATGGGCCCCTTTGGCCAGTGCACCATTGAAATGGAAGAGGAAATCGCATGGGTCCCACTTGGCAGGTCGGGGGCTATACACTAGTTGTTGTTGATCTCTGAGAGCCACCGATGATGTTACTGAATTTTCACTACAGACTTGCATTCATTATTATCGCCTATCATCAGCATACTTATATGGTGTGGTCCCCCGATTTTATTAGGGTTAGAGGTATGTTTGTCTTTGTTTGTACCTTCCAGGGATATGGGCGTCTGGTCGGTTATTGTCTGATTATACTTATTCTGATATTTCATTGTACTTGTAGTTGGTGCCTTTGGGTTGTATTTGTAGTTGATCTACGTGGTATTTGAGTTGGATTGTGGTTGGTACTCCCTGCTAGGTTCAGTCAGAATAAGTTCCTAGGTGATTGCAGGGTTAGTGTTGCCTGTTAGCACTGTATTTTCATTAGTAGACTCCTATGATGCCTTTTTCCTGTTAATAGGTTGTTGGATTGCGTTTCAGGTGCGTTCTTCGACTCTGCTCCTTTATCTATGTCTCCAGTCTCGTTGTCTTATTTTCTGTCATTATTGTGATAATTCCTGATTAGTTACTTGTGCAGCATTTACCTGGTTATATGTTAATTATACTTGCTTTATTCATAGAGCTAAGTCAGCCTATGCCTACTAAGTACCATTCATTTGGTACTCATACTACACTTTTGTCCGCTGTAGATCATAGTACGGGTTATTGTAGTTAATTTGGACTGGTGCGGAGCAGCTTCTGATTCGGAGATTTGGTGAGCTCCTAACGTTCGGAGTTGTCGATTTTCATCCATACCAAATTAGGACTAGTCTTTACTTGCTTTCGAAGAATGTTTGTACTCATATTGTATTTGTAAAAATCTTGTGCTTCTGTTTTGGTTTAGATGCTCGATTACTGACTAATACCAAGTCTTGGGGTGGTTTCTTGTACTTGTTTCAGTTGTCCTCTTTCTTCACATTAGTACCTACTTTCCACTTTAGTTATTAATATTCCGCTTGATAGCCCATTGCCTTTGGTTCCGGGCTAAGGGTTGAGGGTTAGGATTATCTGCTGGTTGGTGTTAGTGGGTGCCATCACGGCCTAAGAAATTGGGTCGTGAAAAAATTCAAGTTAAAGTTCTCCTCGAAGCACAAGCCTAAACTGCAAGTTGAAACGCTCCTTAATGCACGAGCCTAAACTACATGTTACTCCTTGCCCGCATGAGTTTAAACTGTGTACGGCCCAGAAAAAAATCATGGGTTCATGTGTTTATCATACTCTTTGAAATATAGAGGCATACAACGTTGAAAGAAGAAGAAGATTTGCGATGAAGTAAAAAAAAATTATTGCTCAAATATTGCAAGAGTTTGATACATCAATAAATACAAAAAAGGGTGACATGAAGATAACTATACATCATCATTTACAAAAGTCTAAGTCACGAAAATGATCAAAAGCTAAGTCTTGTGTTGCCAATTTGTCTTGAGTGCTCCATTTGATTTTGCAAGTGTTGGTTGAAGGTTCTACAAGAGAAGTGGTCTTCCTTGAAATATAATAGAGGCTCCAATCACCTTAATAATTGTCTATGATGAGCTTCGAGAAAATATGAATATTATGTATGTGTGCTTCTTGGGAAAGGAGTAGATTTGTGACGGAATCGACTACAAAAACTCTTTCCTTCACATGAAGGTGTTGCTTGTTGCCCATGGCTCAAAACTACAACACATCCACATATTGGAAATCATCTTTGTATGATATCGAGACCCATGGAGCTCTCTTGCAAGCCTGGAAAAATAAACCAAGAAAAGAAAAAGATTTTAGGGGTGTGATAGCTCCTAGCTTAAAACATTTGTGACTCATACGTCAACTTAAAAATAAAATTGTGACGCTTTCTGTTTGGCTTGACTTTTTCTTCTTCTGATGGTTGCTCCTATAACTCGGGCTTCAAGCCCATTCAATCGCCCTGGCGTATGTTTCCGAATCAATTGCAAATACAATTTTATTTCGAATTTCTTTTTCACATATGTTTTAGCTTTGAAAGTTTCATTTCCAACTCCCCAAACGGTTCGCTTTTTGGATGCTCCTAGCTTAAGATTTTAATTTTTCCATGTGACGCGCGAAGCTGAAGAGACGAGCAACACAGAACTGTGAGCTACCTTCGAAGCAATATCTGTACCAATTCATAAAGTCTTTGGCTGTGATTTTTATGCAATGTATTTCTTTGAGTTTTCTTTCCAATGGAACAAGAATCTCGTAATTTCGGCATTCCTACTTCGAGTTATGAATTTTCTATCACAATCGCGCGAAGCTGAAGAGACGAGCAAGACAGAACTGTGAACTGCCTTCAAAGCAATATCTGTACCAATTCATAAAGCCTTTGGACGTGATTTTTACATACAATGTAGTTCTTTGAGTCATCTTTGCAATGGAACAAGAATCTGGTAATTTCAGCACTCCTACTCCGAGTTATGAATTTTCTTCCACAGAAGCGCGAAGCTGAAGAGTCGAGCAAGACAAAATTGTGAGCTGACTTTGAAGCAATATCTGTACAAATCCATAAAGCCTTTGGCATTGATATGTACACATTGTAGTTCTTTGATTCATCTTTCTTACGGAATAAGAAGTTTGAGATTTCGGCACTCCTACTGTGAGTTATGAATTTTCTACCACAGCCACACAAAGCTATGAAACTGGCATATCGGATTTAGAAATAGACTTCAGAATTTGATTCTGATCAATCTGGAGGGAGTTTTGATCTGAAATTTTGATATGTTGCAGGAAGTTGTGTTCCGTTTCTGTAGGATCAAACGGCTTGCAGTTCTGTCGCTCCTACATCAGGAAATGAACATTCTTGCATAGTTGCGCAAAGTTGGAAATCACAAAGTACTGTGAAGGAAGAGATTATTCCACACCAAATATTGAAGCATGAGATTGTCCGCAAACTAGCTCGCCGAGGCTTGAGGGGCTTCACCAAGTGTTTCTCTCTCCATACTTGAGCCATGTGCTTTCTTGCCGAAGATGTAAAAGAGGTACTCCAAATGTCTAGGATAAGATGCACCACATGTTGGCTCGCCAAGGATGGAATGTTGACACTCGAAACTTCTTTTTTCACAAGGTGGCAAGGATGGCACCATGTAATTGCTTGCTGAAGTTAGAAAGGGCTACTTCTAGTGTTGCCAAGGATGGGGTCTGATCGCTCCATGCCCCTTCTTTGCCAAGCAGTAAGGAAGTGATACATCAAATGGTTCAACGTGACATCTGATGGATTTTCTTGGTCTGATATCCAGACCATTTGCATAAACCTAAATCTGCAAAATAAAATAAAATGATAGAGAGCATCACAGTGTTGACTGCATGAAACTTTTCGGTTCTACATGGATTGATACCAACTACATGAAGCTTCAATTTATCAGTAAATATCTCAGCAATAAGTATTGGTGTCAATACCATGACCCTTTAATTAAGTTGGCTTAATGAACTACACAGCGACACAACAAACTTCTTTTTTGTGTGTGGTGGATGTGATTCGTAAAGCTTCATACTTCAACATTCGACCAGCACTACTGTCATCTTTGACGTCTCCGTAGGCTTCATCGCTATCAGGAAACTCGAGATTTCAAGATTATTTGCATAAGAACCTGCGTCACATAACTGATGGACTGTGGACATAAGCAAGGAAGTCACAACCCGAATGATGTGTGTGTTAGTCCTTTTGTATGTCGTCAATTCAACATACTCAAAGCAGCTACAACTTTTGATAGTTGTAAGTATGCAAAAGCGTCTACTTTTATAGATAAATTCGGAGGATTCCCATCAGCACAATTCTCTCGAAATAAAGATAAGGATTGGTAGAGAATTAGTTGGATAAATTCGGAGGATACCCAAAGCAGCCTTGTTTTACGTTCAAGGTGTTTGAGTTTGTGGTAAACCTGATCAACATAGGAAAACAAATCCTTTGCATAAATGTTGACTTTACGGGTACTCCAAGACATGCCTTTAAGGTTTGACAAGTCTTCAAGTATGGACATTTGTAGACACATTTAATTCATATCAAATTTGAATTAAATTCATATTTTTGAGTTGAATAATCAACTTGGACTGCACAATTTATAAATACGTTCATTTTATTAAATTCAAGTCCAAGGCCTATTTCATCTTGAGGCTCAAACTTATGCCACGTATCAAGATGACTTGGCATCCCAGTCAATTTCAAGACCAACAAAAGAATGTGAAAGAGATTAATTCCTTAATCTATTTCATTAACTTCAATAGTTTATATACACAAATACAAGAGTATAATTAGGCTATAATTAAGAAAACTAAATATCTCTATATTAGGAACTAAATATATACAATCTGTTACGATCTGTCAGAATATATTTTCATATATTCTAACACACCCCCGCAGTCGAAGCGGGAGGTCGCCGAATGCTAAGACTGTCCCAAAAATCCTCAAATAACACCAACAGAAGGCCTTTGGTGAAGATATCTGCAATCTGATAACGAGAAGGGACATATAACACTCGAACCTGTCCACGAGCCACCTTTTCCCGTACAAAATGTATATCCATCTCAATGTGCTTAGTGCGTTGATGCTGAACAGGATTACCAACCAGATAAATGGCACTAACATTATCACAGTAAACCAAAGTAGCCCGTGGAATAGGACAATGAAGTTCCAAAAGCAAGTTTCGCAATAAATACGACTCAGAAACCACATTGGCAACCCCTCGGTATTCTGCCTCTGCACTCGAATGGGATAAAGTAGCTTGACGTTTGGCGGACCATGAGATCAAGTTATCACCCATAAAGATATAATAACCTGAAGTTTAATGTCGTGTATCGGGGCACCCACCCCAATCAGCATCAGTATACGAAACAAGAGTGGTTGTGGAAGAGGGATAAAGGTGAAGACCATAATCCAAAGTACCTTGTAGGTAGCGCACGATGCGCTTGAGAGCGTTCATGTGCTCATCCTGTGGGTCATGCATGAATAAGCATACATGTTGCAGAGCATAAGTAATATCGGGTCTTGTGAACGTGAGGTACTGTAGTGCCCCAACAAGACTTCGATAAAGTGATGGATCCGCAAATGGCGTGCTTGTAGTAGCCCCAAGCTTCAGCTTTGTATCAACCAGAGTAGGAGATGGCTTACACGAGGACATGCCAGCGCGGTCAATAATCTCAGCTGCATACTTCTTTTGAGATAAAAATAGACCGGCTGAATGATGAGTGACAACAATGCCCAAGAAATAGCTCAACAGGCCCAAATCCTTCATAGAAAATTTTGAGCTAAGAAGTGATATAATAGACTGCGAAGCTCATCAGAGGAAGCAGTTAAATAATATCGTCGACATATAATAAAAGATAAGCCAAAGTAGAACCTTGACGATAAACAAACAAGGAATGATCGATCTTACTGTGAGAAAACCCAAGGGTATGGACATAATCAGCAAACCGCTTATACGAAGCCCGTGGAGCCTATTTCAGTCCATATAGAGATTTCTGCAGCAAACATACATGATTAGGCCGATCAGGATCCCGATAATCCAAAGGTTGATACATGTACATAGTCTTCTTGAGCTCGCCATGTAAGAAAGCATTTTTGACATCAAGCTGGTGAATCATCCATGCCTTGGAGAGAGCCAGACTAAGAACCGTATGAATAGACGCCGATTTGACAACTGGACTAAATGTCTCACCATAATCCACGCCAACCTACTGGGTTTTACCATCACCTACAAGAGGAGCTTTATGTCTCTCAAACGAACCATCAGAATTTTCTTTATGAGCAAAAAACCATATACACCGAATAACATTAACATTTGGAGGACTTTGCACCAACACCCACATCTTATTTTTAATAAGAGCATTATATTCATCATTCATAGCCAATTTCCAATTTGGGTCACGAAGAGCAGACACAGG
Organism: Solanum dulcamara; assembly: GCF_947179165.1. Classification (NCBI taxonomy): domain Eukaryota; kingdom Viridiplantae; phylum Streptophyta; class Magnoliopsida; order Solanales; family Solanaceae; genus Solanum; species Solanum dulcamara. The sequence continues at coordinate 52,288,464 of NC_077245.1, read as the reverse complement.
GTTAGGGGTAGAGGGGACTTTGAAACGAAAGTAAGAAGTTTAAAAGACCTTTTAGGCTTGTAGATCTCATGCTTACTCCTAGTACCAGTGGATTGACTAGAGGGAGAGACGGGAGTGGATCGAGGAGGAAGAGCGGAAGAATAGGCGGACTGCTGCCCAGTAGGTAGCGATAAAGTGAGCTACCCAGGCGAGGAGGCAGACCCGCCAGCTGGGCACCGCAGGACTGGCAGCAGTGCGGCAGGAATGGGTAAAGCCGGTGGGTTCGTGGGGTTAGTGAGATGATGAACTACATATATAGAGGGTCCATCATCTAGAAATTGGTATGTGTGATTTTGATGGGTATGTAACTTGGCAAAAGGAAATTGCGTCTTATCAAAGAGTACGTGATGGCTAAGAATGATTTTTTAAGAGGACAAGTCATAGCATTTATACCCACGATGATGTGACGGATATCCCAAAAAAATACACGGGGTAGACCGGGGTTGAAGTTTGTTTATTAGTGTTGAGGGAATGAGAGGATAACATAAACACCCAAAGACACGAAGATGGGAATAAGATAGATCCTTCCGATAAAGAATGCTAAGAGAAGATTGATAGTTTAACAGTTTATGAGGAAGAATGATGAGAAGGTAAGTTGTCATTTGTAAAGCATGATGCCAAAAGGAAGAAGGAAGGGAAGCATGGGCTAATAAGGTACGAACAATGTTATTAATCGTATGAATTTGTCTTTCGACTTTTTTGTTTTGAGGGGATGTGTGAGGACAGGATAAATGAAATGACAGATTATTGGTTTTACAGAAGTCTCAAAAAGGGCCATTATCAAATTCCTTGCCATTATCACATTGTATATTCTTTATATCCCTCTCAACGTGAGTTTGACTAAATGTCTTGAAATTTAAAAATGTGGAAAAGGTTTGTGATTTGTGAGATAAAGGAAATGTCCACAAGAATTTAGAATAATCATCCATAAACAAAACATAATATCGATGACCACAGGAACTCAAAATGGGTGAAGTCCAAAGGTCAATATGTATAATATCAAACGGCATAAGAGTGCGAGAATTCGACGCATAAAATGACAACTTAACATGTTTTCTAAGAGGACACGAATGACAAATAGGAACATCTCTACTTTGATTACAATCAATCAATTTATTCTTCCTAAGGGAATTCAACACAGGTGCTTTTAGGTGACCCAAACGATCATGCCAAAGAGAAGGTGCCAAAGCAGCAAAAGTAGATGGTGAAGTGACTGGAGTAGTGATTGGATAGAGCTCTCCCCGACTGTTACACCTCATTACCAGCCTCCCCGTCTGAAAAATCCTTCATAAAAAACCTAAAGGGATCAAAATTAACAGAGACAGAGTTATCAGTGGTAAATTTGCGGACAGACACCAAATTTTTAACTAGATGAGGTGCATGGAGAATATTTTTTAAGTGCAAGGGAGCATACGGGGAAGAAAAAGTTGAGTGACCATAGCCGTGAATTGAATTGAGTGACCATTACCAACCATTATACCACAATTAATGCTCTTATTAAAATAGGATGTGAGGTTACCTTGATTGGATGTCATTTGGAAAGTGGCACTAGAGTTCATGTACCAATTTGCATCCGGAGGAGTGATCCCAAGAGTATGCATCGCGGCCTCAATATACGTAGGCGTAGGGGCTGTTGTGTATGCCTGATGGAGTCGGGATCAAGAACACCCACTCGTAGTGGATTCTATTATCCGTAATTGGGTCGGGACCAAGTGGTTGATGGATATGGACATGGTGGGACAGCCCAAGGACCCCAAGAGGCCATTCATGGCCACTGCTGCCCACCAGACCAAGGAGAAAAAGGTGGAGGGTGCGGCACCGCTGAATGCTACCCAGTGTTGCCGTGACTGCTGCCGCCACCCAACTGACCACCATGGCCAGAAGGACTGCCGTTGCTGGCAGCTCCTATGCCGCCTACATGACTGCCATGGCTGCCACGAGATCTGCTGCCATTATTGTTGCGGTTGTGGTTCCTTTTCCAATTATTATTATTGCGGTTGGAAGAGGAATTATCAAGAACATCAGGGAGACCTTCGGGCGAGCGAGCAACTAATGCAGTGGAGGAACTATGGGCTGCTTTCTTAGCACGGCCAACCTCTTCAAGAGTGAGCATCGAACGGGCATGATAGAATTGCGGCAAAGGGTCTCGTTGGCGAATAAGAGTTGCCGCACCTTGGTAGGGCTCGATAAGGCCAAAGACCAATTGAAGAACCAGACGATCGTTAGCCACTGGAGAGCTAACATTCTTTAGTTGATCCTCCAGAGATTTGAGATTTGACAATAGGCAGAGACATTGGGAAAATCGGCAATGTCGACATGAGTGAGGTCGTACTCAAGGGTGACAGCACGAAAGTGTTTGTTATCTTGGAAGATATCACGCAAGCGATTCCAAGCCTCCATCGTTGTGGTGTCAGGTTCCAGAATCGTATGCAACAGATCATAAAAGATAGTAGTGTAGAGCCATTGGAGAACGGTGGCATCAAGGGTGGACCACAGTTCTTTGTCCTCCTCTTGTTGAGGCTGTTTCTCCGTTTCTGCCGCCGGAGAAATAATATGATCAATTACCCGATGGGATTGTGCATGAATCTTAAATAGTTCCTCCCAGGTGGAATATTGGACGTTCTCCATCTCAAGAGTGATGAGAACATGGTTCTTGATGTTAGAGACAGCAAGAGCAGGATGAAAGGAAGATTTGGAGTTAGACATGGTGAGAGAAAAGAGAGGACGAGGAAGGGGAAGAGGTGCTGCGGCGGCGGAAGACCTAGAAGAAAAAGGAGAAGGTCGGATTTTTCCCTAGACAGCTGATACCATGAAAGAGATTAATCCTTTGATCTATTTCATTAACCTCAATAGTTTATATACACAAATACAAGAGTATAATTAGGCTATAATTAAGGAAACTAAATATCTCTATATTAGAAACTAAATAAATTAAATATCTCTATATTAGGAACTAAATACTTACAATCTGTTACAATCTGTCAGAATATATTTTTATATATTCTAACAAAATGTCATGTGTTCAAACAATGTGGCAATCCTGGTCAAAATTCAACAACCAATCAAAAAGCAACCTTATCACATAGTATTTGTGATAAGCTTGAAGACTTACGAGAACCAATCAGAAAAAGCAAAAGAATTCATTTACATTTGGACTGCCTCCCTCCTACAACTATAAATAGGAGGGTTATATAATTTTCTGAAGGACGTTTCTACAAGCATTAGAGAAAGATGCAACATCAACTACAGATTTCTTCGAAGGAGTGGTCAACGGAGTTCTTTTCGGAGATCGATTTGAAACAACGAAGTGCTTTCCGACGTTTTCAGAGATCAAACACATCTCAAGAAAGTTTACATCCTCCAACATTTGAGAAATACTCTACTAGCGGCCCTCGAATTACGGAAACATATTAGGAGAGAAAAATCAAAAGGACAATGAAATTATACTTATAAAGATTCATCAATAAAATTACTTTTTTATTTATTTATTTTGATTACAGTTAATTTTCAACACAACGAAAATCTGTTGCGAACAATATGTAAACATGAAAAGATTTGTCAGTTTGTCTTTGTGGGATCACTACATTAAAAGAGACATTTAGAGGTCATATGTAGGAAAATTAGAGATTGGTTGGAGTTTTTCTCCCAAAACGTTTAAACAAATATACATGAAAGTAGTTGTATTATTAATAAACTAGTTAAAAGATCACGCGGTCAATCATTTAGTTTTATAAATCTAATTTTGAAGGACAAGTTTCCTAATATCAAAGTAAAAGAAAAATTATCTAGTTCAAGACGAAAAAGTTTAAAATCAAATAAATAAAATATATCCAAAAAAATTATATAAGAAATGCAAATAAAACACTACAAAATACCTGTATAGTTCTAATAATAGAAAAAAATAGTTGACGTGCTTAATTAATCATTTTCGCATATATCAACTAACCAAAAAAAATTAATGTTAAAGTGAACTCGACTCCAGGTTTAACTTTTAATGGGCATCTAGTTGTAGGAATTTTTTTTTAAAAATCATATTCTTTGATATAATTCCAACCAAATAAGCAATTACCATCGTTGCAACAACCTATTGCATACTATTTTCATCATATTTCCTCTTCTCCTTCTCTTTTTCCCCCCTCCTCCCCGCCAAGCTTGTTGAAATACCATTGAATCTGATGTATAAGAAAAAATAAACATAAAAATATATAATAGATGAAATACCATTGAAGCTGATGTGTAAGAAAAAATAAACATAAAAATATATAATAGAAAAATTAAATAAATCCAAATAGAAAAGCCATTGCAACATACTTTTGATAATACCAGTGATATCGAGGAATAAGCCTCTCAATCGGGGAAGAAAAAGTTGACAAATAATATGGGAATTTCTCTTGGGTTTCTTTGATCATATTTAAATGTTATTCACAAATAATATTAATACTTATTGGCGATTGTTTTTAAATATAATGATATTCATAATTGAGGTTTTTGTTCAGTTTTTTCCACCGTTTATTTTTATTTAAATATTATTCGTAAAAAATAAATTGTATTTTAAATTAATTTTATTAATAACTATAATTTATTTATTTGAATATTTGAAATAATAACATAAATAGAAAATGAGGGAATAAAGAGAAAAATTACTCCAAATCAATACTTTAAGCTCTAACTTGTCCAGTACGAGCTGATGCTCGAGTCCTAGCCATCTGCCGAAAGAACACGCGATAACTCAGCACTTATACAAGGACCCACACACAACAAAATTGAAAGTTGTAAAAAGAGAATTTTCTAACAGTTTTCATCGCCCCTCGAAGATAAGTAATGGATCATCTCCGCACCGATCATCAATGCTCTATTAGACTGGGCTTGTACACATGAGAAAAACCTATAAATCTGGGGCTCTTATACCAATTTGTCATGAACCAGATTCGAGTGTGATGAAACTCACCTAACCCACTAAAACGAGTCAGCCTAAGAGTCTGAACACTTCTAAATAAGTGAAAATGAAAGCAGAAATATAAAGTCTAATATGATGTAGATAAGAATAAGAGGAAAAACGAATTCTAACTACCCAAGACTTGATATAACATGTACAAGCCACTATTTCAACAGAAATGAAAAAGATACAAGTATATATGTCTCAGTTCTCAAGTAGAACAAAACATAATGTAAATGGACAATAAGAGTCTGCTGAAGGGGACAAGCTGCTACCTCTCAAGCATCCAGAAGTTCGGACCGATCAAGGAGTACTAAGAGCAGAAGGTGCCGGGCTCAGATCCTACATAAATGTAGAAGCAAGAGGTGAGCACCAATAACACAGTACTCAGCAAAATGAAAACTAAACCCTAAGTAAAGCAATGCGGAACACACGTACTCCTGACATTCCAACCACAATCCTCCATAATTTCACACTTGCACTCAGACAGTCCAATACGCACAGTTTATATCACAATTATACCAGAATATTAGACAATCCACAAATAGAAAGTACAATTGCATTCTCACCACTATACGCAGGCAAACACATGTAGTCTCATATCATAATCAATCATAGGAAAAAAAATAGATGCAAATGCAATATCAAATATCGTGATGCATATTTGTCCTACGATACACATCCACTGATCACCTCAAACCAAAACCCATGGGTGCCCACATAGATCATGTATTCGCCGAAAAATACCTCGGCCATTATCTGTCGGAAGAGACCTCGGCCATAATATCTGTCGGAAGAGACCTCGGTCGCTGGAAGAAATATCGGTAAATCACCTCGACCGGTAGAAACCTCAATCTTAATATCCAGTTCCTCACACATATCATTTTTCATCCATCACAGATATAACATATGCATAAATAATGAGTGAAACAGGATTGATATTCACGTAAGATATCATTTATTCCACAATCACACAATAGATCAATGCCTCGTGATTCACAACACTTAAACAACTACTCCTATTCGAATTCCCACTATCACACTTCAACTCATATAATTCAATTTAATCTAATGACGCAACACACCTTAATTCCCTCACATAGAAAAATACAAGGTTCAACATACTTAACAAAGGTTAGAATTTCACTTGCCTTAGCAAAAAGTCACGAACAATCCGAACTCAAAGCTTTTTCCCTCTAACGATACTTCAAATCATTATAATTTAATTAAATATAGACTCACAATCACATTTTGAATCTATTGACACTAAAATCAAGCAATTTGGGTGAAAAGAATAAAATGGTCAAAAATCTCATATCAAAAATCGAACTCAAAATCTGATTATTTTTAGATGAAAATGTTCCTCAAGTAATCAGAAATCTACTGGTGAAATTTATTTTAAAAATGGAGTTAAAATGAGTTAAAAATTATTAGAAAACTAAATTTGCATTGTTCTTGAAAAAACTCAATTTCTCCAACTCAAAATCACCAATTTCATGTTTAAAAATCCAAATAAATAATGGGTAATCAAGAAAATAAGTTAGAATATCTTACCCAATATTTTTCCTGCAAGAAACCCCTTACAAATCGCATATCCAAAGCTTGGAAACTCAAAAATAGTGGACAATGGCTTAAACCCCGACTAAACACTGTACAGGCCACTTTTATTCTCCGCGAACTCAAATAACTTACTCTGCCAATACGGAGACAGTAGGGGCATCACTCCGCGAATGCGGCCTACCCTTCGCGAATGCGAAGAAGGAACTCAGTAGACTCCGCGAACGCAGTCTTTCCTCTGCGAAAGTAGACAAGGAAAATGTTACCCTGTGCAAATGCGGAGAAGGCGTCGCGAACGCAGAGAAGGAACTGCCAGGCACTAGATAGCAAATATTTTTGGCGAGTCTCAAATTCATGGAATAGACCCTCGGGATCATTCGGAACCCTGTATACACAAATCATATATGCAACCCTACTAAATTCGACTTTCCAAACTCAATGGAATCATCGAAATTTCAATTCGAGGTCTCCTTGACCCGAAATCCGATAAGTCGCAACTAAACTAGTTTCGGCACTTAAAATATCCAAAATACCCTTGAGACCTCTAAAAATTACAACGAAGCCATTTCTAGTGTTAGAATCACCTCCTGAAACTATTGAAACCATCAGAAATCCAATTCAAGCACCCAAACCTCAAATGTTGACCAAAGTAAAACTTGGATCAAACTTTAACTCAATTTTCAAATTCAGACCTAAATTCCACGTCTTAACTCCAAATATGATTCCAACAACTTTCTTAAACCAATTTCCATATTCCGAAGCTGATGGAATTGACCGAATTCCATTTCGAGACTCAAAACTCCAAATGACTCCAAAACACAAATTTTGACTACTTAAGCCTATAAAGCCCAATCCTCAGGCAGGACCTCAACTTTTCACAAGATTTTCAAAAACTAACTTTTAGACCCAATCAAAAGTGACTCGGAAAAACTAATGGGAGGGGTAAAATAGTAATTTTATAGAAAATATCAAAAATGACCTTTAAGGTCATTAGATCATCCACTACTAAAAACCATGTTCGTCCTCGAACATAAAGCAAGGGACATACATGGAGTCTCAAAAATATGGGGGTAATGGGCTCGCGTGTCTGACTCTAACTCCCAAGTAGCCTCCCCCACGGACCAATCCCACCACTGGACCTTCATTGGAGCTATCTCCTTATTCCTCAGTTTCCTGACCTGCCTGTCCAAAATAGCCACAAGCTCCTCCTCATATGTCAAATATGGGCTCAACTCCACCGAATTATGGGAAATCACATGAGACTCAACTGGAATGTAGCATCGTAGCATCGAGACATGGAATACTGGATGTATAGAGGATAAACTAGGTGGCAAGGCAAGTCTGTAGGCCACCTCTCCCACTCGATCTAAGATCTCAAAAAGGGCCAATAAACCTAGGGTTGAGCTTGTCCTTCTTTTCGAACCTCATGACACCCTTCAAGGGAGAGACCCTCAACCATACCTGATCCCCAACCATGAATACCAAAGGTCGAACCCGCCTATCAGGATAGTTCTTCTGACGACTCTGAGCTATCAATAATCTATCCTGAATCAACCGAACCTGCTCCATAGCATCTTGAAGAAAATTGATGTCTAGGCTATCCACCGCCATAGAATCAAACCATCTAATAGGCGATCTACACCTCTGGCCATACTAGGCCTCAAAAGAAGCCATTTAGATGCTGGAATGGTAATTGTTGTTGTAAGCGAACTCCGCCAAGGGCAAGTGCCGATCCCACTGATCACCAAAATCAATCACACATGCCCATAACATATCCTCACGTACTTAAATAGTCCTCTTAGACTGTCCATCCGTCTGAGGGTGGAATGTGGTACTCAGATTCAATCGGTTACCCCATCTACATTTTACGGCCTCCCAAAAGTGAGATATGAATAATGAACTCCAATTCGATATGATGGAAATAGGAACCCCATGAAACTTAATAATCTGACTAATATAGAGCTGAGCCAACCTATCCGCCGTGAGATTAACCTTAAGCAGAATGAAATGAGCCAATTTGGTCAATCGGTCAACCACAACCCAAATAAAATCAACACCTCCCACAGTAATGGGCAAACCTACCACAAAATCCATCATGATCCTCTCCTACTTCAAAGTGGGAATGGGCATCCTTTGAAACTCACCCCTGAGCCTTTGGTGCTCACACTTAACCTGCTAGCATGTCAAACACTTGGACACAAACTCGATGATGTCTTTCTTCATGCCACACCACCAATAGTGTTGACTCAAGTCATGGTACATCTTTGCTACCCTCGAATGAATAGAATATCGAGTGCAATGGGCCTCCTCTAGTATCAATATGACCAACTCACCCACCTTGGGCACACAAATGCGACTCCCAATCCTCAAAACACCCTCAGAATCAAGCACTGCTTCCTTAGCTTCACTTCTTGTCACCTTGTCTTGAATAAGACACAACTTCTCATCCTCAAACTGCCTTTCTCGGATCTGATCCATCAAAGAAAAGCGAGCCTATATGAAAGCAAGCATTCAGCCCTTATCAGAAAGTTGTAATCTTACCAACCAATTGGCCTGAACATCCCTAGCCAAGGGTCGCTCCTCAGCTCGAATAGCTGCAAGACTTCCCATGCTAGAAGTCTTCTTACTCAATGCGTCGGCCACCATATTGGCCTTCCTGATGTGATATAGAATAGTCAAATCATAATCTTTCAAAAGCTCAACCTACCTCTTTTGCCTCAAAATCAAGTCTCGCTGGCTGAAGATATATTTCAGACTCCGGTGATCGGTGAATATCTCACAATGAACTCCATACAAATAATGCTTCCATAACTTCAAAACAAAGATAACCGTCGCCAACTCTAAATCATGGGTGGGATAGTTATTTTCATGAACCTTTAATTGCCTCGAGTCATAGGCAATCACTTTCCCCTATTGCATCAATACTCTACCTAAGCCCACTCCCGATACATCACAATACACAGTGAAATCAATACCCTCCTCCAGCAAGGTCAACACAGGCGCAATAGTCACTAATACCTTAAGCTTTTGGAAGCTCTCCTCACACTTATCTGACCAATGAAATACCACATTCTTCTGAGTGAGACTGGTCAATGGAGATGCTATCATAGAGAAGCCCTAAACAAAATGGTGATAGTACCCTACCAAACCCATAAAACTGCTAATCTCTATAGCTGAGGTGGGTCTAGTCTATCTTCGAACCGCCTCGATCTTAGATGAATCGACTCTAATGCCCTTCTTAGACACCATATGCCCTAAGAATGCTATCGAACTCAACCAAAACTCACACTTGGAGAACTTGGCATAAAGTTTCTCCTCTCTAAGCCTCTGGAGCACAATCTTCAAGTGTTGCACATGATCTGCCTCAGTCTTGGAGTAAACCAAGATATCATCAATGAAGACAATCACAAATGAGTCCAGATACGGACGAAAAACCCCATTCATCAACTCCATAATTGCTGATGGGCATTAGTCATCCCTAAAGACATAACAAGAAACTCATAGTGGCCATATCTGGTCTGGAAGGCTGTCTTAGGAATATTTGAAGGTTGAATTCTTAACTGATGATAACCGATCTCAAATCGATCTTAGAGAATAAAACTGCTCCTTGGAGCTGATTAAATAAATCATTGATACAGGGTATTTGTTCTTGACAGTCACCTTTTTTAACTGTCTATATTCGATATACATCCACACAGACCCATCCTTCTTCTTTACAAATAACATAGGGGCACCCCAAGGCAAAACACTAGGGAGAATAAAATCCTTACTCAATAGATCTTGAAGCTGCTCCTTTAGCTCCTTCAACTAAGCTGGAGCCATATGATAAGGAGAAATAGAAATGGGCTTGGTGCCCAGCTCGAGGTCAATAACAAAGTCAATATCCCTATTAGGTGGAACCCCTAGAAGATCAGTAGGAAATACATCCATAAAATCTCGAACCACAAGAATAGACTTCGTAGAAAGTGTCTCAACATCAGTATCACGAATAAATGCCAAATACGCCAAACAACCCCTATCGATCAATCGCTGGGCCCGAATACAAGAAATAACCCTACTAGGATAGGAACCACTCGAACCCTTCCATCTATCCGCGGCCTACCAGGCATAGCTAATGTCACTGTCTTGGCATAAAAATCAAAAATAGCACGATACGGAGATAGCCAATTCATACCCAAAATGACGTCAAAGTCTACTATATCAAGGATAATCATGCCCACCCACATCTCATAACCTGCCAAAGACACAAAACAGGATTGGTACACCTGATCCACTACTAAGAGCTCTCCTACTGAGGTAGAAACATGTACGAGCACGGGCATATGCTCACATAGCAAGTCAAAACCCAGAATAAAAACATGCTGACACATATGAATAAGTGGATCCAGGATCAAATAACACAGATGCAGGGCGATGACAAACCGAAATAATACCTGTGATGACTGCATTGGAGGCCTCAGCCTCGGGTCTACCTGGAAAAGCATAACAATAAGCTCTATGTCCGCCACCTGTCTGGGCAACTCTTCTCCTACCCTGTTGTGCTAAGGCATCACCCGCTCCCCTATCTCCGGTATGACCACCTCTATTGAGATGACCGCTACCACGACCCTAGGTCTGTGGGGCTGAACCTCTGGCTGGTGGCGCCGGACCTCTGATTGGCGCTGATGTGTAAGTATGGTGTGGACCAACATGAGTCTTCATCGGGCACTATCGAACCATCTGGTCCGGGGATCCACACCTAAAAAATGATCTTGGAATAGACGGGTGATATGAAGAAATAGAAGGGATACTGTACCAACCTAAACCGCAAGCCTATATTGTGAATCAAATGAACTCTGACCCGAACTAAACCACGATAACCCTATCCTCCTTCAGATATTGGCATTGAGGCATGAACTGTCCCTCTGCACTAAAAGGAATCACCTCCTCTATAAAAACCTCTAGCTCCAAATGAGGTACCCGAAAACTATCCAGAAGCATGGCCCCTCTTGGGGTCCCCAAACTCCTCCTTCTCCATCAACTCTGCCTTCTTGGCGGCACTAACCACCGACTGAAACGAGGCTCTATCTCTAGATATTGAGTGCCTGATAAAATAAGATAAACCTCTCAAAAAATGGTGAAACCTCTTGGTCTCATCGGGGATAATAATGGTGGCATGTTTGGCTAGCTAACAAAAATGGACCTCATACTCCGAAACAGACATCCCATCCTGCCTCAGGCTCTCAACCTTGAGGAAACTCTCCTCCCTCACACTCTAAGGAATGAAACAATCATAAAAAGCACTAGTGAATGACTCCCAAGTCACTAGAAGGGATCCAACTGGTAAAGATCTAGAATATGTCCTCCACCACTCTCTATCTGGCCCACAAAGCTGAAGAGTAACATATCAAACACCATGGGACTCAGCCAAACCAACTGTGTTAAGCAACTCAGTGGTCAAGAACTCATATGCATCCTCGGTCTTCCCACCCTGGAACTGAGGTGGGTCCATCTTCCTGAACTTCTCATAATGACGATGTTCATCCTCAGTCAATGCAAATAATGGTGTGTCCTAAACCTCAACTACTGGGGCTTGAGGAACCTCATCTATAGGGACTATTAGTGGTTGTCCCGCCTATCCCTATGCCTTAGGAGCCTGCTGCTGGTCTAGAACCTGGACCCTCACTCAGGTCTGTAATGTATCAAGTGTGCCCGCGGCACTTCCAGTCTGTGCCATAGTCTCAATCACACCCAAGACCCTAAAAAAATGTCATGTAGTAATGGTGTTGCCGCATACTAAGGAAGAACCTGCTCTCATCTGGCCTCTGTCGCTGGCTTAGGGGAAATACCCCTCTCATAATCCCTGGCTGGTGCCGCTTCTCGGCCCCAACCCCTACTTGGACCTCTAGCTCTACCTCTACCTTTACCCCGAGCAAGGGTCTCAGTAGCAACCTTGGGGGCTTTCTCCCTTTATCTAATAGAAGCTGATGCTGAGTCTTAGCCATTTGTCAAAAGAACACAAAATAACTCAGCACTTACACAAGAAACCATGCACAACAGAATTGAAAAAAGTAAATAGAAAATTTCCTAACAGTCTTCATAGCCCCTCGAAGATAAATAACGAATGTCTCCATATAGATCCTTAAGGCTCTACTAGACTGGCTTGTACACATGTAAGACCTATGAACCTAAGGCTCTAATACCAATTTATCACGATCCAAATTCGGGTGTGGTGGTAGTTACCTAATCCATAGAGATGAGTCAGCCTAAGAGTCTGAACAATTCTAAATAAGCGACAATAAAAGCGGAAATATAAAGTCTAATTTGATGTAGATAAGAATAAGCGGGAAAATAGATTCTAACTACCCAAGACTTGGTATTACATGTACAATCCACTATTTCAACAGAAATAAAAAAGATACAAGTATATATGACTCAGTTCTCAAGTAGAACAAAACATAAAGTAAATGGACGATGAGAGTCTGCCGAAGGGGACAAGCTGCTACCTCTCAAGCATCCAGAAGCTCGGACCGATCAAGGAGTACTAAGAGCAGAAGGTGCCGGGCTTAGATCCTACATAAATATAGAAGCAAGGGGTGACCACCAATAGCACGGTACTCAGCAAAATAGAAACTAAACTCTAAGTAAAGCAATGCAGAACACACTGTTATGTCGGAAAAAGATGGTTTAAAATTAATTTTAACTTTATAGAGAAAAAATCAATTTTAGAAAAGAGGAGTCGCTACTTAATTTTTTAAAGAAATTAAGAAAACTTAATTTAAAAGACCCTAACAGATTTAAGTCTTAAAAATTCAGAGAAAAAGGTATGAGGTTCTTATTTCCACTTTGAGAAGGTGTTAAGCATTCAAAGTGGCCGCTAACGCGCAGTTATCCGATGATTTGAAAAATTATTTGACTAACGTTTGAAAATATTAATTTAAAAGGAAACTAAGACTTTGAAATTATTTTTTAGAAAAAAAAAAGATGAAACTTAAACATTGAAAATAATATACATATATATATATAAAAGTAAAAGTTTATTAAATGACTAAGTAAATATAGAAAATTATTTAAAGAATAAATTAACATGAATTGGTTTATCTTTAGGAGAATCTAATTAAGTTAAAACAAATTAAAATTAATATATAAACAAGCATAAATTACATAAATAAGTAAATTATTACAACCCGAATCAATATAAATAAACAATAAAAAAAACATATGAAAATATGACCTCGACACTTAGTTTCTGTACGCCTGGACTAAGTTGTTGGGCCATCTGCGTTTTGGGTCTTAAGTTCAATTCCACTATATATCGCAGTTGTATATACACTGTATATCAGACCGTATATATACTATATATCAGTGTATATAAAACTGCTTTTCACCTGTATTCCATGTATACAGCCCAATATCAATATTCAAATCATGAATATTACCTTCCTTTCCATGTATCAACTTTCCAGCAATTTGAGCAAGATGATGGGAGACTCAAACTCAACAATATGCAAGGATGGAGTCCAAAGATGGACTCGAATTGATATCACATGCACCAAAATAAAATTACATAAGCATTTACTTATTTTAAGTTAAACCAAGGAACATATCATGATATTTTGAGTTATCAAATTGATGAGTATCCTAGAAGTGACTAACAACATGCATATATGTGGACAAAGGAAAGGAAAGAAAAAATATATTCAAATAACTAAAGAACACGGATTTAATAGATGTACGCTATACTAGCTCAAATTTTTAAAGAAAGAATTAAATCAATTAAGCCATGAAAGTTCTAATCGAATAATGACTTTAAGCATATTTTTTGTTATCTAAATCATGTTTAAATAAGAAATTAAAAATATGAAAATCTATATTGTCAAAGGAAACTATTTGGAAAAATAATGAACAAAACTAAGATCTTTTATTAAAATAATCCTAACACATGATAGCTAATTAACTCTAACACATGCTAACTATATAAAAAAAAATCTATCATTTACCTAATTATTCTATGCTAACTAAAAAAAATGAGACTACGAATTAACTAAATATAAAACATGAAATAATTAAATAAAACAAAGCTGAGAAAAGATCTTACCTCTTTTCGGGCAGCAAGACTAAAGACGATGAGCGGAAGACAACTTCACTACCATCCAAGAGCTTGATGGAACTCCAATCTATAAAAAAAAAGATTAAAAATTTAGACTCGAACCTTTGTGGGTTCGACATTATAAGAACACTGTTCTTAGCCTAAATTTCGACTTCAATCTCCTATTTTTCTTAAAGAAAAATATAGATTGAAAGCTAAAAAATTTCAGAACTTTTAGGCTGGGGACAAGAGTCCAAAATCATAGCCAAGTTAAGAAAATTTCTAACTTTGGGGTGGCTAAAAAACCTCCCACTTCTTCTCCCTTCTTATCAAGAATATGAGCCTTTATATAGGCTTCAAAAATCCCAAATCTCTCAAGGATTTTCGATGTGAGAGATTAGGAATTTTTTTTTTTTTTATAAAAAACTAAAAATTTCAAAAATACAAACTATAATTAAACTAACCTAACCAACATTGTATTTAGTAAAATATGAAATCTTTTGAGGTAATTTTCGAATAACCAAATAAATATTAATCAAAGATATAGTAATATAGAAATATGTATATTATACTAAAAAAATTTAAAAAAAGATAAAAATAGTTAAGAATAACATGAAAATATTTTTATTTTTTATAAAAGCTAATTATTTCAAAATGTTCGAATTCAAAGAAACTCGATAGCTAATTTGCGTTGTGGATGGTCAAAATTGGGTGTTAACACACACATACTCTTGACATTCCAACCACAATCCTCCACAACTACACACCTGCACTCAAACAGCCTAATACGCACAGTTTATATCACAATTATACCAGAATACTAGACAGTCCACAAATAAAAAGTACAATTGCGTTCTTACCACTATACACAGGCAAACACATGTAATCTCATATCGTAATCAATCAAACGAAAAAAGTAAATACAAATACAATAACAAATATTATGATGCATGTTTGTCCTACGATATATATCCGCTGATCACCTCAGATCGGAACTCATGGGGCCTTACATAGACTATGTATCTGTTGGAAAAGACCTCGACTAATATCTTCTGGAAGAGACCTCGGGCATAATATCCGCCAAAAGAGACCTCGGCCGCCAGAAGAAACCTTAGCAAATCGCCTCGACCGATAGAAACCTCGGTCCCAATATCTAGTTCCTCACTCATATCATTTCTCATTCATCACAAATATAACATATGCACAAATAATGAGTGAAACATGATTCATATTCAAGTAAGATATCATATATTCCACAATTACACAACAGATCAATGCCTCGTAATTCACAACACTTAAACAACTACTCCTATTCAAATTTCCACTATCACACTTTAACTCATATAATTCAATTCAATCTAATAACCCAACACATCCTAATTCCCTCACATAGTAAAATACAAGGTTCACCATACTTAACAAAGGTTAGAATTTCACTTGCCTTAGCCAAAAGTCACGAATAATCCGAACTCAAAGCATTTTTCCTCCGACGATACTCCAAATCACCACAATCTAATTAAATATAGACTCATAATCACATTTTGAATTTATTGACACTAAAATCAAGCAATTTGGGTAAAAAGGGTAAAATAGTCAAAAATCTCATACCGGAAATCAAACTCAAAATCCAATAATTTTAGATGAAAATGTTCCTCAAGTAATCAGGAATCTACTGGTGAAATTCATTTTTAAAATGAAGTTAAAATGAGTTGAAAATCATTAGAAAACTAAATTTGCAATGTTCTTGAAAAACCTCAATTCCTCCAACTCAAAATCACCAATTTCATGTTTAAAAATCCAAATAAGTAATGGGTAATAAAGAAAATAGGTTAGAATAGCTTACCCAATGTTTTTCCCACAAAACCCCCTTCCAAATCGCCTATTCAAAGTTTAAAAACTCAAAAATCGTGGACAATTATTTAAACCCCGACTAAACAATGTTCAGGCACTTTTGTTCTCCGCAAATGCAGAAAACTTACTTTGGGAACGTGGAGACAACTCGGTCATCACTCTGCAAATGCGGTATGTCCTCCGTGAACGTGGAGAAGGAATTCAGTAGACTCCGCAAATGCAGCCTTTCCTCCGCGAATGAGAAGAAGGGAAACGTTACCCTCCGTGAACGCGGAGAAGGTGTCGCAAACGCAGAGAAGAAATTGTCAGGCACAAGATAACATTTTTTTGGCGAATCTCAAAGTCACAGAATAAACCCTCGAGATTCATTCGTAACCCCGTATATACAAATTATATATGCAACCCTACTAAATTCGACGTTCTGAACTCAATGGAATCATCGAAATTCAAATTTGAGGTCTCCTTGATCCAAAACCCGATAAGTCACAACTAAACTAGTTTCGACACTTGAAATATCCAAAATACCTCTAAAAATTATAACGAAGTCATTTCTGTTGTTAGAATCACCTCCCGAAACTATTGGAACCATCAGAAATCCAATCCGAGCATTCGAACCTCAAATATTTTCCAAAGTCTAACTTGGATCAAACTTTAACTCAATTTCCAGCTTCGGACCTAATTTCAAGTCTTAACTCCAAATCTGATTCCGATAACTCTCCTAGACCAATTTCCACATTTTAAAGCTGATGAAATCGACGGAATATCATTTTGAGACTCGAAACTCCAAATGATTTCGAAACTCAAATTTTTACTACTTAAGCCTTTAAAATCCATTCCTCAAGCAAGCCCTCAACTTTTTACAAAATTTCCAAAAATTATCTTTCAAACCCAATCAAAAGTGACTCGAAAAAACTAACGGAATGGATAAAATGATAATTTTTATCAAAAATGTCAAAAATAAACTTCAGGGTCATTACATCCTTCCACCACTATAATCCTCCCATTATAATGAGAATTATAGTTAGAGTAGTATTTCCACCCTCCAAACATAGATGTTGTCACCCTATCTATACCCTTTTGCTTAATTTTGATCTCCAAAAGTCCAATCAGATTTACATCTAGCTATTTACACAGGTACATCACTTCCCTCTATTTATTGAGGCCATTTAGGCCTCTTACATTCCAACATAAGGGATTAATCATTCCCAAAAGGGGTTGGTTCTTTGGTGCCATCCTTTCTTACATTAGCAACTAGCTCATTCTCATCTCTATTAGTAAGAGGTTTAAACATTTTTTGTGCGGACTTGCTGAGCCTCTACCACAATTCTTTTCTGCTGGTATCTTCTATTGTTGCCACCATATTTTTTCATCTCTTGCATTTTCTCCTTCCCCTTAACTACCTGGATATCCGTCTGCATCTTATCTTGCTCTTTTACTTCCTTTGTTACATTCATTTTTTATTGGGTTGGATGCAATTTCCTATAATTATTCTTATCATGACCATATTTATGACAATGATCACACAACGAGGGCCTCCAGTCATATGACACAGATTGTGTAATCACCACCCCCTTTTCTTTCCTAAACAATACCTCATCAAGTAATATCTTCCCCACATTTACCTCTGTCAGAAGTTGAGCATAGCTTAAGCCCAGTTTCTTCTCAATCTGCTTATCTACCATTAATAGTTTTCCTATTAGACTCCTTATCTTGCTCAATCCCCTTGCACTCCAATATTTGAAATCAAGTCCAGGAAACTTGATCCATATTGATATAGTCAGAAGTTCCTCTTTGGAGAATTTCATTTCTGGAGTCCATGCTTTAACTATCAGCGGATTATTATCAAAATAATAAATACCCCCTTGTAACAGCTCCAATTTTCCCTCCTCACTATCAAATCTCACCACGACAATCTCATTTCTCATCATTTCCACTTTGTTGATTCCATACTTACCCCATGCCCTCTGAATAAATCCATTCAGAACTATAAATAGTGGGTGTGCACCCAAAACATAACACACAATAGCATTCTGCCAATACTCTATTTCATAGCTAATATCCCCCAATTCAATTTCCCCAATTAATTGATTTTCGCAATTTCAGGATTTACATACTCCAATTTGAACCGTGCATTAACAATTTTTGATATATCGAAATTCTCCCAAATAGATTTTCCCTTAGCACAAGCTTCCTTATTATTATCAGTAGCATTAGAATTCATCTCTTGCTCAACCGTGACTGCCCATGAGATTCGTAACTCCCACCAGATACTACCACTGTCCATTGTTGAAGCTTTTCCTTCACTGTAGTGGTAACTTTCATCGGACTTTCATTCCTTAACTGATGATTCTGCATGGATTCTGGTGCCTCTTCAACCCTAGTTTGCATCGTTCCCCCATTATCTGGTTGCTTGTTCTTCTGTATGTTCTCTAGTGTGCTTATACCAGCTAAATTTGAGTTCTTTGGCCTCCTGCTCTTGGCGAGCGCATGTTAATTAACGTGCACCGGGAGAACTTTTATAGCTTCAAAACCTTACAAAGATATTTTTTGGAGTTAGAGAGCTGATTTGGACTCATAATTTATTTTGTTTACTTTTTGGAATTCTTCTTTATTAAAGATCTCCTTTTCTCTCTCTTTTTTTCTTTCTTACTTAATACAATTATTGTAAAAATATTCTCTCACACATACCACATACACACGTTTTTTGTGTTGACTTTTCATATTTTGATGCTATTTTTTGGAATAAAAATTTATTATTTAATTAATAGGATTCATATCATTAAACACATTCCTTATTAATTTGACACAATTTAAAAAGATATTTTTCTCTCTCTCTTCAATTTCATCTTAATTATTATGAAAATATATGTTTTTACTTCTCTCTTCAATTTTATACTCCCTCCGCCCATTTTTACTTGTCAACGATACTAAAAATAGATGTCCAACAATACTTGTCCAATTTATGAAATCAAGAGATAATTTACACTTAGTTCCTAATACCCTTATCAATAATTAGTTGTCATTTTCTTATTAAAATTTTTTAAGATATTGTAGTTATTATATTCAAAGGGTGATATGGTAAAACTATCCTTCTATTTATAGCTTCTTAAAAATTGTGCAAAGTCAATAGTGGACAAGTAAAGATGGACGGAGGGAGTATATGTTACTCCCTCCATCCCAAATTAGTTGTCATGTATACTAAAATTAGTTGTCCCAAAATAATTGTCAATTTAAACAATCAAGAGAGAATTGATTATATTTTTCCAGCTAACCTTTCATAAATTATTCTAGTATTAAGAAGAACATAAATAGATAAACATCAAAGAATTAATAAGGGGTATATTAGTCAAATAACACTCCTAATTAATATATTTTTGAGGGTTGTACATAACCTTATAATGACAATTAAAATGGAACAGATGGAGTAGTTAAAAAAAAGTGAATGAGTATATTAAATGGTATACATTTTGAGTTAACATTGATGACCATTATTTTTTGTAACCATAATGAAGAACTTACACCAAAAGATAATCAAATTTCATCCCTACTATAAACTGTTACATTCAAAGCACCGTTTTATAATTTTAGTTTAAAAATAATTATATTAAATATTGTACATTGTGGATTGAGTTTGGTATACAGTTATTTTTAACCACAATGAATTACTTACACCGATAAATAATTAAATTTCACAAGAAGTAAAATATAAAATTTATTTTTGTTATATATTCCAACTATATACTACCTTACACCATAATATCATCAACTATCCATCAATATTTATCATCAAATTAATAAATAATTATACCAACATATATGAAAAGATTACCAGTGTTAGTAACAATTTCATTCATCAAAAAATTAAATTATAAAGTACTGTATCTATGATATTATTTTACAAAGCAACACCCAACATATAAAATAATTACACCATAATACATATACAAATTATGATTTTACACCACAAAAACACATTCAATTGAATTTTTTTCGCAATCATAATTAAACCATCATGTTGGTGTTTGCATCATAAATGACTCCTTCAATCTTGAAATTCAAATAACTTCCTGCAAGATATTTCAATAAATAGTTAGACACATACTAACCTACAACAATGTATAACACAATAATATAATCACTTGTTTAATATAACCAGTCGAGCCTTGGACGATGGTTACAATTTGGTATACACTTCATTCTTATATGTAATGCATGACATACACCATCATTTACACCACAAAATAATCAAGAATTATACCATTTTATTTACTTATGAAATTTACACCATCATTTACACCACAAAATACTCAAGAATTATATCATTTTATTTGTTTAAGAAATTTACACCATAAAATAATCAAGCATTATACCAGTTTATTTGTTTAAGCAATTTACACCAACATTTACCCCACAAAATAATGAAGAATTATATCATTTTATTTGTTTACGAAATTAAATTTATAGTGTATTTTGCACGAATAATCTACATTTTGGTGAAAATGATGGTATACTAATCAATCTTATTCAAAATAAATTGCTAACGCATAAACTATGAACTAACCAAGAATTTATCAAACTTGCAAGTATAATCAAGTTAATTCATATAATTCGATTTATCTATGGTGCAAAAGTTTGATTTTGTTTATATGTGCAAAACCCTAAAAGGCAACTAACGTTTACCATTTTTTAACACTACTGCCAATCAACCCTAAATGCAACCCACTATTTAATAACACTACTGCAAATCAATCCACAAATTAATCATTAAAATCAGTTTACAAATAGAATTTTTTTCGTGGTTAACGACATCAATTTACATAAAAATTCAACAAAATACCTTTAAAAGAGATTTTTTCAAATTAAGAAACAACTTTAAAAAAAATCAAATTATATATTATAACAAAAAAACCTAAAACTAAACTAATTGATACATACCTGTTATATCCCATATTTCGTCATGCTGAATTGAAATTGACACATTGTTCATATCTCCCATTGAATCGATTTTCAGAATAGAGAAGATAGAGAGTTTGATTTTGATTACAATAAGTTCTTTTTAATTTATGAGACAGAAAGAATTAACTAATATTTAAAATATTTGTGGAAGGTAAATAACTAAAGAGGAGAAAATTAAGAGATCAGAATATCATTAACTAATAAAACGTGGGTTGTCCTTTTATGATTTTTGTTATACCCCGTACTTTTGTATCTTGAAAGACTTTTGTACCTTGAGAGGTTTTTGAGTTTATTGAAAAATATTTAAGCTTCTTAAGACTTCTTAAGAACTCTTAAGCTTCTTAAGAGTTACCATGTGAGCCGGGTAATCTATAATGCTATCAAACAACTCTAAGGAAAGGAGAATATGTTACCCCATAGTAGAGAAGATTTGAAATAGAGTTATAAGAATCCGGAAGAAGTTGGAGACCGAATAATGAGTCGTAGGACTCGACTTATTTACGTAAGCTACCAACTTGAAAATCTTACATAAGCTACTTGAGTACATACCAAACTTACGTAGCAAAGATTACATAGGTTCATAAAGTAAGATGAGATTACGAACCCACGAGGAGAAAAAGAGAGTGTCACGTGGCAGCATGAGAGAGTGCCACGTGACAGCATGAGAGAGTGCCATGTGGCAGCATGAGAGAGTGCCACGTGGAAGCAGCTGGAGCAAGAGTGGTGGACCCCCCACATGCCATATGGCAGCCCGTGATTGGAGGAAGGGATGTGTTGGCCCAATGAGGGCTTGACACATGTCACCACTTAGGGCTTGACATGTGTCACCACTTACGGGATGACATGTGTCCCCTCCTAAGGTAGCCTATATATATATATATATATATATATATTATGACTTTTTAGGCTCATACTTATCCTTTAACTTCATTCTCATCAAGAAAATTCTAGAAAAGAGGAGAAGGGAAACCTCTAGCTAGAAGAGAAAGAGAGCCACGGTTTTAGGAGGAAAGAAGAGGTAAGTTCTCCAATTTAGTTCCGTGAATTAGTTATCTACGGTATATCATGAAGGTATGAAGGTGTTATTAATATAAATTTATGATTTGCAGCAGCACCAAACGGATAACAAACAGCCATGAAGTTTCAGTCGCGCTAGAAGAGCTTCCGAGGCGAGTTTTGGCAAGTTTCGGGTAAGGTAAGGCTTTCCCTTAATTGAAGTTTATGATGTTGTTATGGGGTATATTACATGTCTTAAGTGAGGCTGGAAGTGGAAAAAGTGTATAAAGATGCTCGACGTTAGAAACAAACTAAATTGAAGTCGTAGTAGGTAAATCGAAGTCGAGTAGTGTGTTGTTGTTGTGGTGTTGCAGGTTGGGGGTGGTTTAATTGCATGTTGCAGGATGGAAAGTACTCAAAAAGGTGTGTGGGTACTGCTGGTTTCAGCCACACGACCCTCCGTTTTGTATGGTAAAAGATTTTACGAAATAAAGGTTAAAAACTCTATTTTGGTATCGTAGTTCGGAGCTAGTTGTTTGGAGTTGTATTGGGTAATGTTGAAGTGATTTATTTATATATATGCTGCTGGTTGTTGTTGTTGGTATGGTTGTTGATATTTTGGCCGAGTTAAAATCTCGGGGATGTTGAAGTTATAGGGGAGATGCTGCCTAATTTTCGGTAACTTCGAAATTAGTAATAAGCTAGTTAAGAGAAATGGATAAGGAAATGATTCATATGGATACGTGGATGTAGAGTTGGAAATCGAAAAGTGAAAGGTTATTAATCTTAGTATTACTTTCATGTTAAATAGGTTCAAGAGACGAGAGGCGAACGTATTAGGAGTAATCCGTAAGAGGTATGTAAAGCTAACCGTTCCTTCTTTTGGCATGTTTTTGGCATAAGTATGTAAAGCTAACCGTTCCTTCTTTTGCCATATTTTTGACATAAGTATATAAATCTAATCTTCCTTTTTGACATGGTTTTTATGAAACAAGTATATGACTTTTATATGATTCCAAGGAAGTTTCTATTCGTAGAGCCGCTAGGATGGCCAAGTTCTTGATTTTCCAAAGGATATTTTATCATGCCTAGATACGTGTATATGATTCCAAAAGTTCTATTTGGATATAACTCATAGTGATATTCAAAAGGTACTTGATACGACTCTTGTCTTGATTTTTGAATAATAGCTCATTTTATAAATTCCATCGAGTCTCAAAAATGATTTAAAGTACATTTAGTTTTTCACTACTCCACTCGTGGATGCCTCAATGCTTCCTTCACTGAGTCCGGGTCAGGTTTTGTTATCGCGCATACTTTTCTGCATTGTTTGCCTTGCCCAGACATGGGGGGCAGGTACGACTTGTACATGAATTTTGTGGAGTTATGATGTGCCATGTACACATATGATATGATATGATCTGATATGACCATCTGATATGATATGATCTATTACGGAGATATTCCCTACTCTGGAGTTATGATGTGCTGTGGCACCGGTGATGGAGCGGCGACCACGATTTGTTCACCGAGTCCTACAATGGGGCCGGATATGGCATATGTTTTTCTGCATACATTATCTGTGGTTATGAAAAGCATTTTGATATTCTGAATATTTTGCTCATTTTTGCACCTTCTGTTCTAGTAATGGCTTTACCTATTACAGTCCATGCTTTACATACTCGGTACATTGTCTGTACTGACCCCCTTTCTTCGGGGGCTGCGTTACATGCCCCCAGGTACAGACGCTCGGTTTTCTGATCCGCTTGCTTAGGACATCCACCCTATTGGTTGGCAGTGCTCCTTTGTCCGAAGCCTTATTTTGGTACTAACTTTTCTGTTGTACATTTGTACATGTTGGTTAAGGGTACGATGGGGCCTTATCCCGTCATATGACTAAGCTATCATTCTGTAAAGGTTTGTAGGCTTGTGATGTGGGTTATGTATATATGTTTTGGGCTTTGTGTTCCGTGATGGCCTTAACGGCCCTCTTGTGCTATATATGTTCTCATGCGCTCTCTAGCGAGCCCTTTTTGATTTCTACTTTTATTTATTCTGCTAACACGCTAAGTGGGGCTAAGGGTACGTCCAGTCATGGCCTACGGAGTTGGGTCATGACAATTTCCATTTTTTAATTATTTTTTAAAATTTCTTTCAGTGTTTTGTAAAACAATTATTGTCATGCAGGTGAAAAGTAAAACTATTGTTATATAGTGGTTATTTAGGTGCTTATTTTGTATACTTAAGTTTTTTTCCTGAAGAATAATAGTAAAGGCCTACTCTACTTAATTAAGTATACAAATTATAAATCAGGGTTGAGAAAAACTTATTAAGGGCAAAGTTTGTCATGCAAAGATACAAAACATGTTCAACTTCAAAGTTATGTAATCCCTCTCAAAGTTTGATTGGTAGTTAATCTTTTAAAACTTGCCTATTTCAATTCAAACAAAAGCACCAACATGGAGCTGGCAAGATAATTATAAAATTTTGTCTTAAAAAGAATAAGAAATTATAAATCATGAATCCATTAAATACTTGAGTAAATCCACGTATTCCAATCATGTTCCTACTTTCTTCAAAATACAACATAGAAAGTTCACACTATCTCAATGACAAAAAAATTATTCCAGATATGAAAAGGGCGTATTGTAAAGTTACAGTTAATATCGATAAGAAAATTTTTGGCCGGAATGTTGAAGATTTGGCGGTGCAGCATCCATCGCCTTGTTGACGTTCTATAGGTAGAATTGGTGTATTTGTATATGGTAATTGCATTCGGCTTCGAGTGTTTTGTTGTTGTATTTGCTAAAAAAATTACACCTTCCTATTCACATAAGATAAAAGGCATATGTAATTCTCAAGATCTTTGTCCCGTTATATTGACTTGAAAATTAAACTTCTTTGAAGAGTTTTGCCATGAGAGAGGCGATAGATGCAAAGCTGATGCAGCTATAAAGATATATTGATAAATGCAACGCCTCGAATTGAAATTTTGCAAACACACCAGATTCGGACGATGAAAATTGTTCAAGAGAAAAGTAGAATTGGTGTCATGTGAATAGCAAGAGAACTAATATATTTGAAGATGGTGTGAAGTTTTCAAACTTTTGAGTTGTTGGTAGATAAATAGATTGAATCTCTTAACCATTTTAAAGTATAAAATAAAATAAAATGATGTGCACATTAATTGAAAACCTTTCACTAATCGTTGTGTTCCTTCAGAAAGGGTGACATTCTCTTTGATGAGATAAATTGGATGTAGGAGGAAAATTAAAAATAAATGCAGTTCCTACTTTGTGGTGGAGCCACGTCATTGGATCGATGGTTCTCTTTTATATAAACATAAGATTAAATAAAAAATAAAAGTAAATGAAAATGATAAAGAATGCAAAAAGATAAGTACAAAAACACAATACGGGGAAGATAAAAGGTTTCTAAAAAAAGTTATTGCCACCTACTCGTTCTATCTCAATTTATGTGGCATGATTTAAATTTCAAGAGTTAAATCTGTTTAGTTTGACCGTAAATTTGAATAGGAAATATTTAAGTTTTTAGAAATAAAATTTAAGTATTTAAAAACTACTTAAAAAGTATTTATAAGTCATACTAATTTACAATTCAAAATATTTAAACAACATATAAAAAAATATAATTAAAAATAAATTTGTTTGAATTTTGAAATTAGAAAAATATCATATAAATTAGGATGCAGTGGATAATAAATAGAAAAAATTACCCAAATACATAACTTATTTTACCATATTCTCTAAAATTTCCTATCATTTAAAAAATTACAAAAATCTTTATTTTCTTCTATTTTCGGATACATCACTTTACGTGACGTTTCAGAACGTCGGATACATCACTTTACACGATGTGTCGATTGGATACATCACTTTATGTGATGTATCGGAATGTCGGATACATCACTTTACGGGATGTATCGGTCAGGTACATCACATTACGCGTTGTATAAGTCAGATACATCACGTATGTGATGTATTAGGACATTTTGGAATGTATCCGAATTCCACCAAATTTAAGGAATTTTTGTAATTTCAAAAAGAGTAGGGATAGAATATAATTAACTCTTAACACTATGAGATTTGTGTAATTTTTTCTAATAAATATTTATTTTGTGTAACAACAAAATTACTAGGAGTTTTTCCTTTTCGTAAATTTGCTTAGTTACTGCTCCTTCCTTAATTAGAGGTATCGGGTTCGAGCTCTGAATATAAAAAAATCTTTGGTAGGGAGTACTAACCCTCAAATGGGGCCCTATCCGGTGCGAATTCAAAATAATCGGACTTCAACGAGGATATCGAACATCGGGTGAGAAATTTTTTTAGGGCCTATTTGGAAAGCCACTCTGGTAATTGAATTTGGTGTAATTAAGTGTAGTTACACTGTATGACATGTTTGGTTGACCGTGTAATTACATGGTTAGCAGGTAATTTGATGTAATTGGCCGAGAATAATTGCATTCTTCAATTTTTAGGGGGAGACTGTGAATTGGTGTAATTACATGCAGATTACTTTTTAATTTTTTCTTTCATTTCTATTTTTATTTTTGTTTTAATTTATTTTTATTACTATTTTAAATTCTTATTATTTTTATTATTCTAATATTTTTTAATTTTTTTTTTTTGTATTTTTTATATTTCATTTTGTTCTCATTCTCAACTATTACTTCATATGATTCCATGCAATTTTTTATATTACGCTTTTTTTAATTCTATGTTTATTTTTTTCATTAGCATAATTTTGTTAGTGTTCTAATTTTTAAATTAAAGTAGAAGTCAGTATTGAATAAAGTTATAGACTTACGTTTTTCTTTTTCTATTAAATCATATTTATGTACGTTATGTTGAAATTTGATGTAAGTGTAGTATTATGTTAAAAATTTTATTTTGAATTTAGAACTTATGCTATATTTTCAGTTTCATTTATTTTAGCAGTATTGACTTGATATTTCACTTTGCAAGTCATTTATATTTTAGTTAGATTTGATAAATTATCTTTTTTCAAATGTTTTAATAATTTTATGACTTATATTTATAATATTAGTATTTTTTTAAACATGCATTCATGATGGTCAAAGAAATTTTGTATTTTTAGTCTTTATGATTAATTTAATAAAAATATACTAATTTAAAAAATATAAATTAATTATATTTTATAATATTAGTAAGAATGTATGTTTATTAATTAATATATTTTCAATATGACTTGGACCCACCCACCACATGTAACACATGGACTAGATTCCCCTACGCAAGATCATTAGTTTCAAACTTTTTTTATTATTATTTATTTTTGGCCTACCAAAATCATATCCATGAATAATATTGTAAATAATATGTAACGATTAGATTGGCCACCTAAAAAATAATTCTGATAATTATACTTATATGAATGCATGCGACATGCCGCGAGTATACTGAATCATATTTATTTGCACTTAAAATATCTTATATTATAAATAATTTGATATAAATATTTAAATATAACAACAACAACAACAACAACAACAACAACAACAACAACAATCCAGTGAAATCCACAACGTGGGTTTGGAGAGGGTAAAGTGTACGCAGACTTTACTCCTATCAAGGTAGGACGACTGTTTCCGAAAGACCCTCGGCTCAATAGAAGCATAAAAAGAGGTCAGATAAGGCTAAGAAGTTCAAAACGATATGAGAAAGCAAATAACGAAAGCGACACAGATAAAATAGATAATAACAGAAATCAAAGCACAAGAAATTATAGTGCGCTAATGCGCTTACTAATAAGGAAGAATAATGAGACTATGTACTAGCCCTCTACCCTAATATGGGTCCTCCACACCCTCATATCTAAGGTCATGTCCTCGGTAAGCTGTAACTGCGTCATGTCCTGTCTAATCACCTCTCCCCAATATTTCTTCGGCCTACTCCTACCTCTTCTAAAACCATCCATGACCAACCTCTCACACCTCCGCATTGGGGCATCTGTGTCTCTCCTCTTTACATGCCCAAACCATCTTAGTCGCATTTTTCGCATCTTGTCTTCCACCGAGGCCACTCCAACCTTGTTCCGAATAGCCTCATTTCTAATCATGTCGCTCCTGGTATGCCCACACATACATCTCAACATTCTCATCTTGACAACTTTCATCTTTTGAACGTGAGAGACCTTAACTGGCCAACACTCCGTCCCGTATAACATAGCCTGTGTAACCACTACTTTGTAGAACTTGCCCTTAAGCTGTGGTGGCACCTTCTTGTCACATAGCACATCGTAAGCGAGCCTCCATTTCATCTACCCTGCCCCAATACGATGTGTGACATCATCGTCAATCTCCCCGCTACCTTGCATGATAGACCCAAGGTACCTGAAACTACTTTTCTTTTGGATGGCCTGGTCACCAAGCCTAACTTCCGTGCCAACCTCCTGAGGTGTCTCATTGAACTTGCACTCTAAGTACTCTGTCTTGGTCCTAATCAACTTAAACCCTTTAGACTCCAAGGTGTGTCTCCAATTCTTCAGCTTAGCGTTAACTCCGCTACGAGTCTCATCGATCAGGACTATGTCGTCCGCGAAAAGAATACATCATGGCACCTCACCTTGAATTTGTCGCATCAATCCATTGATCACCAAGGCAAATAAAAATGGACTAAGAGCTGATCCTTGGTGCAACCCCATCACAACTGGAAAGTGCTTTGAGTCCCCTCAACATGAAGGATATATAAAATTCATAGCATAAAACTGAACTTAAAATAATAAATAGTTTATTTAATCTTTTTGAAGGGGCTCACTTCATGTGTCTACTTGTGCAGTCTCACGAAAACATGAATATACTTATAATATGAAGTTGTATAGCCGAATAATTTAGTGCATTAAAAGTTAGATTCGTAGACCTTTAATTTGATAGATAGTGAGCCCTCTAACGCTTTATACATTGAGAGAAAAGCTTCAAGACATCTGATTTATATTTTCAAAAATTTATGAAAGTAATTTACGATAACTTTTGTTGATGCTTCACAAGTTGTTTGGCTTCAAAACTAACATAAGATCATTGACAAATTGAATACTGTCACGATTCAATCCATCGGGCCGTGCAGGTACCCACTATACACCCTAAGTAGGAAAATCCTTATTTAAGAATAGTTGCGGAATTTAAGACAACCTTGAAAAATCAACTAAAACTTTTCAAAGAAAACTTTATTAAAAATCTGTTAATTCAATTATACAAAACCCCCAAGGATACTAGTCTAACAGGTACAAAAGCTACTACAAGTAGAAATAAAATACAAGGCCAATGACTTAGCTTCCACAGAACTTTACGGATCATAAGAGCTTAAGGTACTTGATGACACAGAAGGAAGATAAAGGAAAAATAGAAGCTACTGGATGATCGTCTTCGTCTTCACCTACGAAACATAACTGACCCTGCAACCAAACTATGCCAAGTGGCATAGCAAGAGTAGTATCAGTACAAACAACACGTACTGATAGACATCATCGTTCAATCTGATACCCACCGCATAATATATGAACATAAAGGTAAAAGATATCATAATACTTAACTTCCTCAATTTAGTCACCCAGTCCAATAAATGCACTCCTTATTCTCACCCTTAGGATATTCATCATCCTAAACAACACGGTTTCACTACCACTCTAGTCACAACTTAAAACTTGTGGGTTAGGGACCCACCTTACAATTATTTCATCACCCAATAGTCCTCACCTAGCGACCTTAACCCTTCAAGGATTTCGCTCAACCCTCACTAGTTGGTCTAATTGCCTCACAACATAAAGCATATCCGTCGCACAACCACACTCTCCAACTCACCTGAGTCCTAGATATCTACTATCCCTACCTTAGTTATTAATGAAAATCACAATGGTAACACTCTCTGGCAACTAAAAACCTCAACTTATATGGATATAAACATAAAGCACGGTTATACCATATATGTCACATCCAGTCCTAACCGGGCCCATCCTCTTACCCACCAATAGGTGTAATTACGATCATAATCCTCCGATTTAGCACACTTCAACTCAAGAATTCATTTATAGTTCTCAATCCATGACTCACCTACCACTTCCTTACTAACACATGAAAATACATATATCATTAGATCCTTTTACGGGACCATCCACACACATACCTGACCCTCTTAGGGGACCCAATCCAGTCATATTTGTGTCGGAACATGATACTCGATCAAAAAATATATCGAAACATGACACCTGATCTATATACATGTCGGAATGTGACACCCAATTCATATATGTGTCGGAATGTGACACCCAATCCAAACATACCACATTCACAATTACATTCAGTATTCACATCATTTATATCACCAAGAACTGGTTCATCACAAAAATAGACCAGCAAGAGCTCATTTATATAAGGATTAACCTGTTACCCTTATATGTACGTGTTTAGGCATATCATAAGTAACTCAATTACACATTTAAGACAATTCTGGGAACAATCAATATCCACACTATCAAACCTTACAGGTCTAACCTCAAATTCTACTAGTTTTACTTTTCTGTACAAGATTCTATGACCGATATAAATTAACCAGCTGCACACAAAACATCACAATCAATAACTTCTCAATTTCCTGCAGTACCTTTCTAATCAGGTCATATTTGAATTTGACCCTATCACAATCGAATCTCTGCCCGTAATCCACGACCCACAATTTAGTATATGAATTCTCATTAATTTTTTCCTTTTATATTACATAGTAGGTATAAATTTACTACTAAGAAAAGGAAAGCCTAGCCTACCTAGGCACTAAGCATTCGCGGAGAGATAAGCCTGCTGAAATCATTGGATCCAGATGTTCCACATGCAAGACCAGATTGAATTCCATGGGTTGAAACCTTCCAAAAGCTGAGATTCCCTTCCCTCCTCTTCTTCAATCCAGAGCAGCATTTTTGGAAGGTTTTGCAGAAACCCTCACCTCTAACCTCCACTTGGAAGAAATGGGAAAAATAAAAAAATTCCCGCTCTGGCGGCGCTGCTCGGACAGGACCATCCCGCTCTGGCGGGTGGTGGGATCCAGTCAAGCCAAATTCTTGTGATTTCGTTTTAATCGAAATTAACGACAGTTCAGATCGTTACAAACACCTAACAACACATCCTTATTAGCATATTAATCACTCTTAATCTTATCCCAAAGGTATAAATTAATTTAACATTTCGAATTAACAGTGCGTTACAAATCTAAACAAAACGTAAAGCTTCTAAAATTGTTCTGATTATAATTTTCTTCAAAAAAGAAGCCCAATCTCAGATTAATGTGTGTGGTATTAGAGTTATTAGATAAAATCGACAATCCAATCAATTATTGTTTGCTTGCTGTGGGTTCAGAATAGGGTAAGGATATATATAGTGGTGTTAATTAGTATATAATAAGATAAAATATAATATAGTAATCACAAAAAAATAAAAGATTAAATTAAAAATAAAATTAAAAATAATTAATTTCTTTTCTACAATTTTTTTTGCCTATATTAACCTTACGGAATTACTTAATTTTGTATGTGCAATTACTAAGAAAATGAGTCTTTAATTTTATGACATAGCATGTCAACAAGGAGGGAAGAAGATTTTTGAGCTATTTTGTACTTTTTGAGAAAATAGAAATAATTGAGTGATATTCTTGTTCTAAAAAAATGAAAATAATTTTTGTAAATAATTTTTAAAACATGGGTGACCATAAATAACTCTTATTTCTTATATTTTTTTTTCACACACGAGAAATTTTTTAAAAATTATTGTCCTCAATTTATTTAATTTATTAGTGATCATCCAATAAAGTTATTTATCTTTTTAATAATATTTTGCCTGTATTAACCTTATGAAATTACTTATTTTCTTTATGTGCAATTACTTGCGGAAAATCCACAAGAAAATTCCTTCTTTTCACTAATTTTTTTTAATAAAAAGTATCTTGCATTAAAATTCACATGTAATCTACACATGAACTAAAATCCCCAAGTAATTATTGGAAGATTTTTCCATCGAATTTTATTGGTAGAACAGTTCGTAGAAACTTAAATTACATGCGAATTCTTTTGTATAATTTCCAGATAAATTTTCACATAGTTTATGCTAATTTTCTTGTAGTATATAAGACATGAATTTGATAAGTTAAATAGGTTTATTACTAAGAAATTGAGTCTTTAACTTAATGATATAGCATGCTAACGAGAAGAAAACTTTTGAAGTGTTTTGTATTTTAAGATGATTGAAATGATATTCTTGTCCTAAAAGAAATAAAAATAATTTTTATAGATAATTTTCAGTGACCATCCATTAACATAACTTTTATCCTTTATAAGTTTATGTTTTAAATTTTTTATTTTTTTTGAAAAAAATATTCACTTCAATTTAATTTATTCTCCCTCCATTTCTTGTCAAATATTTCCTAATTTGATTTCTCTTTTTATTTGTTAATTTTGACAAATTAAAAAAAAACAATTTTTTTCTTTCTATTATATCATTAATTTATTAGTATTAAGTAAATATATTTAAAAGTCTATTAATTAATAGGAGTAATAATTATTTTTTTAATAAATAATTTTAAGTTAAAATTTGAGAGTGGGAGCAAGTGGTTATCCAATATCATTTTCAGGTTCTTTCTTTTGTCCAAAATAGTACTCAAATAACTACAACAATTTCCGTATAGTTGTGTGGTTGTGGTACAAAAAAAACCACCTTCAGATTCCAGTGGAAAAGGTTAAAAAAACCTACTTCATTTTTTATACTTTGTATCTTTGTTGTTGGGAGAATATTTACAATTATTACAGCAACATTGGAATTTCAAGATTTGGATGTTGCCTTCTTGGATTTTCCACTTTCCATATTTTTTATCCAAATTTTTGAGAATTTATAAGCTGCTGTAATCAATCTTTTTGAACCCCCACAAAAGGCTGCAACTTTCATACTTTCTTCGTCTTTATCTTTATCTTGGCCAACACCCCATTTCAAATTTCAGCTCAAAGTATGTATTTTTTTTTGCCTTTTCTTTCCCTTTCTTGATTTTGGAATTTGTTTGGTATATTCGAATATGCCTGTTGTTTTGATATATGTGGGGAATTTGCCTTTTGGGGTTTTCTTGAAAATAGTGAATTTGGGATTCTGAATCGTATTAGTTTGAGATCTTTATTTCTTTTTGAGGTTTCATAGAAACAAGCTAACCCTTTTTTCTACATTTCTTGATTCTCAAAAGGGTCATTTTCTTGTTTCTGTTTGTTTAATTGGACTTTAAATTTGACCCCTTTTGGAGTTTCTCTCTTATTTTTATCAAGAAAGTTTGTATTTTTATGCAACTGGTTTTGGTTTGAAGTTTGTTTTGTCTCTCTCTCTTTGCATTTGTTTGTGGAATACAGTTTTTGGAGTGATAGAACTTAAGTTATAGTATAACTAGCTGCAATTTGCTGGGATCTGTTGCTGGTTAGCTGCAATAAAGTTTAGGTAGTGAATCTCTCTCTCTCACAGACACCTAGACAAATGTCTTTTGGTCATTGATTGATTCAACATTTTCTTTGTTTTTAATTCAGTCTTACCTTCTTTAATCATTTCCTTCAAGTGTAATACTATTATAATTGACCACTTTAATTAAATGATGTTGTGCTTTGATTCTCCCCCCATCCTCCTTAAACAAATAACAGAACTAAATAAAAAAACTTGTGTTTTTTGTTATTCCATTTCTGTTATCCTTATTGTCCCTTCCAAGGCATCCCTTCTAACTTCCCTATTTCCAAAGGAAGAAAGAAAGGTTGAAAGCTCTCTTTCGAGAGCCTCTTCTAAATTTAGTGTTTCTTGCACTTTGATTATTGTATTATTTTGTTACAGTGACTGTTCTTTTTTGGTATGCTTTCTTTAGCCTTTTGTCTTGGCTCCTGTTTTTGTCTCTTTACGAACTGCTTTTACTTGAGCTGAGGCTCTATGGGAAACAACTTCTATTATCTACTAAGGTAGGGGTAAGGTCCCTCCCCAGACTGGGTATGTTGTTGTTGTTGGTGGTGGAGAAAACATTTGATGGAAAGTTCCTATTAGGAATAAAATCCATCACTTATTCCACTGTCAAGCTGCAAGTTGGGGTGTCTTTTTATGGTGCAGTTAGTCAAGTGGTGTTGGAATAACAATTTTATGATTTTTTTGTAATTGGTTTGGAACTCTGTGAGTGCACAGAATGAAAGTAAAGATTTTTCTTTTATGTTGGGAACTCAGATGTCTTACTGATGTTTTAATCACTGTGCAGTAAAAAGTTCTTTAAGAAGGATTACGACTGCACTTTTTAAAAGATTGTGCCAGTATCCCAGTAATGAATCAGGCAAAAATCAAGCGCAGGGTTGGTAAATATGAAATGGGAAGGACAATTGGTGAGGGAACATTTGCTAAAGTTAAGTTTGCAAGGAATTCAGAGACAGGGGAACCT
Source organism: Solanum dulcamara (assembly GCF_947179165.1). Classification (NCBI taxonomy): domain Eukaryota; kingdom Viridiplantae; phylum Streptophyta; class Magnoliopsida; order Solanales; family Solanaceae; genus Solanum; species Solanum dulcamara. Next base: position 52,253,603 of record NC_077245.1, on the reverse strand, counting down.
GTAGCGATCAAGATTCTTGATAAGGATAAGGTCCTTAAGCACAAAATGGCTGAGCAGGTTAATCTTCAAATATCCATTCGCTATGCTTTCTGGAACTTACATATATTTTCTATTGTCTGGACTCTGGTGTTACGCTTACCAATTATTTTGGTAACGTAGATTACAGAAAAGCTGTGTATATAATTTCTCTTCGACATCTTACATGGTTGTTGATTATGCATTTCTTATTCTTGTACAGTTTTAAGTTTCTTGAATGTTGTTTATTGTTGTTGGGTGATAACTTCTTATAACTCTTGTTCATAAATTGACAGATAAAGCGGGAGATAGCTACAATGAAGTTAATCAGACATCCACATGTCGTTCAGTTATACGAGGTTTGTCCTCTCTCTCTGTCAGTGTGTATTATCTTCTCTCTATCTGTCAGTGTATATGTACTTGTGTGTGCCTACATATGTGCCAGTGATTATGGTTTTTCTGTACGCATTTGTGATCATATGGATGTGTATATCGTACAACGCTGATATATGTACCTCCAACCTTTAGGTTAAATAGTAAGCAACCCATTGATTTGTATTTTGTTATGCATCATATGTTGCCAGTAGGTATCTCCATTCTAGAAAATGAAATGATGGCGTTTGAAAATCTCACTTCAAATCTTCACCTCAACAATCTTTCAGAAATACGTCTTTAATTCACACTACCAAAGAGATAATTTGATCAGCGCTGCCTAGAGATAAATAAAAACTTAAACATTCTGCAGTTATAACTTACCTTAAGACAAGACAAAGTCTATTGTACAGAACAACTAATTGATTTGTTAGTACCAATAGCTAGAATCAATGTGGTCTTGTTCATTTTTTCATGTGTCATTTCCAAATTGTCCAGATTCAACTTCATTCAAGGTTTTTGGAGCAAAAATTAAAGGTATTCTGTAGCCGAGCTTCTCTGTGCCTGTCTCGTTGAACCAACATTTATGCTTATGCTAGATTTTAGTGCCTAACTTTTTAAAGCTTTTGTTATATATTGATGGTTCCTTGCCTTACATAATACTAGCAGTTTGTTCTGCTTATTATTTGTTCAATTATTTATTTTATAGATCTAGTCTTATAATAAAAATTCCAGTGGTACATCAGCATTTAACCTACTGAAGTTGGTGAGAGTTAAGACAGATTCTGGCCTTTTAACATAACCCTATATTGACATGCAGATATTTTGCTGGTATCCATAAACTGCAGTGGAATTGGCTAATATACTGGAGTAGTTAGTTAAATCTTCTTGATCTACTCATGGTACTTTCCAAATTTTTGAGAGTTAAACTCTGTATGAGATACACCATCAAAATCTTGAAAAATCAGAGAACTAGAAAAACTTAAGTTAAAATTTCTGGAATTGCGAATGCCCAATTTTGGGGAAAGTAAATGTACTTTTCACTACCACTAAATGTTCGAAATTTTGCTTAAGGACCTTTTGGGATTTTATATACTAAATGGTTGCCTAGTACATTACAGCTGTTGACGAACATCTTATGTTTTGAATATTTTGTATGTTGAAGTTTTAACTTATATTTGCAATAACCTACTATAGATAAGATGTGATTGTGGATTATGGTGATGGCCAGGGTCCATATGCTACACTTTTGAATCCATGTTCTTCTCATCTGTCCACAGGTGTTGGCTAGCAAGACAAAGATATTCATTGTTCTGGAATTCGTTACAGGTGGAGAGCTCTTTGACAAAATTGTAAGGATGATTCTTCCTTTCTTCTAATTTATTCGGTTCCCCTACCTTAGGAGATAAGAATTTGACCAAAGAGTACAAACTTGTATCTCACTGGTTGCAAACTTAGGTTTCATGTGTCCTTCTGAAGCTATTCAAACCTATTTGGCACTAACATGTTTTCGGACAACTTAGCACGTCATTAAGATGTTACCTGTTTTGTTGGTATACAGGTAAATCATGGGCGGATGCATGAAAAAGAAGCAAGGAAATATTTTCAGCAGCTTATTAATGCTGTTGATTATTGTCATAGCAGGGGAGTCTACCATAGAGATTTAAAGGTGGGGCAGTGGTACTTTTGCAGCCTTTTAGTTGTTAATTTCTGTTCTTATTTTCCTTAAAGCAACCGGCTTTGTAGTCTTACCTTTATTTTGGCATGCTTTCATTATGCAGCCTGAGAATTTACTGTTGGATGCTTCTGGAAACCTCAAGGTTTCTGATTTTGGATTGAGTGCTCTGTCCCAGCAAGTCAGGGTAACTGTCTGATTATACATTCTCAAACTCTTAAACATATGTCTCCAGTATTTGATACGAATTTTGCTTTGTGGCTGTCAAAATTAATGCAGTTAATCTTCAATTGTGTAATCTACTTGTAGATTTTGTATCAATGTCTAAATTCTTAACGTCCTTTACTGATTGCCTTGAGTACATTTTCTTGTTTGAGAAATGTGTGATGACTCCTTCCCCCTCCCACTAGCTGAAGCCACAGATATCCATGGAAAGCCATATCAGAGACAAACTAGTGAGAGGAGTTTTTTAAAAAACATAAATTGAGTGATTGTCCCTATAGAAACAAGCCGGCATAATTTTTACTGAAATCCATTTGTGCTGCTTCTTTCTGTTAACTAGTCTAAACATCATTTGCCATTGATTCGATCTTATAATTTGAATATTCAGATTCAACTGAATATACTGTTTTTCAATTCGGTGAACTTTGTGGAAGCAATGATGCATGGAGCTTGAGACAATGTCATTAATTTGTGATTGACTGCTGATTAGTTATTTGCTTTAAACTGCTCTGAAAATTATTAGACAATTGACTTCCTTTTTCTGTTTTCGCTAGAGAACTCATGCTAGTTTCAAGCAGCAGTAGTTCTGCAATATATTTATTTCACTTAGGTGATAGTTAACATTCTTTTCGGAATCAGATATAATTCTTACTTTAGCGCAATTTTCCAGGATGATGGCTTACTCCACACCACATGTGGAACTCCCAACTATGTTGCTCCTGAGGTATGCAACAACTTTTTCTTTTTGTTCACTTTTCACAAAGAAAAAATAAGGTCTCCCCGTAATCTGCACTTTTTTTCTTCTTATTTTTCTCTTGGTCTAAAAAATGATTTTCATTTCTTGTAGGTACTCAATGATCATGGATATGACGGTACAACGGCAGATCTGTGGTCGTGTGGAGTCATACTCTTTGTATTGCTTGCAGGTTACTTGCCTTTTGATGACCCTAATCTTATGAACCTGTATAAAAAAGTGAGCATTCTTCCAAATTCATTATGGAATCAATCTACTTTTGTTTTTCGTATTAGTTTCATGATGTCTATCACGGTCTGTGCAGATCTCTGCTGCTGAATTTACGTGTCCACCTTGGATGTCTTTTGGCGCTATGAAGTTAATTACTCGCATCTTGGATCCAAACCCTATGACAGTAAGCATACTGGATTTCTGAATACAATTTCGGGATTTTAGCTTGCAACTAAATAGACATCTTGTCTCTTATTTTATTATTGCATGTGTTTCCTATGCAGCGTATCACCATCCCAGAAATTCTGGAGGACGAGTGGTTCAAGAAAGATTATAAATGTCCCATTTTTAATGAGAAAGGAGATGCCAACCTGGATGATGTTGAAGCTGTCTTCAAGGATTCTGAAGTGAGCACACTGGAATGTTGAACACATTTTGCATTGAATTCAGAGGAAAGAATTGATTGTTGTATAAAATCATCCTCATATAGTTCTCTTTTCCTTGACACAACAACAGGAACATCATGTAACAGAGAAAAAGGAAGAGCAGCCAACTCCCATGAACGCATTCGAGTTGATTGCAATGTCAAAAGGACTCAACCTTGGGAATCTCTTCGATGAACAGGTTACCGACTATGAATTTCCATTTTTGTCTGTCACTTTTCTTGCATGTTCTGAACTTCTGGTTGATTTTGCATGGTGTTTGTGCCTGGAATTACGTTGTGTAATACTTTCTCAGTAGGACATGCTGAAATGAAGTTCATGTGATGTGAATGTCGAAAAATTTATGCTCACTTGGTAAGCGTCGGATAATTCTTTGTTCATTGCCAAGGCCTTTACAGCCTACTCTAATATCAAACCCCAAAACTTAACAATGGGAAAGAAGTAAAGAATCTATTATGTGTAGTAAATCCAGCGTCTTTGCATTTACATAAAATAATACATGTCTTCTGGCAGACATGAGCCTGAATTCCCTGAGTTGAGCTAACTTGCTAAATTCATCAAGTTTAGCTGTTAAATAAGCGCTAGATGCTTCAAAACGCTGCGGCAATATTGCATGCATACACAAACTAACTTCCATCTCTTTCTCCTGTGTGTTGAATTCCGTTATCTATTTCGCAGAAGGCTTGTAAATTATTATTCAGAATTCTCTGTTTTTGATGTGCAGCTAAGTTATCTCATATGAGCGAGGATGCAAATACACTAATTAAAAACCAAAAAATTTTAAAAGGACTAATTACAGAAAAATGAATTTCTAAGCTCATTTTACTCCCGTCTGAATAAAACTGACCTTTCTTTATTAATCTACTCAAAAAACTTGGTCTCTTTTCCTGAGTGGCCATTTTTCCCTCCAACAATTCAAATCAATATAAATTGGTAGACCACCTTATCGGAAACATGGATGATGTGTGAATTCTATAATTTCAATAGTAATTGGTATTCACACTTGATTTGACATCTTACCAAGTGTAAATTCCATTTTTTCATGCTACCATCTCAATACAATAATATATTCAAACACTATTCTCAAATAACTCTGCGGGTACAACTATGTCTATCTTTTTGGGTCGGACGTGGTATTTTTGTTTGCTGAGCCTGAGTGATCAACTGTGCACAATATGTTGGGAAATTGGAAAGATAATGGTTTCTATATTATTGATTTTTCAGTAGAGGATGATAATGATTACTAAATTAGTATTCCACTTTGTCGGAAGCATTGATGATGCGTGTATTACTATAATCTTACTCCATTGACAGATGTTTTGATTCTACCATTCACAGGAATTTAAGAGAGAAACTAGGTTCACATCTAAATGCTCGGCCAATGAAATAATCAGTAAGATTGAAGAAGCTGCGAAGCCCCTCGGTTTTGATGTTCACAAAAAGAACTACAAGGTGGTGATGAATTTCAAGTATGCATTTCAATTGGCATGTAGATTCCTAATAAAGTAAATTAATTGGCATTCTACTCTTTTACTTCAGATGAGACTTGAAAATGTTAAAGCTGGAAGAAAAGGGAACCTTAATGTTGCCACTGAGGTATGTTCAATGTGCATAGTTGGTCATCTATTTTTATCTTATTTTACTATCACCTTTTTTTTGCATTCTGCGTTGAGGATTGCCATCAGTACTTCGGAATTCGAATCGTTTATCATCATATCCTGAACACTGTTTGGTCTTGAATTTAGGTATTTCAAGTTGCCCCTTCTCTTCATATGGTTGAAGTGCGAAAGGCAAAAGGAGATACTTTGGAATTCCACAAGGTACCATATTTAGCTAACTGCTGAAAAGGTTACCTAAATCACTATTAGTAGGTTTTGATAGGTCAAAGGCTTGCACAATCACAAGCTAATTGCTCGTGAATGCGCAACATAATCCTGAAGTTACTGTTTTACACAAGATAGCAACAAAGAGGTTGTATGTATGTTTTAAGATCAGGGAGAGAAGCCAAAGCCACACCTTTGAAATGACCATAACATTATTATTCTTTGTCCCTCAAAACATGGATGGTTTGATCTTAGTTACAGGGTCCACTTTAGAGCCTTGGAAAGGTAATATATTTTGTAGTCTTCCTCGGTGTTTGTTTCCTGATAGCAGCTTATAACCTCTATGTCATAATGGACAACATGACTTCTGTGTGCCTGTAATAGGAATTAAAACCTGTGTGCCTCGTATTGGAGAGACAACTCACCATGAGTCTTTGACAACTCCATATAAAAGAAGAGTACAAAAAATAGAAAGAAGCCAAGAACCATGGGAAAATGGGAGGGGATGGAAGAACTAATGGATGTTTAGCTAAATAAAGATCATGCTTGTGTCGTTACAATCTCGTATACTTATTTTCTACTTTCTAAATTCCAAAAGGCATAGGTTTTTGCTATGTTGTATACACCAGAAATGCATTAGAACCTCGTTGATTTTTAGATCCTATTAGTTCGAGTTAATAATCAAACCTGAATGTTCGATCTCATGCTTAATCATTTTGTTGTACATCTTTGATGCAGTTTTACAAGAGTCTTTCAACTAGTCTAGAGGATGTAGTGTGGAAAACTGAAGAGGACATGCAAGATAGGTAGTATTACTACCATGAAACTGCAATTGCATTAGTTTTTGCTGGTGCTACAATCTGTGTAAAAAAACTTTGCGACTTCTTTTGTTTCCCTTTTTTGTTCTTTTTTTTTTGTTCATTTGGTTTGTTCTTTGTAGTGGGACATTTTTCTCCCATGAGCTAATGGCCAACTGTTTCATTTCATCATGGAGTAGGACTATTGTTCCTATTTGATTTGCAGTTTGTATTAACTAGTATACACTTTTGACAAATGTATACAACTTTTCAGCTTCCTCAAGAAAAAAGCAGAAAAAAAAAACATCCTCCTAGGAGAATTATCCTTTTCCTTGTCCTATTTGCTGTTTCTATAATTGCCACTTATATACTACTTTTCATAATATTTACAGATTATGTTAGCTCCCTCAAAAAAGAAATAACTCTTTGAAAAATCAGTTTTTTCAATATCCCCTATCGACCACTCTTGGGGGAGAAAAAAGTCATGTTTAGGAAGGCTTATTTCCTATTTGAGAAAATCCTAACCGCATGGCTTAGGAGTCTGTCGATGTTGTCACGATCCAAACCGCCGTGAGTGGTACCCATACTAACTCACAGGAAAGGCATCTCGACTGCTTCCAAAATCAGAGTGAGAGAGCCAACACTACGCCCCAAAGACTAAGCATATTTGAGATAAACAAACATTTAAAAATGTAGAAATAGGTTTAAATAAGAAAAATGTTGAGTTTTCATAAACTCAGATAATGAAATTAAAACATATGGAAAAATACCTTTAGAACCCGAAAGATACTAAAACTCTTAACTAAAGGTCTAAGATAAGGGGATGCAACCCCAAAACAATAAACATAAGTAAAGTCTGGAAATAGTGTAAGTCCGAAAGGATGGACTAAGAACGAAGATGGATCTACGACAACCTAAAAGAACTGGATCACCTTTAAATTTGACAATAAGCAATCTCCTATATGAGGTCTGTCAGTAGCCGCCTGAAGATACCCTATACTCAATAAAAAAGAGCAAGTGCAGTATTACAATAACATTGTACTGGTAGGATCACGAGGCCATTCCAGTAAGTGAAATATATACAAGAAACCACAACATAGTAAAAATAGGCATATACAGAAACATTACCAAATTACCATTTCATGGGCAATATATAGTTTCATAGTGTCAATCTCAAATACCATAGTAAAAATGGTCCTCTCATGAAACCCATACCCAAACTGTTAGTGTGCTGGTGTGACACCCGTTCCAATATGTACCGGCGTGGTACCTGATCCAATATGTACCAGCATGGTGTCCGATCCAATATGTACCGGCGTGGTACCCGATATGTATCGACGTGCAGGGGTATTCGAACAAGACCAAAAAACCGATCTGAACCGATAAACCAAGTCAAACCGATTTAATAAACCGAAAACCGGCTCGGTTTGATTTGGTTTTAGATTTTTAAAAACCAATAACATTTGATTTGGTTTGGTGTTACCCATAAAGAAAACCGAACTAAACCGAACCGAACCGATAAATATGTACATATTTAAAATATTATATATATTTATATATGTTTATTAAACTTTATCTATTTTTTAACTTCTTAGTAATTTAGGATCATTCTAAGAAAAAAGTCTAGCCCATGTTCCCCAAGCCCATTTACGTTTAAAGTAAAATAAAAAATCCTTACTGAATAGTTAGCATAAATAATTTTTTTCCTCGTTAGATTTTCAGTTTCCTCTTATTTCCTCCCAAACCCTGTAGACTTCTATTCTGCTCTCAGTCTCTCACGATAACAATTGAGTGCAAGAAGCTTTAATCCTTGTAAGTCTGTAACTTTTTCTTCCTTTTTACTTTTTGGTTACTTTTTGTATGTTCCCTACTCTTTGTTTGTGTAATTATTTTTGTGTCTTTGAAGTTTTACTTGAATGAATTGCTTCTCTAGTCTTTCATCTTGTATGTGTTTTTTATTTTATTTCTCTGTTATTTTAGATTTTCTCCACTGATTTAGATTTTTTCTGTTGATTTAGTTTTTATCTAATGATTTTGGATTTCTCTATTTATTTAGATTTTTGGATACTTTTTTCAGATGGAAATTATAACTACTCAAAAAGAGGTGAAGCCAGTGGAGGTAACCAACAAAGTATCTCCAACTACTTTGCTAGAACCTGAGCTTGTCGGTGATAAAACTCATGATATTACTCTCAATCATGCTAAAAAGTGGAAAAAATAATTCTTTGCAACAATGATCGTAGCCTTGTGAGCAGTGACAGGAGAACATCCGGCGTTTGAAAACATTATACTGAATATCTTGATAAATGGGGTAAGAAAAGGGAGAAATGTAATTACTGTACTAGTAACTTTGCTTCTGAAAGTACGAATGGGACCTCAACGCTATGGAGACATTTTTCCTAATTCCCCTCTTAGAATTATTGACAGAAATCAATCAAGAATCAAGGTAGTTAAAAAGGGGGAACAAACATATAATACATGTACTGTAGAAAAGGTTGTGAGTAACGTCAATGAGATTAGGAGAGCCATTGCTGAGTTTGTCATTATTGACGAACAACCTTTTAAAGTTGTTGAAGGAAAAGGTTTTAGGAGATTAATGGCAGTTGCTTTGCCGAATTTTCAATTACCTTCTCGCTTGACTGTTGCTAGACAATGTTTGAAAATATATCAAGAAGAGAAAGAAAAGCTTAAAAAGCTTATTCATAATCAACGTGTATGTGTTACTAGTGATACGTGGATATCACTTCAAAATCTAATTTATATAGTTGTCACTACCCATTGGATCGATGATGAGTGGAATCTGAAAAAGAAATTTTTTTAACTTTTTCCAAATATCAGATCATAAGGGTGAAACAATTGCTAAGGAGATTGAGGCGTGGTTATTTGATTGGGAAATTGATAACATATTCAAGGTGGCCTTAGATAATGCAACTGCTAATGATTCTGCAATTAAACACTTGAAGAGAAGAATTGAGGATTGGAAATGAGGCATCTTAGAAAATGAGTTCTTACATGTTAGATGTGGTTATCGGTTCAAGAACGTAAGGTGTCCTTGCTTTTTCAGGGTAAGAAGGGGTAGAGAAAATGCCTCGAGCCAATGTTGTTTTCAGACTATCGCCCCAATAAAAAAAAGATTCTTGTGGTAGGCCCTGTCCCTGGTAAAAAAATATAGTGAAATAAATGCTCATATTCTAAATTTGATCGTGAAAGAAGGACTCGGTGAACAAAATGACTCTATTTCTCGGGTAAGAAATGCTATCAAATATGTTAAGTCCTTAGCTGGAAGGTTTGATTCCTTTAAGTCATTTGTCGAGAAGGTTAAGATTGACACTCATGGTCTTTTGACTTTAGATATTGAGACTAGGTGGAACTCCACATATATGATGCTAGAAACAGTTGTAAAATTTGAAAGGGCATTTTCAAGAATGTATGATGATGATCACAAGTACCTCAAGTATTGTTTAGAAACAAGTAATGTGGGAGGACATCCATCGATAGATGATTGGAAGAATGTTAAAGTTTTCATTAAGTTCCTTGAGATTTTCTACCAGGTAACTTTGAAATTCTCAGGAACTTCATATGTTACTTCCAATTTTTTCTTCCATGAGATCTTTAATCTTCAAAAGATAATTTGCAAATATATCCGTAGTGAAGATTCTATTTTGAGTGGCATGGCTAAAAAGATGGAGCTTAAATTTAATAAATATCGGGGTACTTTTGAAAGTATGAACAAGTTATTATTCATTGATGTTGTTTTGGATCCTCGATACAAGTTGAAATATGTGGAATATCTGTTTAAAAACTCTTATGGTTGTTTGGTGGGAGCCGAAAAATCAAAAAAGGTGATGGATACTTTGAGTCGCTTGTATGATTACTACATGAGTTCTTTTTGTGGGACTCATATCGACAAAATTGATGGTCAAACAAGATTGAATGGTGAAATTGATACTATGCATAATGACGAGATGTGGTAATCACAATGGGAAAAATATTTGGCGACAATACTGAAAATAAATCAGAACTTAAGAAGTACTTGGTAGATGATTTGGAAAAAACCAAAGAGTTAAATATTTTGGCTTGGTGGAAAGTTTCTTCGGCTAGATATCCAATTATTTCTAGGATGACAAGAGATGTTCTTTCTATTCTTATTTCTACTGTTGCTTCTGAATCATCTTTTAGCACCGGTGGTCGGATTCTTGACTCTTATTGAAGTTTTTTATCTCCAATGAAAGTAGAAGCTCTTATTTGCACTCAACAATGGTTAAGATCAACTTCCAAAGATTGCAAGCTTGAAGATCTTTTAGAAGAAATTCAGAAACTTGAGATAGTTGAAAAAGGTAAATTTACACATTTAACTCTTTATGAATATGTCTTTTATGTTTTTAAAAGTTTTAACGCCTACTTTGTTAAACTTTTTTCTTTCTTTTTTCAGAATATGCTGGCACAACCTTGAGCATTGATTAGTTTGGATGTTGCAATTGAAATTCGTAGTGCAACTGTTTTGCTCTTTGGTAGTTAATTTTCAGATTTTTGTTGCTGCTTCACCTGAAGTACTTTTGAATTATGCTATTGACTTATTTTTTGTATTTAATCACACTTTTATGCAAGCAATTAAGTGATCTTTCTCTGGTGACAGTTGGGTATATGGTTCTTTTGTGTTGAATGTTGATCATTCGGAGGACTGTTTAAAGACCTTGTTATTTTTCTTAACTTGATTAATGAAAAATTAATGTATATAATTAACCTTTTATGGGCTAGCCTTCTTAATTTTATTGTTATGGAGGTTTTACTACTATGCAGTAGTTGCTATCTTCTTCGTGGTGGAAATTTTATAATTTCTTTCGAGGCTATTTTTGCATATGCTGCTGTGCTGATCCGTTCTTTCAGTTTTCTTTCAAATATCTTTGAAGATTAATGACAACTGTTTTGAAATTCTATTGATTTGCAGTATGAAGGTAGTAAATAAGTTTGTCAATTTTTTTGTATTATAAAATATATTATTTCAATCCGTAAAAAATAAAAAAAAACTAATAAAATTGATAAAACCAAAACTGATAGAATTTATGCTATAATGTTTTGGTTTGGTTTGAATATTTAAAAAAACTGCCTTAATTGGTTTGGTTTAGTTTTAGCCAAAAATCGAATCAAACCGTATCATGAACACCTTTACCGACGTGATACCCTATCCAATATGTACCGGGCGATCCAACAACCACAACCACAATCACAATCAATAATGAATAGTTTCACACACTTGCATAATCAAGTAACAGGTTAATTGCATGCAATTGATCACAAATAGTCATTTTATTAGGTTCATTTCCTCTTTCCCTATTCACATACATGCATGCAATACTAATAATGCAGTTAACATGCATACATAACACATATGTGAAAATAAATCATCACCTACCTCGACACCAAGCCTAAATACTCTTAAGGAACTTGATCTTTCCATTTTCGGAGTCTTTGAGCTTGTTCTTTGTCTAAAATAAACAAAATATCAAAGCAATCAATGAACAGTGATCTAAATTACTCGGATTATATCAATATACTAACCCTTCACCAAGTTCATGATCCTATCACCCAATTAAGACTTTTTTCACCATTAAATTCAGGCCAGAACCCTTCCCTGGGATAATTACCATGGATTCTATGTTCTAAGAATCAAAATATAAATTAGGGGATTATTTGGATTACCTTTAGCATGATAATTGGTGGAAAATGAAAATGATAGCCCTAGGTCACCCTCTTGCTCTCCAAAATGAAATTGCAGAAAGAATGACGTTTTAGGGACTTTGATAAAATTCACGACTGGCCCGTCATGGCAGGACCATTCTACCATAGCGGCACCACCATGGTTGGTTGTATGGATACATAAACTCTGAAATTGATCCCCAAGCCCCTATTTCGCAAAACACATCCTCAATTCTTGACGTTTCAAAATAACTCTTTCACGCTAAGATCAATTACAGGAGTTCTACTAGCTCGAATTCAATTTTTTAAAGCCGTATGAGCTCCTTAATGTCTTGGATATCAACTCAAATGATCAAAACTCAAAAATCAACCCGGATCCATTACCGAATTACCCCAGACCTCACCTGACTCAGATTTTCTCCAAGTTTGGCCTAGACTCAAAATTTCCAAGTTACTACTCAAAAGTTTTTTGGCCTAAACTCCTCCCCATTGGCTTATCCGTAATGATGAGAATATGTCATTATAGTAGATATTAATTTATCCATCACTCGTCCTCAAGTGATCAAACTAGGAAAGATGGGCTAAGGCAAGAATAGAGTAGTACCTGAATTATTGAACAATTGAGAATACTTTACTTTCATATCATTCTCGGTTTCCTAAGTAGCTTCTTCAACCAAATGATACTTCTATTGAACCTTCACTGGTTCTTTCTCATATTGAATATCCTTGTCTAAAAAGATTGAATCCCGCTTGATGATATAATCTTCATCCTCATGGTACTTTTTCAACGTGGATACATGGAACACTGGATAAACTCCAGATAAGATATGTGGTGGAGCCAACCTATAGGCCACTGACCCTACATAATCAAGAATCTCGAATGGGCCAATATAACGAGGACTAAGCTTGTCCTTCTAGCTGAATCTCATCACACCCTTTATGGGAGACACGTTCAGAAGAACCTTTTCATCCGCATGAAAAGTCATATACCTCGCCTTGAAATCTGCATACTCTTTCTATCCACTCTGGGCAGCTAAAAGTTTAGCTTGGATACTTCTTACCTTATCCTGAGCATCCCTTACCAAATCAACTCTCAAAGGTTTCACATCTTTGACCTTAAACCACCCTTTGGACGATCTACTTCCCCTCCCATAAAGCACTTTAAATAGTGTCATGTCAATGCTAGAGCTATAACTATTGTTATAAGAGAACTCATACAAAGGTAGGAATTCATCCGAATGACCTCTAGAGTCAATCACACAAGCCTTCAACATGTCTTCCAACACTTGAATTGTTCTTTTCGACTGCCCATCACAGTGGTGGGGCTAGGATTTTAGTCAAGGCTGTTCATACTTTTAGGACAAGGATGGGTGATTATTTTAAATCAAAAAATAAAAAAATAAATTAGTAATTATTTTTTAATTTAAAAGGACAAAGTCAAACGCTATAAATGAAAAGAAAACTCTTAGTAAAGTGTAAGAGTTTGGGCTCGAACCCACAAACTTAAGGAAAATTTGAATAGTCTGTGCCACAGGCTATTTCTCTCACCTGTGTTAAGGGTGTGCAACTGTTGGTATACATCCAAAATCATCTATATTTCTATATATTCAGAATTTTTTCCCAACAAAGGGTGTTCATTTGACAATCCTTGGGTGGGTATAACTCCTCCCTGGCCCATCAGTCTGTGGATGAAAGGTTGTACTGAAGGTGAGTTGAGTGCCTAACTTTTCATGTAATTTCTCCTAAAACTTTGACGTAAACTGCATACCAGGGTCTGAGATGATAGAAAGGGTCACCCCGTGCAACCTTACTATCTTCTTTACATAAATCTTTGCCAACTGCTGAACGTTATAATCCACTCTAACCTGAATGAAGTGGGTTGACTTCGTCAGTCTTTCAATCACAACCCAAATGTAGTCAAACTTTCCCAAGGTATTAGGAAGACCCACCACAAAATCCATAGCTATCCGTTTCCACTTCCATTCAGGAATGGGCATCCTCTGAAGTAAACCGCATGCCTTTGATTCTCATACTTCACTTGCTGTCAGTTTTGACACTTAGCCACAAATTTAGCTATGTCTTTCTTCATTCCAAACCACTACTAAAGTGTCTTCAAATCTCGATACATCTTGGTCACACTTGGATGGATAGAGTATTGCAAACCATGAGACTCTGTCAAAACCTTCTGAAACTAGTCATCCACTCGGGGAACACAAATCCTTCCCCTAAAATGAAGCACCCCACCTGCATCAAGAGTCACATCTTGTGCTTTTTCAGACACCATCTTTCTTCTAAGATCATTCAAACTCTCATCTTCAAATTGCTTGGCTTTGATCTCTTTAATGAAAGTGAACCTAACCTTAATACTGGCCAACACTCCACCTCTCTCTGAGATGTCTTGCTTTATGAAGTTGGTATCCAAAGCATGAATCTTCCTAGCCAAGGGTCGCTTAGAAACACCCAAACAAGCTAGACTACTCATACTAACTAGTTTATGGTAATGCGTCTGTCACTACATTAGCCTTATCTGGATGATACTGAATGGTGACATAATAATCGTTAAGCAACTCCATCCACCTTCGCTGTATTAGATTTAAGTCTTTATTAGTGAACACATGTTGTAGACTAGGATGATCAGTGAACATTTCACACTTGACACCATAAAGGTAATGTTATCAAATCTTGAGGCAAATACTATTGCTGCCAACTCTAAATCATGCATCAAATAGTTCCTCTCATGAACTTTCAACTGCTACGAGACATAAATTATGACATTCTTATCCTCTATCAACACAATACTCAAGATTGAATGTAAAGCATCATAATAAACAATGAAATCCTTACCTTCTACTGATAATTTTAGAATAAGTGCCATGGTCAGAAGAGTCTTGAGCTTTTAAAAGATTTATTCACATTTGTTGGTCCACTCAAAAGGTACCTTTTTTGATTCAGCCTTGTTAAGTGTACGGAAATAAAAATAAATTTTTTCACAAACTGCCGATAATAGATGGAAATCCCCACAAAACTCCTAACCTCAAAGACCGAATCCAGTTCTTGACTACTTCAATCTTTTGGAGATCTACCATCACTCCTTCTTTTGAAATCACATGCCCCAAAAAGGCAACTAAAGACAACCAAAATTCATACTACAAATATTTCGCGTACAATTTTTATTTCCCTAGGATACCCAGAACAACACAAAGATGGCTTGCATGTTCTTCCTTACTCTTTGAATAGAATAGAATATCATTAATGAACACAATTACAAAAGAATCTAAGAATAGTTGTATTGGTCAACCCAAATGACATTATCAAGAACTCATAGTGCCCCTACCTAGTTTTGAATATCATTTTCGATACATACTCAGGCCTAATCTTCAGCTGATGGTAACTAGACCTTAGATAAATTTTAGAAAATACTAATATACCCTATAACTGGTCAAAGAGATCGTCTATATGAGGCAACATGTACTTATTTTGGATGGTGACCTTATTCAACTGTCGATAGTCTGTGCATATCCTCATACTACCATCTTTGTACTTAACAAACAAGACTCGAGCACCCTATGGAAAATCACTAGGATGGATGAAACCTTTATCAATGAGCTCTTGGATTTGAGTCATAAGCTCCCTTAATTCTGCTGGAGCCTTGCGATAAGGAGGGATAGAGATTGGGCAAGTGCCCAAATCCAAGTCAATAAACAAATCTATCCTTCCAGAGGCATACTAGGCAAATTAGTAGGAAACATCTCTTTAAACTCAGTTACTATAGGAATAGACTCAATAGAGGGGCACTTTGCTTCAATATCCCAACTGGGGTAGAAACATGGATGTGTGCATCATGCATATCACAAATTGCATCAAAACCCAAGGCAAACTGTACTAACATATAAGAGTAAGTAGAACTCAAATCAAATAAGACAGTAGCCATCCAATCACATACAAGAATAGTACATGTGATTACTGCATTAAACGCTCGACCTCTATCTCACTAGAAAAAGCATAAAACTATGCCTTTCATCCTGATGGGCAACCTCTCTGCCTGGATGCGCTGGTCCTCTATCTGTATTGCCATTTATCATGCCTCTACGTCCTCTCTAATTTTCTTGTAGCCCACCTTATGGATGTTCTCTACCATTATTATCGCCGCCTATCGGTACCACTGCTCTGGTCTGCTGCTGCATGGAATCAGTCATGCAAGAGTGGGGACAACCTCTCCTCATATGCCCTGGTTTCCCATAATTATAATAACTACGGTCAAGGGATGACCTGTTGTCTGGTGTGGAAGAGGATCCCTGACCATCCTATATAGGATTCTACTGTGGAGTCCGTGAGTAACCACCCGTAGAAGCGGGCATAGTTGACTAAATTGACCAGGATGTAATTGTCGACCTACCTGAACCTCTAGAGTAGGAGCCATTAAAATTGCCTACATTTTTTAGCTTCTTAGCCAAAGCCTTGTCCTGCCCGTCTTGTCAAACTCCTTCTACCTTCTTTACAAAGTCTGTCACTTCATTAAAACTTTTACCTATAAAGGTTATGTGGACAGACAATACCTGTAGCCCAAAATTCAATCCCTTGATGAATAAAAACATCCTCTCCTTTTCTGTGGTCACCAACTATATGGCATACCTGGAAAAGTCATGTAATTTATCCTCATAAGCGGCTATGGTTATATCACCTTGCGTAAGAGCCATGAACTCATTCTTTTTGCGATCCCTCAAAGTCCAGGGCACATACTTCTCTAAAAATAATGCATTGAACTAAAGCCAAGTGAGTGGAGGCAAAACCGGCGATCGACATTCCATAAAGGCTCTCTACCACTACTTAGCCTCACCTTGAAGCTGAAAAGTCACAAACAAAACTCTATGTTGTTGTACAATTCCCAACTTGTGAAGTTTCTCATAAGATTCCAGGATGAATTCATAGGTATCCTTATTCCTAGAATCATGGAACACTGGAGGCTTCAACTTCAAAAACTTGGTCAACATCTCATTCTCAGTGCCAGTCATCATTGAGCCCACAAGTGGATAAAAGAAAGCATCAGTATCTAGTGCTCCATCCATCTTAGGGACTGTAGAAAATATGTGATGAGTGACTGAAACTTGAGCAGCTTGCACAGCGAGAATGGCTCCAGAGCCGATCAACCTACTCAGAAAAGTCAAAATCTATTGAGCTATAGCTGGGTCCAAAAGGAGAAGTCATGTTGTCTCAGCTCTGCATCCTCCTCTGGTTCAACATCCTCCTCAATCTCAACCTTCACATTCTCTTCTACCTTGGCCTGGGGTGCGGGAAGGGCCTCTTCTCTCAAAAGATTCTCAACTTGAGCTTCACTACTGGCGGGTGGTGCCCTTCCTCAACCTTTACCTCGTCTTCTTCCTCTATCTCTGCCTTGGCCATATCCTCTCACTGCTAGATCCACTACTGGATTATTTATTGGAGCTATTGGATTGACACTGTTGTATCGCGTGTTGACCATCTGTGGACAAGACAGTGAAGGAGGTTAGATACCAATTTGGATTGCCAGATACCAATTACAATCAAGTTATAACATGAAGAGAGAAAAAGATAAAGAGATTTCCTAAAGCCCTGTAGGCTCTCGAAGAAAAATACAGACATCTCCGTACTATTCTGCAAGACTCCAGTAGACTCATTTTGGTATAACGAGATTAATTAATCTAGGGCTTTGATACCAATTTTGTCATGATCCAAACTGTCATGAGTGGCACCCCTATTAACCCTGGTGGGAGAACCAATACTATATCCCAACTACTAGGCATACTTAATATAAGCAAATATTTATAAGGTTTAAATAAAAAAAGTGCCAAGTTCCCATAAACTCAGATAATAAAACTAAAACATGTAGAAAATGCCCCTAGAATCTAAAAGTCATTGTACCTAAACTCTTAACTAAAAGGTCTAAGATAAGGTGGTGCAACCCTGAAACTATAAACATAAGTTAAAGTATGGAAATAGTCTAAGTCCAAAAGGATGGACTAAGAACTAAGTTGGATCGATGACAACCTGAAAGAACTAGATTACCCTTAAATCCAACAATCAATGATCTCCTATTTGAGGTTTGTCAATAGCCGCCTGAAGATGCCCTGTACTCAACAAAGAAGAGCAAGTACACTATCGGTACACACAACAATAGTATACTGGTAGGATAACGTGGCCCCAATAAGTGAAATATATATAAGAAACCACAACATAGTAAAAATGGGAAATATAGAAACACATTACCAAATTACCATTTCATGAGCAATATAGAGTTTCACAGTGTCAATCCCAAACTGTTAGTGTGTCTTTATGACACCCGTTCTAATATGTACCGATGCGGTACTCGATCCAATATATACCAACATGATAGATGATTTAATATATGTACCAGCATGACACTCGATCCAAAAACCACAATCACAATTACAATTAACAACGAATAAGATACAGCAGCAACCTTACAACTACAATAATCCAACACCAACAATCTTCAACTTCCATCTACTTGCAATTGAGGAGCCCTCCAATGGGCACCACAGAACCCCACACACTGGTTTGCTTCCTTGGCTATTTCCTTGTGCAGGTCCACAAAGAACCAAACAAAGGGAGACAACAACCATTCATGCAGGGGCCTTCTTGCAGCAGCTCCAAGTCACTTTGAGCTCCTTGTTTGTTTGTTTGTGGGTATGCAGGTACAATCATGCAAAATGCAAGGAAACACCCAAGCAACTGCTCATGCCATGGCTGCATCACCTACAAGTTACAATTTGCTGCTCTTCAGTCACTCCTTTTCTCAACAACAACTCCAACGTTGCTGGTTATTATAGCTCTATATACTTCCTCTCGTTTCATCCTCCTTAGCTGATAATCATGATTGTGATGCTGTTGCATACTTCCCTTGGACTTACTTGGTACGACAAGACGAAAAAGGTCAAATATGAAAAGAGCTTCTTCACCCCATGCGAGATAGAAGGTTCATATACTTGTTCTTCCTCAATTTAGCTATGTATGGTACGTAGCATAGTTGAATAGGACTAGTGTAGGTTACTTTCTTGTCTTCTCATGGAAGGGGAGAGTCTCCCTCATTTATGCTTTCTTAGTCGACTTGTATCGGGAGGAGTCCTCTCATAGGTTTACTGCTTTCTAGTTATAGATAGCTCCTTTTGCTACGGGGATGAGTTAGCCGACCTTAATAGGTTAGCCGACTTATGAACCAACATAGGATCGAAGGTAAGGTTTATGTCCCCCTCCTTGTATTTTTCTGTTTTATTTTATGTTAAGGCTTGGGGGTGATGCTCAACCCCTGACTGTGCACGAGAGGTGGGAGCCTCGTGTAGGGTCTGTTCCCATAAAATTAAAAAAAAAAAAATTAACAACGAATAGTTCACACACTTGCACAATCAAGTAACAGGTTCAATACATGTAATTAATCATAAATAGTCATGTCATTAGGTTCATTCCTCTTTCCCTATTCACATACATGCATGCAATACTAATACTTCAAGGTTTTGCATAATGTCTATCTCTCGTGTTCTTACTGCCAACTTTTATATTCAGTCTTTGAATTTGAGTCTTTAGCTATAACCCTGTTCATAAATAGTTATAGTCT
Source organism: Solanum dulcamara (assembly GCF_947179165.1). Taxonomy (NCBI): domain Eukaryota; kingdom Viridiplantae; phylum Streptophyta; class Magnoliopsida; order Solanales; family Solanaceae; genus Solanum; species Solanum dulcamara. Next base: position 52,233,986 of record NC_077245.1, on the reverse strand, counting down.
TTTTTCCTTAGAACTAAGAAAATAGTCTTTTTTTTTGTTGTGTCTTTTCTTAGTTTTTTATATCTATGTCAAAATCTTATCGTCTTCTTCAAATTCGTGTAAATATGTCTCTAGTTCATGTAAATCTTTAGCACAAGTAAACATATCTCCTACTCTGAGTAAAACATTGTCCTGCAAATATGAATACCTTTATGAAGTAGATGTGTTACTCCCAGAAAATAAAATATCTTCAACATATCTACCTCTGTTAAACCAATATTCGGCCTTTGTAAAAAAGTCCTGTAATCCACGGTTGAAAATCTTCTCCTTGGTCCAGCAGAAGCCCAAAGGGTTAAAGAATATGTTGTTGCATCAAAACTAGACCAACACCCTATTCTTGCAAATCAGGATGAATAGTTCATCACCCTGTAGATGCCATAAGACTTTCCACGCCAGTGGAAAAGCTTTGGTTTCACCCATATCCATTTTGGCGCTATCAGAGTTGCGTTGATGTATCAAGGAAGAAAAGGCCAGCTCGTTGTGGCTCGTCTTTTCCTTTTTGATACTAGATACAACAAGTACCAACATGCAAACTTGGGTACATTTGAAATAACCCTCAACGCCGGGATTGTCTTTGTCACAATATTACCCAACTTCAATATGTCCTTACAAGATCCGTATTTGACAGAGGCATTGAAGATACATGTCCAAATCCTTGGAGCTCCACAGGCTAAAGATTCTATACATGGAACTCTTCACTATCAGCTAGCCTGGCGAGTCCACAACCATGCCATGGACCTATTTCTTCCAGGTGGCCAAAATGCTTTATTCCTAAACATAGATGCCACCAACGGAACCACTTAGTGCACCCAAATCCCGAGGCAAATATCTAGTGAAGAACTTGTCAAAGTTCTTCTTGATTCATGTGTCACAAACTATAAGAAGTTGAGAGACCATCCTCAACCTTTCCAGTCCACCTATCTTTACCAAAAGGTACAATAACACAGGCGCTATAAGCTTTTACCACTCCCATCTCAAAAGGCTCCATAAAACTACCTTCTCTATCTATATGTACCAATCCTTTGATAAATTTGCTGAGGAGGAAAGTTTTGATCCAAACGCTATATCTGAGTTTTCTGGGAATAATTGTGATTGGATAAAATAATTCAATCACAAAGGTTATGAAGTTCACTGGTACACATCTCATTTCACAGGGCATACCCTATGGATATATGCTATGACTGTATGGAGTGCCAGGAAGATGAAGAGGACAGTGACTACTCTGATGATGAAGTAGATTATGATGAATGCTTCTATCAAAGAGCCAACTGGAAAACAAAAGAAGAGGAATACCAATTTCTTGTATCATATAAACCCCACGATTGGCCAGCCTTACATACTTCATCAAATAAAACCTCCTTAAAAATAGCCCGCACCATAAATATTCATGTTATCCTATGCAAGTTCCAGTCACATATATGATTTTCTCTCATGCCAATCATTCGAAAAGGATAACCTGAGCCACGCTTCAAAAATACCACAAAATAATGTTACTTTGTCAATAGGGAATATATGCCCTCAAGCAACATAGAGGCAACACTCATTTGGCAATCGGAGAATTCCATGTGCCAAAACAAAGTGTTGTCTAGCCTCGAACAGTCCATCAAGAACATTGCCCACTCACATAACAAATTAATGGGTAAAGTAGAAATATTGGAGAAAAGGATGGACCAGATGTCCACTCAACATGCCGGACTTATTAAAGCACTTGAATAAAGAATGCAACAAGCATACATAACACATACAGAAAAATAAACCATCACCTACCTTGACACCATGCTGAATACTCTTAAGGAACTTGATATTTTCCTTTTCGGAGTCTTTGAGCTTGTTTTTGGTCTAAAATAAATAAAGAAAACAAGAAATCAATGAATAGTGACCTAAATTACTCCGATTATATCAATATACTAACCCTTCACCAAGTTCATGATCCTATCACCCAACTAAGGCCTTTTCCTTTCCACCATTAAATTCAGACCAAGAATCCTTCCCTAGGATAATTACCATGGATTCTAAGTTCTAAGAATCAAAATACAAGTTAGGGGAGTATTTAACTTACCTTTAGTGTGAGAATTGGTGGAAAACTGAAAAGGATAGCCCTAGGTCGTCCTCTTGCTTTCCAAAAATGAAATTGCAGAAAGAATGATGTTTTTGAGACTTTTACCCGATAAAACCCGTGACTAGCCCGCCATGGCGGGACCATCCCACCATAGTTGTCCGTACCCCATTGAGGAAATAACACCGCCATGGTGGGTTGCACAGAGATAGAAACTCCAAAATTGAGTCCCAAGCCTCTGTTTCGCAACACACCCTCATTTCTTGTCTTTCCATAACAACTCTTTCATGTCAAGATCAATTACTGGAGTTCTACTCGCCCGAATTCAATTTCTAAATTCGTACGGACTCCTTAATGTCTTGAATATCAATTAATGATGAAAACTAAGAAATCAACCCGAATCCATTACCAGATTACCCCATACCTCACCTGATTCAGATTTCGTTCAAGTCTGATCTAGACTCGAAATTTCTAAGTTACTACTCAGAAGTTTTTAGGTCCAAAGTCCTCCCCAATTGGCTTAGCCATAACGACGGGGACAGGTCATTATAGATGTGAGCTTGGTTACATTATTGGTTCCAAGTCTGGATAAAGGAGGGTTGTCGGTCTCAACTTGTTTGGTGTTTGGGACTTTACTCAAACATTCAACTAGCACTGCAAGGCTACTTCTATTTCTAGTACAAGTGTTAGAAGTATTCCAAATAATTTAGTTAGAATAATTATGTAAAGCTTAAGTCTAATTCAAAATAAAGACTGAACAATTGGTCAATGACAAGGTAGCAGTATATTAATTATTGGACATTTACGTTGCAGTGACCTTAAGTTTGAAGACGTTAAAGTGTAATAATAAATATTTAAAAGATGGTTTTGCATGCTAAAGGTGGCTACAGTCTAGTACAATATCCCTTGAACGTGATAATAATTGTATAAGGTATATTGAGAGTGATTTAGAGTCGAGACAAGTTTGGAACATTCCAATTTATAATGAGTTAGCTAGACTTGATAAGGTATCAAATTAATGCCCTTTCAAGTCTAGTTTCCAACTCATCGAATTGTTCATGAATGAAAGCTGAGCTTTATAAAAAGTTGTTGCCTTTGCATTATAGGATGTTTGGACGTCTAATATTCCATGCAATGAAAGTGGTTGTCTAGTGTCGATATAGGGCAGTGTCTCTCGCATTTTTTTGGCCCAGTTTGGGAGCCCTTTTGAGGGGTATTTCCAGCAAGGGACCTCAGGGCTTCCAAAGTGAGTTCCACTCCAAGTTTTATGTTAATTTAACTAAAATTATACTAGTTCAAACATCATTTTCCTTCCTCAAAAACAATAATTAGACAAAAATAGAGACAATTAATACTTACTCTAATATTTAATTTCAATAATTTGTGTGGGGTTACAATCTTCATAAAATCTTATATAGAATGATGTAATTATTCTTCTTACTATTTCAACTCAATAGTCTTGCCTTGTTCTTGAATTGATGAAATACTTGTTGGTAATTCATCATGAATGCGGAGTGAAACTTTGATCACAAACGTGGAGGGGTGGAGGTATAAAAAATTGAGGTTTTTCACCATTGAAGATGAAGATTTCTTTGTATACGAAAGACTTGTGAATCTTCATTGAAGAGCAAAGTTTTCTCTATGCATTTCTTCCTCCTTTTTTTGCCTTATGAAGACCCCTTTATACAGATGTGAACTAAGATTGGGGGTATTTTGGTCTCGAGATAATTTTAGCGGAACTTGAACTTGAAGAGCCTGGGATAAGCTCGTCTTGTCAGCTTAATAGACTAGCCCAAATTCAATTAGACTTTATTTAAGTCATATAATTTTAACTTAAGCAATCATCCAATTTTATTAACCAAAATTTTAACTTGATCAATATATAATCCAAATTTAATTGAAAATTTAATATGAATTTATCCAATAAAAATTCAATATCTACAATCATTATACCTTGAAATTGCTATATTCATCAAGAATCAATCCAGGAACACCACAATATGATTTGTAGGTTTCACTTTCAAAAGATAAATCTAATGCTTCAAATTCATTATTATGAGTAGTTGAGAGTATCTATATCATTTGTTTTAAGTTGTATTAGTTGGAAGATTGAATTTTAAAAACGTTGGTTATGACATGAATAGTATTTTGAGAAAAAGAAGATGATGAAAAGTGTTTTGTAGAATTAAATTGATAAAACAATGAAACTTATTGAATTGATTGTTAGCTAAATTAGAAGTGAACATGAAGAGCTCACTCTAATTGTTAGAAGAATATGAGTCTAAATAGGACAGAAATATAAAACTGATTGAAATGAAGTTGTTAAATGTATAACATCATTGTTGGATTAATTTGAGATGAATAGCTCAGGTTTCACCTAAATTAGAGACTTATGGAGATTGTTGAAAATTGAAATAGGCTAAGTATGAAATACTTAGATGAATCAAATGAAGTTATTGTGAATTGTTGTTGATAATTATATGTTCAATCATGTAATTAAATTACATTGGGGAGTTTCATCGTCCATTGAATATTGGAGCTATCAATTGATTATTTAAGGGCCACATTAAGGTATGATGAGCCTGCATTTTCCTTATGAGATTTTCTAAAATCTTTAGATTACGAAATTAACTTAAATGAGACTCGTAAGAAATTCGTATTGGAAATTTTTAAAGAATTCATCCAAGATTACAAGTAAATCATTAGACAAATATTTGAATACATAAGAATGAAAAGGGAACTAATCTTGTTCCATTGCAATGACTTGATTGAAGAAGACTAGATCTTTTAAACCTTGAAGACTGCTTTCTTTAATATTTGTTAACTGAGATGGAGAGACAAGAGAAAGAAGCGTTGTTCTTCTGGTTTAGGGATCATGCCTATTTAAAGATTCTGAAGTGTCTTTTCATGTTGAAAATGTACCTTTTCAATAAGTCTCCATCAGACTTAAGAAAAGGTCCATAGGTTTTTAAGTTATCTAAAATAAACCCATATTCATAGATATTTATTTTTAAGGCCAAAAAAATTAATACTTTATTAGATCATATAATGTCCTACTTTAATGATAACATATCTATGTATAATTTATTAATATGTGAGTCTACAAAATAGAAATTACTAACAATCTCTCACTTGTACCACATATATTTATGAAGTATCGTACATAGATGGAACTTTATTATGCACAAACTTTTGCTATCTTAATTGAAATATCTCAAAATAATCTGGTCCATTAATAATACCAATATAGAATCAAAGTAGTTTTTGTAACATATATTCGTAACTAAACTCATCAACGGTCACAAATATCAGCAATATCAATGACATAGATCAAATACGATAATTACATATAAAATGATCTAAGTCATGTCTATTTTCAATTGGTCCTACTTTAATGACTTTAAAGTCCAAAATCACATTCTTATACCTTATGCAAAATCACAAAAGAAAGTTAATATTTTTATTTTTCAGAGTTATTAATAAACACATGAAATTCATAAATCTCATACAACTTCAATTTGTATAGAAAATAAACTTTAACATGTTGAATCATATATAAAATGACAAACTCCTACTAAAGTGACTCATCATCGAATCTGACAACACCATATGATCCACATTCCCATAAAATACTTTAGGCGGCAAACCTTTCGTAAGCGGATCCGTAATCATCGAATTTGTACTAATATGTTCAATTGACATAAGACGACTCTGAACTCTTTCCTTCACAACAAGAAATTTAATGTAAATGTGTTTTGACTTTGATGAACTTTGATTGTTCTACGAATATAACTTGACAAATTTACTATCACAATAAATTTTTAATGGTCTTTGTATGCCACTGACTATCTGTATTCCAGTGATAAAATTTATTAGCCATATTTTTTGATTTGATTCTCCATAATAGGCTACAAATTCAGCTTTCATGGTAGAAGAAGCTATTAATGTTTGTTTCACACTTTTCAAGAAACAACTTTTTCAGCCAACATGAAAACATAATCAAATGTGGATCTGTTTCTCTAAAGACATCCAGCGAAATCTGAATCTGAATATCCTATGATCTCTAAGTGATCTGACCTCCAATAAGTGAACATGTAATTTTTAGTTCTTTGAAGATATTGCATAACCCGTTTTGCTGCTTTCCAGTGATCCACTCTCGATTTACTTAAATATCGGCTTAACATTCCCCCTATGTACGCTATATCTGGATGCGTACAAACTTATGCATACATGAGGCTTTCTATTGCTGAAGCAGATGGGATTTTTTCCATCTCTTTCTTCTCTATGTCAAAATTTAGACATTGGCGCAAACTAAATTTATCACCTTTTTTCCACATATGTATCTCCTATTTCACAACTTTGCATGCCAAATCTACTTAGCACCTTTTCGATATAAGCCTTTTGCGAAAATCCAAGTTTATTTTCGGTACGATCTCTATGGATCTCTATACCCTAAACAAAGGACGTCTCACCAAGATCTTTCATTTTAAATTTACTGGATAATTTTCTTTAGTTTCATGCAATAAGCCTACATCATTGCTTGCCAGTAGAATATCATCTACATATAGCACAAGAATAATAAATTTGCTCCCACTGAACTTGAGATATATGCATTGATCAATGGTGTTTTTCTTAAAATCAAAAGAGGTTATTACCTTATCAAACTTCTTGTACCATTGACTGGATGCCTGTTTTAAACCATATATAGACTTTTTAAGTTTACATACAATGTTATAACACCCCTGTTATTCTAACCTAGACTAAGTTTGAGGATCATGAGAAAAGTTGAGAAAATGGACTGATCCAGTAGACCACGTGTGTCACCTACGATCCGTAGAAAATTCTACGAGTCTTAGGGACAAGTCGTAGGTCCCTTTAATACTTAGTGAAATCTTGCATTTTGAAAACCCTTCCTAGGAATGACCTTATGACTCGTAAGGATTTCTACAAGTCGTAAAGGACTTATAGAGCCCCTTGACACTTAGCCAATTTCAGAGTCTGAGGATTGTTCCCATAAGTGGAGGTGACGACTAGTCAAAGAGTCTCGACCCGTAAGAGGGACTCATAGACCTAGTGGTACAATTCCAGTAGCTACTAGAAATTGTACCTAAGTTCTACGAGTGCTCTTTACAACCCATAGAACTTGGTACAATCCGTAGAAAGGAATCCGTAGACCCCAAGCCCTATTCTAGCTAAAGTTCTATGAATGGTCTTTACGACCCATCTCAGGGTCTACGACCCATAAAAGATAGTCGTAGACCCATTGCATAATTTCCAGTACAGTTCAATTTTGGACATAGGCTTCTACAATTGGTCTTCTATGACTGGTAGAACGACCCGTAGAAAGCTATATTAGTTTTAATGAAGCATAGTTTGGTATTTTCCCACTCTTTCCAAACCAAAACCCTGAGGGTTTGGGGATATTTTAAGTTCCTTATTAGTACCCTATACGCTTAAACACTCATAACACTTAAAATTATTTGAGAACAAGGATTGGAGAGGAGAAAGAGCTAGGGTTCAAGGTTTTCAAGCAAGGTCTTCGAGTTTCAATCGTTCCTTTAATTTTCATGTATTGTAAGGCTAATCATATTGTGGATTGAGTCTGTCCACATGTCCTACATATTTATTGATTCGAGTTGAGTTGAGTTTCAAAGTTCCATGAATTGAGTTTTTGAAATTATTTATAATTCCTATTGAGTTTTGAATATAAATTTCCTCATGTTCTTGTATATATTACAATATCCCTTGATGAGTTTCTTAAGTTTACTCTTGTTGAGAGTATGAATTCGGGTTTGCTTTCACATAAACCTTAAATGAGATTTCATTTGTATTTTATGCATTGATGGAGTTTTAAAATAATGATTTATGAATGTTTTGCATTAATCAAATTATGCATTATGGTGAGTTTAAAGAATGACTATTTTCATCTTTGATTGAGAAAGAATTTGAGCATAAGTTGAGAGTTGAGAAGTCTTGCATTTAATATTTTGAGCATGAGTATCTTGAGTACTGAGTATCGTGTTATTTGGTACTCACACATTGCTTCTACACTGTCATGATCCGATTTCTCAGGTCATTATGACACCTACTCTAACCCACCAATACGTTACCCTAACCCTTAGCCCGAAGCCAAAAGCAATGGGCTATCAAGTGGAAGTGAAACAAATGAAGCAGAAAATAATAATAATGAGAAGAAAGAAAAACCAACATAAGTACATATCCAAAGAACAATCCATAAGACCTGACATCAGTTGATATTAATCTAATCAACATAAGAGTACAAGGCTTTTACAAATATAGAAATTAATACAAATTTTCTAGAAAGAAAAGTAAAGACTATTCCTAGCCCAAGTAGATGGAAACCGACAACTCCAAACACCAAGAGCTCACCAAATCTCTGAGTTAAAAGTTGCTTTGAACAAGTCCAAATCACTAATCCATACTATGATCTACACGGTGCAGAAGTGTAGTATGAGTACCAAATGAATGGTAGTCAGTAGGCATAGGCCGATTGAGATTCATAGATAAAACAAGTATAAATAACATATAAACAAGGTAAGTACAACACAAGTAACTAAACAGGAGCTAACTCAAGGTAGAACAATAAATAAGAGTAAAGAGATAGAATACATAGAGAAAAGGAACATACCTAAAAGTGCAAGCCTACAACATATTAACAACAATTAAGCACCATAGGAGTCAACTAATCAAAAACGAAAAGCTGAAGATCATCGCTAATTACATAGTCACCTAAGGACCAATCCAACTCAACTTACCAGGGAGTACCAATAATGAATCCATACTAAGACCCCCTATTAACCAACTACAAGTATCACATAGATAGGTACAATTATAATCAAATCATAACCGACCGGACGCCCATACCCTCGGAAGGTACAAGCAATACAAACATACCCCCGCCCCCATAAAACCATGAGACCAAACAACAAATAAGTATACTAGTGATAGACGATGCATATGTATGCAAGTTTGTAGTAAAAACCAGTAACATCATCGGTGACTCTTAGAGATCATCAATAAATAAGTGTATAGACCCACCTCAGCCCTCGGCCTGCCAGGTAGGACCCATGTAGCTTCCTTATTTGGTTCAGTAGTGCACTGGCCAGAAGAGCCTATAGGAGATGCGAAAAGTTTGTATACAAGTGAAGGTGACGCTCGTCGGATAGTCAAGTGAAGGTGACGCTCATCGGATAGTCAAGTGAAGGTGACGCTCGCCGGATAGTCAAGTGAAGGCCATGTGCATCCCTGTTGCAGCCAACGTATAAAAATTGGGGCGGCACGCCAAATATCAATAAAACCTGAGTGCATCCTCGATGCCTCTAATGCTACTAGTAGAAAAGGAGAACGTCCTCGGTGCCTCATAAGTATCAAAACCAGTGTCCAAGTAATTTAGGTGGTACGACTTCTGTTAAAACTAATTTAAAAATAGTAAAAGTGTGAGAATGTGCCTTCTTAAAAACTGTAGTTAAAATCCAATGAAGGGATCGGGATCGTACCACAAAATATGTGAAATGCTCAATTAATACAGGCATGCCATAACCAACATCTAAACAAGGTACACGCAATCAAAAATAAAATAACAATTCTTAACACACTTCCAAGGCAAATAAAATTAACTTGGGATGCAATCGCTCCTCGAACACAGACTCAGAATCAACAATAAAATGCTAGTCAACAAGACACAAGCCTATTGTTAAACATAAAGTGAAATAATTGAGAAATGGATCAGAATAAAATAGGGGGAGAAATATCTCTAGGTACGATGCCTTTACCCCAAATACACCACTCTAGCTCACAACCGAGCATCACTAAGGCAAACTTATGGCTACGATGAGTCATTCAGGTCTCAGGAACTAGCATAAAGGTACATCATATACAATATGCCCTACTGGAAGCTACTCCTAGCTATAAGGGTAGTAAAACGCATGCTAAAGAATCTAAGGCTCAAACCTATACTAAGGCCATCAATATCAATACTAAAGAGGATAACAACACTAAGTCAATGCCACAACAAGAGCCATAGCCTAAAATAAGGATTTCATGAGACTACTTTAGTCTAAGGCTCAACCGAAAATCAAGAAAATGAAATGGAAGGAGGCAAACCCTATGCTCGGCTAATACCAACCAAAATCATATGTATTTCATACTAAACATTATCTGATAAAGCTCAGTCAAAGGGAGAAATCGTAGCCTATCTAAAAGCTGATCACCCACGCTCTGAATCCACCAATTTGAAGCTTTCCACCTTCAAAATCACCTCCAATTGCCACCGCGCTAACAAAATATTAATCACAACATCAATATGGACGTTTTGACATAAAAATTGCATTAATCAGAGATAGATTCAAAATTGGATCTAAAAAGGGATTGTGGGACCTGCATTGGGAATTTTGAAATTGACTCTATAAAAAGGTTCATTCTGTCTTACTGAACCTGTGTCGTAAAATATGACACAATTCAATGCTCAAAAATGAAGAAAATGCCCCATTCATTTAAATCACCATTAAAGCTTTAACTTAAGCTCGAGCAATCCTTTTGGGGTGGAAATTACCTCAATATGATGACTTTCGAAGCTCCCCAAACACTCCAATGTGTAGACACAACCCACACAAACACCCGACACTTAAAATTGACTAAAATGAAGCTCTAGAACTTGAGATATCAAAGTTTGAAGAAATGGAGGAATGGCTTAAATTTAATTCCCAGCGATGGTCGCAAAAGCTGACAATTGGTCGCTAAAGAGTACATTGCTTTAGCCAACATTTGGTCACAAAAGCAAGCCTGACCTAGGAGGCACTTATCGTTAAAGCGACACCCGAGTTGCTAAAGTGACCATTGCCAAAGTGATGTCCCTATCGCTTTTGCGACCCCCGCCCCACTGATTCCCATCTTAAAAGAGACACCCGGTCACTAAAGTGGCTATTGCAAAAGCCAACCCTTGGTCGCTAAAGCCATGACACCTGAAACCAGAAAAAGAGCTAAGTTTTAAGCCCTTGAAAATCATATGGAGTCCAAACAACATAAACTAAAAGTACAAACCATTTGTAAAAGACATTCCAAACTCAACGACATAGTTAAAATTTCAATCCAAGGTTATGTCGATGAAAAGTGTATCCTGGACCCAAGCGCCATTTTTGGCCAATTTGATAAGGGGGCTCGAAATGAGATTGAAAGCCTCAAAACAAGAATGAAAGCCTCGAGATCTGAGACAAACATGCCCCCAACCTAAAATGACCTTTTCTCTCTATGTTTGCTGAAATTTTGGATCAAGAATGAATTAATAGTCATCATAAGACATATATATGTACCTCTTTAAAAGGTGCCACATGGCAGCCCCTAGGGGTGACACGTGGCAGCGCTGCCACGTGGCAGCCTCCTAAGGTGCCACCTCAACCCATACGGCCAATCACATGCTGCCATGTGGAAGTGGGATCCACCCCAAGCTGCTGCATCACCTACTTAGGCCTAAGTAGGTGCATCACCTACTTGCTTTGAGTAGGCGTGTCATTTCCTTATTTCCCTTTCGTAAGTCCATAATCTCGTCTTACTTCAAGAGCCTATGCATTCCTTGATACTTAAGCTCGATGTATACTCAAGTAGCTTAATTACGTAGGACATCCAAGTTGGTAGATTACGCAAGTAGATTGAGTCCTACGACTCATTACTTGGCCTCCAACTCCTTCTGAATTCTTATAACCCTATTTCTAATCTTCCCTATTATGGGGTATCTCATTCTCCTTCTTTTAGAGTTATTTGATAGGGTGGTAGACAATCTAAGTCACGTGGAAACTTTTAAGAAGCTTAAGAAAGCGTTCCAAAGTACCAAAGTATGGGTCATAACATGAAGAGAACGACCAAACAATCGAATTGTTAGTGCCAGTAGGTCATAAATAAATTTGGGGTCTCTATAGGAAATCTCTAAATATTGAAAAGATCGGAATATAGAAGAAGTGACTTGGAGGGTCATTACAATATCTACAACTAAAACAAATTTTATCCGCAAAAGTAGAAGGATAACTACAGTCTGAAGTCACAAAAAGATAAGGCCTGCACACTCTGTCAGACCCTCGAACACCATCTCGGGTCATGACATACGCTTGTGTTGGTTTTGAGCTCGAACAGTGAGTTTGATTCATTCCATACCCTCTGTGGATTCGAGGTGACCTGAGAGGTAGTTGATTGACGTCGGGCGATCTTCCTTATCCGTTTTACTTATGCTTTGTTCTACTTGAGATACAAAGCCATTTGAGATGATATTTATCTTTTATGTCATATTTATTAGTGGCTTGTATATGTGAAAATCATATATTGGGGATTATTTGAGATTATTTAAGACTTTTGCTTTTTTTTATTTGATCTATTTAGTATTTCCGCGTTGTTGTCTATAATATTTGGATTTAGGCTAACTTTTCTGGTGGGATAGGGAGAGTGTCATCACACCTGATTTTGGATCATGACAATTTCATCTAAAATAACTTCAAAAAGACCTTTCCACTTATATCATTCACTTTTGAGAATTCTAAAAAAATATTCGATTATTTTTATTAGAGTTGCTGGAATATCTTGTCACAACCCAAAAATTGAGGTCATGATGACATATATTCCTAAACTCAACTTGATGTGTAAGCCTAGCAATTAATCACATATGAGACTCCCAAAGGGGAAGTCAGACCACAAACGAAAAGAAAAGAAGTATAATGAAGAACTTTCCAGAACCTGGTGTCATGAGTACAAAGAGCATTTATACAACTATTGAATCCAAAATATATCACAAGTTTTTGAACAATAATAAAATTTGAAACTAAAAAATGGAATTAATGGCGATCCGGAATGCAGGATCACACCTCTAATCTGATATGACACTATCCGCCAGAAGAAATCAACTATCATGTGGAATACCCTAACTAGAATCTGCATCAAAAATGACACAGAAGTAGGGGTGAGTACAATCCACATGTACTCATTAGATTTGACCTACTTAGTATAAAGAATTAATCAAACTTATGAAATAAACGAAGTAATGCTTCCACCTGCATATAGAAAAGTCTCACTCTGATATCAATGCGCTAATTTATATAGAACGGCGCAAGTAAAGTAAGCATATAGGAACAATTCAATATCAGATGTAATTGAATAAGTCAAATAATTTAGAGCAATGTAATGAGATGATGCAATGATGAGGTGGTACGGTGAAATCAAAATTGTCGCACATCCTATCATATATACCTGTCGAGCTAAGGCTTCCAACAAGGACCTATGGGGGACTCGCAATTTATATACCAAATTACAATCGCAATGTCTCATCAACTTTTCACCTAGCTCGTTGTCAAGGAAATAAAAAGGTGTCACATTTTCTTTCTTAAAAAGAATTTCCACATTTGTCAACCTTTTAAGATCAATGATATGATGAATGAGGATGAATGCATCACAACACATATGGCATGGTGGAAATATTCAACTCAACATGGAATATAAGGTTCAAAGCTCTCAAAACTCAACCTAAACATGAAATACACCCTCAAATAGATAGTAATGAAAACAAAATACCTTGAAATAAGTGTTCACTCCTTTTGAAAGCATTTCATAAATCAAGTGTGATAAAACTCCCAACTCAACCTCTCAAGTGAGCATTACAATTCAAATAGTGTTACATACCTCTCTCATTGGCAAATCATGAATCACATGCTCTCAAAGCAAATAAGATAGAAAATAGGGCCCTCACCCTAGCTAAACCACACAAATAAGCCCTCACACGGGTAACACAATATAATTAAATTCTCACACAAGCATCACAATATAATCAATAATCTCAATTTGCATTACGACCCCATCCCAAAGTCTATAACATAAGAATGATCTATTACCCAATCTCAGTCTCAAAGAAGGATAATCAAACCTATCTCGAAGGCTAAAACTTCACTCGAACACTCTAACCGGAGCTCTAATCTCAAACAAAAATTTCAAAATGATTACCAAATATCAATAATGGAAAGAGTTCATCAAAAGGAACAATACCCATATTACAAGGTTTTAGAACCGGGGTCAAAATAATCCAAAAATTACCTCAAAAATAAAAAAGATAAACTAGAATTTTGCTTGAAAATAAGGTTCTACACATCAAGAGAAGTTTTGTGGTTAAAAATCTCAGTAAAATAGAGTAGAAATTGAGTTCGAAATTAAGAAATTACTAATTTTGAAATTTAGAAGAAAAATCCCAAAATCCAGATTCGAAATCTTGATTTTGAAATATTTTGGAAGATGAAATTGATAGAAAATAATTTAGGAATGATAAATGAACTTACCCAGATGAATTTCACTGAAAAATTTCTTCAAGAATCATCTCCCTCAAGCTCCAAATATTTAAAAATGGTGGAAATGAAAAAATGTAAAGAATTCCCGAGATTACTTTGTTCAGACACATTTTACTCTTCATGATCGTGAGCTAGTAACTCTATCTATTTCGAAGCACGAAAGGGAACACCATCGCAATCACGGACACCTCCTCGCAATTGCGAAGCATAGTGGAAAAGGAAAATCCATTGAGATCACAAAATCCCTTTCACGATCATGGGGCTCATCTATTTAACATATCGCGATCGCGTGACCTCAGGTCGCGATCACAATGATATGTTGCACCAGAAATAAGAAAAGTACAGAATGTTAACTCCAAAAGTGATTGCGATTGGACATTCGGTAATCGTTTGGGGTCTGATAAAAATAAAATGGATATGCTACCACACCGAATTTGACATTCTGGACTCAATGGAATCGTCGAATTTCAAAAAAAGAGTTGATATGATAAAAATATCCTCCTGGACCTCTTTTAGGCTTAAAACTCAACTTTTAGCCTAAATTCCCAAAATACATTCTAAGGTTTCGGGGGTCTAACTCAACACTCAACTAGACCAAATTCGATGTTTCGGACACCACGGAACTGACGCAATTTCCATCCAACGCTCGAATCTTAAGATGTTTTCCAAAGTCAACTATCTCATTAAAACTCCACTCAATGTTTCAAAATCACTAAAAGTTCACCTGATTGCATCGGGCACCGCACCAATCATCCCCACAACACAAATAAAGCATGAAAATGTTAGGGAGAAAGAAAAAAATGGTCATTTCACATGAAAAAAGTAATTTCTCAAAAATTGGGACATTACATATTTACACTCTGTATTATAAAAGACATTTGGTCTTGATGACTTGCATCCAACGTGCAATCAAGTATTATAGAGAAATGCTTTGTTTTTTATAACTTTTTCAATAATTTTATCCTTAAATTTATTTGCCAATAAATTTATTAATTCATTTTGTATATTACGTCCAAGATAATGATTATGAATTTCATCATGTTTGATTCGTTGAAAATGTTCTTGCATGATTGTATCAAATTCTGCAATCATTTCAATAAGACTTAAGAAGTTTCTGTTATTTTCTTGATAGATTTTTTCATTTTCCCCTAAATGTCAAATTATTTTTTCCAAGAGTTTTTATGACGGAAACAATTCTTGACGATACATATTTTCAATGTTCTCTATCTCTATTAATTAGGTCTTGAACATTTTTTATCAATTGTTTTATTTTTATGCTATATATATTCTAAATCAATCCATGAACTCATATTGGAATTATGTTGGTTGGTTGTTTCATGAGTTCTAAGCTTAATACTAAGATTTTTTCAATCTCTACAACCTTCATTAGCTAATTTATTATTCTTAGCGTTAAAAGTTGTATTAAACAACTTACAACAAAACAAAATACTTTATTCAAATCTTTGGAATAAACTAACCATCTTCTTTCATGTCTTTGTTCATTTGCCAACTTTTGAAAATAATGTGTAGTAGAAAAGTGCCTTAAAAATCTATCCTTTGAAAAACACATGTGTCGATAATTCTAATTGGTTCGTTTTCTACTAATAGATTTCTTAACTTTGTATCAACATTATTCCATTGACTAGGATCATATATGTTTTTAAGACTATAATTAATTAATTCATTTATAAGTTCTTGATTTTCATGAGAATCTAAATCTGATTTTCACTAATCCCCCCCCCTTCTTCTTCTTCTTTTTAGATTATATCATTACCCAACTCAACTTCAACTATCTGACTTGTTCATCTAAAAAGCACCGTCCTATATTATTTTATTAATTTTTGATATTATTTTTGAAAAAATTATCAAGAATAGCTTTTTGAGATTTTATCAAATTATCAATTTTTCTTTTTATTTTAAATTTTGAATGACCGGATTCATATTTTCTAATTGATATATTAAAGTTCTAATATATTTTTTAAATACTATCTACAATATCAAATAAAAAATATAAGAAACAAAAGACACAAAAATAATATTAGAAATTTGAATGATATTACTCGATTCAAGAACTATGAAGTCTTGATTTTCAAAAAAATATTTGTTGCCTTGATTTTTTTTCCAAAATTTAAATCATAAACTATGTTCTCTTTAAGTTGAAATTATCAATAGAACTAATAAAAATTCTTAAGCTTTGAATATGAGAATAAGATAATGGAAGAATAGAAAGGAGAAAGAGTGAAAGAATAAAAAAGAGAAAAAGAGAAGGAAAGAATGTATACAATCAGATAAAGAATAAGATAAAAAAAATAATAACTTGAAATACTAAAAAAAAGTACATCTTACTTTTTATTGGAAAGGTACAAAGTGAATAGTCATATCAAAGTCACATCCACTAATTTGTTTGGAGTTGAAAATTTCCTGTTCTAATTTTTTTTGGGTCTAGTCCTAACTAGTAAACTAAAAAATGGAGCCCCCATATGTGGGGGCCTAAGGCCAAAGACTTTTTTATAATGCAGTACAGTCGTTTCAATATATTACACATTCATGACTATCCATAATCTAACCAAAATAATTTTTCTTTGGGATAATTATTTCATATGGATAAAACATGTTTACATGTTCAAAGTAAATAGAATTTGCGTAATAGAAGTTACTTTGGCAATATATTGTTTTCAATTTATTTACTTACAAACTAGAAGCATAAATAAAATAATGACACAAAAAAACAAATCTGAAAATTAAGGAACGACAATTTTATCGTTAAAATTTTCAAAGAGTTGCAGTTAAAATAACTTGTTCCGAAAAAAAAATCAGAAAACCAAGTTGTTCCATGACAAGAAAAAAGAATGAATGAAAAGCTTGCACCAAAAATGATTATTTAAAAGTGCTTAAAACAATGATGTCCAGAAAAAGAAGATTGAAAAACAATCCCAAAATATTGTTGTTCCAATCGAATTCAAAAAAAAAGAGAACATTATAGTTTTTTTAATAAGTTCCACCAACAGTTAACATGAAAAGTTGCCTCAAGAGTCAAGATGTTCTTTATGTTTTCACGAGTGCCGCTTACAACAAAACAAAATAAAAAAAAATAGAGTAAAAACATGACATTGGAAAACAGAGAAAAAAAAAATCAATGACTTTGAAAAACTTTTCAAGAAAAAATTTAAGAAAAGATGTGCAACCAATTTTGAAGCAAAGTCAATTTTTTTTCTTTTCATTCTACCTAATTTGATTCTAAAATATATATAAAAAACGCATCTAATGATCTAACTTGTTCATGCTCTGATACCACTTGTTGAAAAAACTCTAAAGACTTCACCCAAGATCACAAGTAAATCATTAGATAGATATTTGAATACATAAAAGTGAAAAGGGAATTATCTTGTTTCATTGCAATGACTTGATTGAAGAATACATGATTTTTTAAACCTTGAAGACTACTTTCTTTAATAGTTCTTTTCCAAGATGGAGAGAGAAGAAAAGGATGCAATGTTCTTCTGGTTTATGGACCATGTCTATTTAAAGATTCAGAGGTGCATTTTCACATTGAAAGTTGTACATTTTCAATAAGTTTCCATCAGACTTAAGAAAATACCAACAGATTTTTAAGTTACCTAAAATAAACCATATTAATAAATATTTACTTTTAAGATCCAAAATTTTAATACTTTATTAGATCATACAATGGTCTACTTTAGTGATAATATATATACGTATAATATTTTAATATATGAGTCCAAAAAAGAGAAATTACTAACAATTCGAAGCCAAGACAATATTATGTGTACCTTAGAATTGCAGAAGAACGTGTTAAATTTGCTACCAACTCGAAACAACCCCAAATCGACTTCATCCTTCAAGAAAATAGAGTGCAGTTATCACAAACTAAGTGTCTTTCTTTGTGTATTGATTTAATTCTCAAAAAAAGATAAGTCACCCTTTGTTTTTTTGTTCTTTTTTTTCCCTCTTCCGTTGTCTCCAACTAAAGAAGAAGTCCCATTTTAAAAGGAGAGATTGAACAGTTATTTAGAAAGTGTTCCTCTTTTTTTTCAAAATTAGAATTATCCTCATTTAATCCTCTTTTCAAAGTGAAATAATATATTGAGTCAGATAAAATAGGATTAGATCAATCCGCATGGGCGACCCACTATCCAAAACCTACAAGATTCTATGTGTGTAAGGCAAAAATTTACATTGTTTGTTCCATAATTTGAAGTAAATGAGATTTGTGAGACATACTATAATTCTTAAATGATTTTTTATTGAATATGTTTTACACAAAAAATATGAGATGAATAATGTTTAAAGCTTATGAATTATATTATTTGAAATGGAAAACACATGTACGTTTATTAATTGTGTTTGACCTAGTAGATCGGGAAGATGTCCTCCATCTCGGATCCCCGATATATCATTCATTAGTTGATCAGGAGGATGTGTGGGGTCCATCACATGTAATTTTAGTCAACAATAATTATTACATCATTAATTGCTGCAAGCAATTGTCAAAAGCAATATGCAGCAAATGAACTTGAATTATTGATAGAAAATATTGAATTGACCATGCAATTTGCAATTAAAAATTGCAACTAACCAATCCTTCTGATTGGCTCAACTTGTTGGAAATCTCTCTATAAATAGAGAACCGTTTCTTCATCATAAATACACCAATTCACAGAGAAAGAAAAATATTTAGAGAAATATGAGGTTTCCATAGACCATATATAAGAAGATAGCCTATGAAGAAAAATAGAGTATAAACGATATTTTAGTAAGGTGGTAAATCAAAAGAGTGTTATTCTTTTTTAGCAAGCTATTAGATGAGTATGCTCTGTGGTTGTAGTACAGTCTGAACTTCCACATCAGAAAAGATTTACTTTGATTTGCAATAACTATATATTTTTGAAGAAAATAATGGAAGTCAACACAAGCAGAATAGTTACTTTGAATGGTGTTAATTATACCATTTGGAAGGACAAAATAAAAGATTTTCTTTATGTCAAGAATTTTTATCAACCAATCTTTACCATTGTAAAGCCGATGATAAATAGATGAAGAGTGGAATATGTTGCACAGATAAGTTTGTAGATTTATTATGCAATGGATTGACGATAATGTGTTGAACTATATTTCTAGGGAGACACATGCTCGTACCCTATAAGAGCATCTTAAAAGCTTGTATGCTTGGAAGATTGGGAACAATAAAATATTCTTAATAAAGCAGATGTTAAGTTTAAAATATTATGATGGTTCTCCGATGACAGATCATCTGAATAATTTTTAGGGAATCATGAACCAGTTATCTATTTTGGGCATTAAATTTGATGAATAAATTCAAGGCTTGCTTTTGCTTGGTTTCCTACTAGACTCTTGAAAAATATATAGAACTTCATTATCAAATTCTTCTTCAGATAGTGTGATCTATATGAATTTTGCCAAGAGAAGCGTCTTGAATGAAGAGATGAGAAGAAAATCTCAAGATTCTTCTTCGTCGGATGTCCTGGTGACTGGCCCTAGGGAGAGAACTAAGAGTCATGGTTCTCAAAATATAGAACATAATAGGAGCAAATTTAGAAGCAAACTTAAGGATATTGAGTGCTATTATTGTGGCATGAAAGGGAATACAAAAAAGTTTTGCCGAAAGTTGAAGAGGGAGAACAAAGACAAAGAGGAAAATAAATAAGATGGCAATGAAAATTGTCTAGCCACTATCTTCACCAAAGCTCTTGTTACAATCCTTGATGCGAATTTGATAAAAGTATTAATTTTGCCGCTCCGTCTATCATCACAACACTTGATAGCAGTGGGGTCTACTTTTCCTCAGGTGGTTAGTTATGTGAGGTCTATGAAGCATGCATATACAGAGACTTACAAAGTCAGAGATAGGATATTTCGCCGTCAATGTAGCAGAGGTAGCACTACGCTCTGAGGTAGGCATCATCCTAGTGAGGGTTAGCTTCATTCTAGACCTATCAGACCTATGGCGAGAGCTTCTTAGGTTCCAGGAAGTCCTGTGAAAGGTTATGGTACTCATGGTGGACAAATTGCATGACAGACATCTCAGGGTTTTCTATCTGAGCATTCAAGTTTTGGGGCTCATACTTCAGCTGGTTTATCTTAGCGGGCTATATTTGGTAGAAAGTGCTATACGTGCGGTGAGTTTGGGTATCCGGCTAGGAAGTGTCCTACAATCACACATTGCTAGCAACAGGCTCGGTAGGATTGGATTCATAGGGCTCAGGGACAGTCAATTAGAGGTGGTTCCCCGAGTGTTGCAGTTGGTGGTTCAAGAGTGTAATTCGAGGTCAGGTGCATTCCATCCCATGATTCTGGAAGTCATACAGAGGACAAGGCTCTAGGTATCAATTGAATTTGTGTGAATTTGTTTCTAGGAAGATCCTTGTGTATAGTGCTTGGGTGTTGGGGTCTTCGTACCCACCGGTGATTACTTGACTTCTTAGATTCAACTTGTGATTCTAGTAATTATTTTACTTGGACTTATGTGAGCGTGCTTATTTAGCCTGATTACTTTTCTATTGTTACTATGACAACTTAATTTAAAATTATGTGTATATATTTATCTTCTCTAGGTGATTTCTTTTAGTAGTGGATCATATTGGCTTTGCTGTTATGTGGCAGTGGTAAAGTTATACCTTGTGGATGTTGAGATAGTAGATTACTCTGGTGGATTTTTATTTAGTCGTTCTATTATTTTTCTTTGTTTAGCCCTTGCCCTTCCTAGTTTGCCCCTCCCTAGTGTGCTTAGCTGGTGTGAGGTTGCTGCGGAGAGAAAGGTGTATCAGTAGTTGTGGCCCTTTTGGTCTACTATAGATTTCGTTTCTTAATTCTTTCTTATTTTGATTGCATATTCTTAGTTCCTAAGCTGGCAAAGTTAAGGTTGGCCCTTCAGATTTGGATGGGTTGTCTCTTCGTGGTAAATTTGATGGATAAGTGATTGGTTCAGTTGGTTGTGTGTTGTGGTGTTAGACAATGTTGAGTTGGGAAGGTTGAAAATGGAATTTTTCCTTGTTCATCATAAATATGGTGATGTTTTAGCTTGAAGTGTCATGTAAAAATGGTTCTATCAGATTCATGGAAATGGCGGTTTCTTATGCTTGTGACCGACCAACAAATAGATAGATGGGATGATTGTAGAGTGAGAGCGTTCATATTGATGAGTCTTGATTTATCAAAATTGACTTGGTGTGCTCTTGTGACTTATGGACTTTGAGGTGGTTAGTTAATGCATTTTGGAAATTTCAGTCACCAACTCATTTTACCTTACAACTAGGACTATCTTCAATCTCAGTGATTCTGCATTGTACCTTGGTTCCACCAGTAAACTACAGCGGGTGTGTAGATGGTTCAAAGAGTCAGATTGTTAATTTGGGTCTTCTATTGTAGTGTGCTTTGCCTAATTCAGACTCTGGCTCCAATGAGCAAATGGAATTTCTCTTAGAAAACTCAACCTTAGGATGGAGTTAAAGTAATTTGTGGGATTATCTCTTGTTTTCTATTAAAGGTGCAAGGTTCACACGTGTCATTGTTGTTAGTTGGTAGTGTTCCTTGTGGTAGGCCTTGCCATGGTTCAACTTCATTTGAGTCATTTTTGGTGGGTTGATCTACTTGCTCACTACTCACCGGCCTATCTTTTCTTGAGTTTGAGTGGTAAGCTCATACTTGCATTGGCGGGTTGAATTGTGGTAATTCTTGCAACGGTTCAGTTCCATTAGGTCACTTTTGGCAGGTTTAACATGCTAATAAATTTCTTATTGGGTCAGTTTCATCCCTGGATTGGTGGGTTTACTCAGATTTTCACTCTTGGAGTGGTATATGGACTCATGGCCTTAGTTCGATTACTTTTGGGGTTGGATTCTCATATTGGTTCAGTTTTTTGGGAGTTTCGTTGGTAGCAAAGAGACATTAGAGCTGGTCTTAGTGCGATATTTTCTACTCGAGGATTTCATTGTCCCTTGGAGTAGCCTTTTTAGTTTTAAAAGATAGACTTTAGATTAAAGCTTTTGGTTCTAGGAGTCATTGGGTTGGAACAATGGGTTTGTGCCCTGGGCTAAGTTGCTTAATTTGAATTTTTGCCGCTCTTCAGTGTTCAAGTGATGCTTGCAATTCTTTCGTAGTTGTTTGGGCAATTTTCAGATGGTGTTGGAGCTGTTACTGTGGTTTAGGATGGGTAGGATACCTATGATGATTATAGAGTCTTGAGTTGGGAGTATAAAGTAAAGGATTCAACTTAGAGGTTATTTGGAATCTTCTTTGTCTATGGTCTCCTAATTCAGAGAAATCTCTGTGGTTTTGGCTTATCTCAGATGAGTCTGTTGCATTTGGTTGAGTTTGTTCTTGTTAAGTTGAAGTTAGTATCAAAAGAGAGAGATTGGAAATTAGGTTGAGTTATGATGGAGAAAAGTGAATTTGAGAGTTTTCTCTTAGCTTGAGTTCTGGGTTGGCGTTGTCCGACCCGAGAAGGTACCTGTAGGTCAGGCGGAGGTTGCAGGCTAAACTTTTACTCTTTTTATGCCCTTGGGTTCTTTTCTATCCCTTGACTTTCAAGGATGAAATTTCTTTAAGTAGTGGATGTTGTAATGACCCTCATAGTCACTTTCGTCTTTTTCGATATTTTTAGTGTTTAGAGCTTTGTTGTAGCAACCCCAAGTCATTTATGACTTGCTAGCACTGACAGTTCAGTTGCCTGGTCATTCATTTGGATTTTATGCCAGTTTCCCTATTTTGGAACTCATGGAGTTTGAGCAATCGATTTTGGTCAAAACTTCTGGAACACGACCTCAAAATGGAATTTCAAAGGTTTTATCAGCTCCGGAATGGCCAAATTAGGCTCGTAATATGGTTGGCACGAGCATCGAGCCTTATGGTGCGAGTTTGAGCCATTAGGCGTTTTAGCCTTTAGACTTTAGCCTAAGGTTGGCTTTGGTCAACATTCTTAATAATCGCCCTCATATTAAAATTCCTTCAGTGCGGTTAGCTCTAAAATATCGAGTTTAGTCTAGAACAACCTTTCATTCATGTCACGAGGCTTCCGGTCTCATTTTGAGCCTCCTTGTAGAATTAGAAAAACATTATGCTTGGGTGTAGGATCTACATTTTGTCTAGACGACCTCGGATGGAAATTTTTTCTGCGCCATTGAGTTCAGAACATTGAATTTCGTAGGGTAGCATAGTCCATTTGAGCACAAGGGATTCCGAACGAATCCCGAGCACCCTGTCACAGCTTTTCAAAGCTCAAGTTTGAGTTAGTACAACACTTGTTGGTCGCATTCACAATACATAGATGTCGTGATAGTGAAGACCTGTTGCCTAGACCTTCGTATTCGCGAGGCTTTTAGTCACGATCACAATGTATTGGCTTAGTGGGCTTCGTGATTGCGAGTGCAAAGGCTGCAATCTCGACATATTATCTCACCTGGTCTTTTTAATTTAAGACCAGACGTGAACAACCCCAACCCCTATTCTCTTTTTGGCGATTTTGGGAGCTAGAAAGCTAAAAATTGGGTGATTCCAAGTTTGATGGATTCATATTGATCGTGGGTACGTGTTGGTAGGTTCGGGAAACGTGCAAGGCATCGGTTTGAGGTAATTTTTACCCAAAAAGGGTTGTCCTAACATAGTTTAAGCTTTAATAGTTTTTTAAAAATATTGGGCTAATTTAGGTCAGTTTGAACATCGATTTGTGATTTATTTTGGGGTACAAGCTCAATAATGCATTTAGAACCTTTTTACGAAGTCATTTTCAGGATTCCCAAAGTGGGCCCCACAATCTCATTTTTGATCCAATTTTGGGTCCGTCTTCAAAAAATATAATTTTAGTGTCAAAACATTCGTATTGATAATATTTTGATAACGTGGAGATAATTGGAGTCGTTTTTAGAGTGAAAATCTATTGGGAAGTGGACTTGGAGCGCGCGTATTCGGCTTCAAGGTAGGCTACGTTCTCCTTTCTTTTGATTGAGCTTCATTAGGTATTGTTTAGTATAAATAGGTTATAGTTTGGATTGTATGTGACGGGTTAGGCTTGATTTCTAGATTTTTGATTCTTTATCTTGATGTGAACCTTAGGCTAGGTTGCCTTATGAGACTTACGGTCTAGTTAGTAAAATTAATGATTATGCCTTAGATTGGCCTTGGTTAGCCTATTTTAGTGACTTGATTGATGTTATGGTGGTTGGTGGATTTGTTTTCCTTAGAATTGATTTTGGGATGGAACTTAGTTTATGTAGCCATTGTTGGCCAAAAGTTATGAGACTCAGTATCCTTTGCTATTATAAAACCTACCTTGGAGCCTTGGTGTAGTAATTTCCACCCTATTAGACTTGTGAATTACTAATGGGTTCTATTTCTGGATTTAGATCTAGAATCCCTGTTCTTTCTTATTTCCATTTAGTAGGGCTATCTGTGGTTGTGAATCTCGAGGTGATATTTCCCAGATGGATATGAAGGAATTGATTGACTAGTTGAGTACTTGTTTCTTATTTCCTCCTCTTTGTTATCCAGTTAGGGTTGAGTTCCCTTTTGGGCCTTGTGATTGAGCTAGAGGAGTAGAGTTGAGCTTTAGGCCTTAATTTGAGGTCGGTTGTGTTTGTTAGTCCTGTTTATATGCTATAGGGGGTAAGGTGCTTATGGAGTCATTATTGTATGTGATTTTGCGTGTTGTTTGGGTGCTGGAGATGGCATGCATTATATTGGATCATTGTTTTCTCATGGATGTAGTCGACCTAGGTGCATGCATTGGTTTTTGGCATTGATTTGAGAAAGCTGGGTTGTAACCCAAACTATTTTATACTGATTTTCAAATAGGGGTCGTACTACCTTTATTACTACTATTTTGGTGGACTGGAGGCATCGAGAATGCACTCATTTTATCATACTGATTCAAGGCATCGAGAATGTGCTTATTTTATTATACTGATTTGATGCATTGAGGATACGCTCATTTTATGATATTCATTCGAGGCATCAAGGATGTGCTCATGTTAGAGATTGATATAAGACCTGGATCGGGACCAGGCAGTATATAGGGGCATTCCCGACCCCTAATGGCGATCCCATATAGGCGCATGGGTCCTACTTCTTAGCCGGGATGGAAGTAGGTGTATATATCTTGGTATGAGATACTTGGCATAGATGGTACTATTCGTTTTACTGCATTACTTTCATGCATATATGTATTGTCTATCACCAGCACATGTTTGTACTTGTCGGTAGTATGGCATGTTATACGGGTTTACCTATTTGTGAGTGAACTTCCTGGGCACACAGAGGCTCGGGAAGTATTGACTTACTATTTGCAAACTTGTGGTGATATAAAGGGTGGTCTCTTGTTTGACGGTAGTTACTACCCTTGTTCTTATTTATCTAACTTTTTATGTAGGGATTTAGTTAATACGGTCCTTTGGGGCCTTTAAGTGATAGTTGTGATTAGTTATGTTAGTAGGTGTCCTCTTTCATAGTGTGTCGTCATGTTTAGGTCTTGGGATGGTGCCACCAGGTACGTCATTGGTTTCCTTGCTTGTTTTGTACCTACTCTCTCTTTTCTATATCTGATGCTTCTTATTGCAGGCTTCATTATTATCCTTATTAGTTACTTGTGATGTATACTCCTTGCTTATATGCTCTTTACACTTGCTTTATATTTGGAGCTCAGTCATACGATGTCTATTGAGTGCCACTTGTTGGTACTCATACTATACTTCTGCACTCTACAGATCATAATATGGGTTTTTACTACTGATTTGGATATCGTGCAGAGTAGTTCTTGGATCTTAGAGACTTGGGTGAGCTCTTGGCATTCAGAGTTACCTATCTCCTTCTATTTTGTCTTGGACTAGTCTTTATTTGGTATTCGGAGATAGTTTATATTATTATTACTATTATTGTATATGTATAAACCTTGCACTTCCTTATTTGGTTTAGTAGTTCGACTACCGACTGATACCAGGTCTTGGGGGTTATCTTGTTGTATTTATCTTATTCTTCTTTTCTTATTATTATTATTATTCGTTACTTTCCTTCCTCTTGTGATGGTCCATTGCCTATAGTTCCCGATTATGGGGTTAAGCTTACCCACTAGTGGGTTGATAGTAGGTGTCATCATTACCTGAGAAATCGAGTCGTGATATTTAGTACCAATGGTGGAGGAAAATGGAAACTCATTAAGGGTTCCTTGGTTGTGGATCGTGGTAACAAACATAGTGGTCTATACTGGACTACAGCTTCTATTTGTGTCAATATGGTGAATGCAGTTGAGAGCGATAACTCTTCAACGTTATGACACAAGAAGCTTAGTCACATCAATGAGAAATGACTTAATGTTTTGGGTAAGAAAAAATTGTTGTCATATTTTCAAAGTGCTAAATTAGAAAAGTGTGAACACTGCTTGGCTGGAAAACAAAATAGAGTTTTCTTTAGTTTAACCCTCCTTCAAGAATGACAGAGTTGCTTGAGTTGGTGCACTCTGCTTTATGTGGTCCAATAAAGACAAGAACTCTGGATTGTGCACTCTATTTTGTTACTTTTATTGATGACTTCTCAAGAAAACTTTGGGTCTATATCTTAAAGACTAAAGACTAAGTGTTAGGTGTCTTTAAACAGTTTTGGGCTTCAGTTGAAAGAGAAACTAGAAAGAAATTAAAATATATTCGTACTGATAATAGTGGTGAATATTGTGGATCATTTGATGAATACTGTAAGCCAATGTATTAGACACCAGAAGACTCATTCCACACTCCTCATCTTAATGGGTTAGCTAAGAGGATGAATAGGACCTTGATGGAAAGAGTCAGATATTTTCTTTCTAAAGCAAAGTTATCGAACTCCTTTTGGGATGAGACCTTATTGACCGCTGCATATGTAATTAACTTATCTTCTTGATGAATTTGGTTACAGGATATATGATCCAATTGTGAAGAAACTTGTGAGAAGCCGTGATATCATCTTCATGGAGAATCAAACCAGTGAAGATATTGACAAAGAGGAAAACCTAGAATCTTCAAGCTCAAATGGCGTAGTTCATCTTGATCAAGTTCTTTATATAAGTGTGCATGATTTGATGGGCTTGATGATAATGGTGATACTCAGAATCAAGTTCCAGATCAATATGTTGATGTTGATGATAATAATGACGTTGTTATTGATAATGCTTCTGTTCATGAAGTTGTGGACAAATCAAATATTCTTTTTCGGAGGTCCACATGACAGCATATTCCTTCCTCTCGTTATTCACCTAATGAGTATATGCTACTCACTTATGGGGTTGATGCCACCACCCAACCAAAGGCCTAGTTGTAATAAGGTGATCAAAACCCGAAAGGTATCCAACCAAACCTCTTAACAATCGTAAACCATACATAAGGTGAGGTAAATGTGGAATTATCATAAGAGAGTCTAAACCATGAGTCATAAACAAAGAATGTAACTTGACAACATATACTCAAATATTTGTCCAACTTATGCCTCTAATCATGAACATGGTCGGGGGCTAATACATGTCCCTAGCTCACCCTAAATATAAAAAAAATAATTATCTTTGGAAGTAAGAAAATAACATCTCATAACTAGTGCTCCATAGATGAGGACTCAGCACAACTCCATCGATAAGAAAGCTCAACTAGCCACATGGATGGATATGATCCTTAACCTCAACCCCTACATTATAAGACAATGTAGGTAATAATATGCGTTAGTACATTTGAATGTACTAAGTATGTGAGCATGACATGCAATATAAATCATAAGGCTGAATGATCAAGAATATACATGGTAAGGAGGATAAGTAAAACCATGAGGAAAGTCATAATGATCAAACCATTTAAAATACATAGTTGAAGATCACAAGGTAACATAATACTCATATTCATATGTGAGATAAGAACCATAATCGACAATAAGACAATGCGAGATATAACAAGGAATTCCGTTGTCTCCCCATACTACGAAGAAAAGGGGAATATATTGACAAGTTAGACTCTATATCGCTAGATGGGTCATGTACATACGCTATATATGGATCCACTAGATACTCCATGAAGGAAACCTACAGTGGCACGTATTTTAAATGACATGAGACTGCTACTAAGGCTTTTGGTAGGTCCCCCACCTAAAGTCCACTCGGTGCTAAATCAAATCCCACGAAATATATAACATAGTGAACATACTTAGCATATATCATAACTTGTTCATAAATTTCCTAATTCATAGAATAGCTCATTTCATAACATAGTTGCAATGTGAGAATTGGCATTTCATCATTACAAATCATACTTGCATAATTCATATCATAAGGTCCTAGGTCACCACATAGGGACCTAAGTCACCTATCTTCATAACTTGCACAAAAATCATAACTTGAACATACTTGTAATTCATGATCATACTTCATACTTGAATGTAGAGTAAAACTGTAAAACTCATATACATAATCAACTTGATCAAAAACTATAAGAATACCTTGAAAACATTGAACTCCATAATCATATTTCATATAATTCACCATAGAAAATTACTTCATGCATGGACATTTATAATTCAACTTGAAATCATGTAATTTATGTAGAAACATACTTATAATCATCATAAATAATAATTTAAAATGAAATTGAATCAGCCCAACACAATTCATCAAAATTGGAGTTAGAAGGTAATGAAAATTCATGAGATTTTGAAATAAACCCTGGACTCCATGAGTGGAAGGGACTCATGAATCAATCCACATATATCTTGATTGAACTTAGACTTGGCTTTGAGAAAGGAGAATTGATCTTGAAGAAACCCTAACCAAAGCTTGATGAACTCTTGAGGAACCTTGGGAGAGAAGTTTAGAATTTATTTGGGGAATAATGAGGGAATAAAAGAGTTTTAGGAGTATTTAGGATACAATTCATAATGAATCCAATCCGTAAAAACGTCCACATACATTATTAGAATGTAGGGAAAATATCAAACTATCCCTCATTAAATTTCTGAAATTTGACCCTACGATTTGGATCTTACGAGTTGTAGAAGCAGTGACAAGTCGTTGGAAAGACTCATCCTGCAGGCCCTGCAAAAGGCCTAAAAATCGAGTCTCTGAACTTCCTATACAGGTCATGTCTACGACTAATTCTCAAGTCTACGAGTCGTAGACTTCATTCGCCCTGTAGGTACTAGAAAACCCTGGAAAAAAAATCTCTAAAGATTGCATACTACTCACCTTTACAAGTCATAGATCTTTCTACGACTCGTACTATCGAGTCATAGAAGAGATCCTAAGGGTTGCATAGTTGCAGGATGTAGACTCTTTACTATGAGTCGTAGACTTTTTCACAAGTCGTCATACGACTCGTAGACTCTCATTTTTTTGTACTTAGCCAAATTCCAACCCTTTACTTCACTTCCACGAGTCGTAATAACCTAGACGATTCGTACACTGACTCGTAGGCCTGGTCCGTCCAATTTCTTTGAAATTTTCCTTTCGTTCAACTTTTCATCTTATGGGATATTACAATCTCTCTCTTGGAAATATTCATCCTCGAATGAGATTCAACTAGCGTAGGAAAGACATGGAAAGAGGACTAGAAACCCAATATGATCATAAGGACACTTTAAAATGCATAGAACATATAAACTTCGCACTTAACATAAAACATGGCCTTTGAAAATAAACTTTCATGAGCATGCATGCATATGAATGACATATGGAACTGAATACTTAGGAGTTTAATTGATTTGATCATGAACAACTTAGTACCTTAGGCTTGAGTGGAAGGAAAGAGATACGGATAACGTTTCATCATGTCCACTTCGCTTCTCATGTAGCACTCTCTACTTGTTGATTTCTCCGCAACACCTTAACGGATGCAACATCTTTATTTCTTAATCTCTTCACTTGTTGGTCTAAGATTTTCTCCGAAACCTCCTCATAAGTCAAATTCTCTTCAATGTTCATAATTTCCAATGGCATAATAGAGTTTGGATCACCCACGAATTTTCTCAACATAAACACATGAAATACTGGATGAACCATAGCCAACTCAAATGGCAATTCTAGTTCATATGCTACTTTGCCAATACGCTTCAATATTTTATAGGGTCCTATATATCTAGGACTCAACTTCCCCTTTTTACCAAAATGCATTACACCTTTCATAGGTGAAACCTTCAAATACACTCAATCATTCGTCTTTGAGCCTTCTTTAATCTTCTTCTAGTGTCCGAATAGGACTTTTGACGACTTTGAGCCGTCTTTAATCCTCTTCTTATGAGCCTTAATTTCTCCATTGAATCAACTACCAAATATGGATCATTCAATGCTATCTTACCCACTTCAAACCATCCCACCGGGGATCTACATCTTCTTCCATAGAAGGCTTCAAAAGGAGCCATTAGGATGCAACAGTGATAATTATTATTATAGGCAAACTCAATTAATGGCAAATGCTCATCTCAACTTCCTTTAAGATCAATCACACATGCTCTTAACATATCTTCTAAAGTTTGAATCATTTTTTTGGCTTGTTCATCGGTTTGAGGATGAAAAGTGGTACTTGGCTTAATTCTAGTACCAAGACCTTTTTAAAACGACTTCCAAAAATATAAAGTGAAT
The DNA here is from genome assembly GCF_947179165.1 of Solanum dulcamara. Lineage (NCBI taxonomy): Eukaryota > Viridiplantae > Streptophyta > Magnoliopsida > Solanales > Solanaceae > Solanum > Solanum dulcamara. The sequence continues at coordinate 52,202,950 of NC_077245.1, read as the reverse complement.
TGGATACCTCTATCCGATATAATCGATAAAGGAACACCATAAAGTTTCACAAGTTCCCAAATGTACAACTTAGTATAGTCTTCAGCACCATAAGAAGTCTTAACCGGCAAAAAGTGTGACAATTTAGTCATTTGGTCCATAACAACCCAAATAAAATCATATTGCCTTCTAGTACGAGGCAACCTATTACAAAGTGCATGTTCACATCTTCCCACTTTCAAGTAGGAATTTCTATATCTTGGGCTAAACCTCGTGGTCTTTAATGCTCAAATTTAACTTTTTGAAATATTAACTCTCTTAACCCATCAATATTAGGAACACATAAACGACCTTGGTAATGTATTACCCAATCTCCCCCTTGGGAGAAAGCCTCAATGGCCTTTTCCACAACCGACTTCTTCAATTCAACCAAAACTAGATCATAGTTTTGTTTGGCCTTGACATCCACCACAAGAGACGATTTCGAGCCATTATTTACAAGAGTACCTCCATCATTGGAGTCAATTAAGTGCACTCCTAAACGTACCAATCTATGGACATGTTTAACTAACTCCCTCTTACCTTCCTCAACATATGAAACACTATCAATGGACAACCGACTAAGAGCATCGGCTATAATATTTTCCTTACCCGAGTGGTACAATACACTCATGTCATAATCCTTTAGAAGTTCAAGCCATTTTCTTTATCTAAGGTTCAAGTACCTTTGGATAAACACATATTGCAAGATTTTGTGGTAGGTAAACACATCTACATGTATCCCATAGAGGTAATGACGCCAAATTTTCAAAGCAAACACAACTGCCGCAAGTTCAAGGTCATGGGTTGGATAGTTCCATTCATGCACTTTAAGTTTCCTAGAAGCATATGCAATAACCTTACCATGTAGCATCAAAATTCAACCCAAAACAACACGTGAGGCATAACAATAAACAATAAACCCATTTGAACTTTCGGGCAATATCAAAATAGGAGCCGACGTAAAATGGTCCTTTGAAATTTGAAAACTTTTCTCACATCCATCTGACCATTGAAATTTCACCTTCTTTTGGGTCAACTTAGTCAAAGGTGAATCAATAGATAAAAACCCTTCAACAAACCTTCTATAGTATTCGACTAAGCCCAAAAAGATTCTAATGTCCGAAAGAGATAATAGCCTAGGACAATTCTTTACCGCCTCTCTTTTCTTTGGATCTACCTTAATACCATCACCGGACACCACATGGCCAAGAAATGCAACTTTTCTTAGCCAAAATTCATACTTACTAAACTTGGAAAATAGTTGCTTATCTCTCAATGTTTGCAACACACTTCTCAAATGACCCATATGATCCTCCTCATTCCGAGAGTAAATCAAAATGTCGTTAATAAACACCACCACAAACATGTCCAAATATGGCTTAAAAATACAATTCATCAAATTCATGAAAATAGCAGGAGAATTAGTCAAACCAAACGACATTACTACAAATTCAAAATGACTATGCCTTGTTCAAAATGCAGTCTTGAGAGTGTCACACTCCCTTATCCTTAATTGGTGATAACCAGAACGGATATCAATCTTTGAGAAGTAACTTGTTCTTCACGGTGACCTTATTCAATTGCCGGTAATCTATACATATTCGGAGCGATCCATCCTTCTTTCTAACTAATAATACGAGAGGACCCCATGGTGAAATACTTGGCCTTATAAAATCCTCATCCAATAAATCCTTCAATTTCTCTTTCAACTCCTTAAGTTCTGATGGGGCCATAGTGTAAGGAGGAATAGAAATAGGTTGAATATCGGGAAGGAGATCTATGCCTAAGTCAATTTTCTATTCAAGAGGAATACAGGGCAAGTCATCGGGAAATTCATTAACTATAGGGACCGACTCAAGAGTGGGAATTTCAGAATAAACATCCCTATCTCGCACAATATTATAAATACACCCTTTGAAAATTATTTTTTGGGCCTTAATACATGAGATGAATTGACCCTTGACCATCGAATCATTACCCTTCCATTCAAGCATAGGCTCATTAGGAAAGTAAAACTTAACCCCACGGGTCCTACAACATATAGATGCATAAGCAGCATGTAACCAATCCATACCAAGAATGATGTCAAAATTGGTCATGTCAAGTTCAACAAGATCACATGGAATAACTTTGTAAGACTGATACGGGATAATTTCTATAAACTCTCTTTGCTAATACCAAAACGCTAATGGAAGTATAAACCGAAAAAGGTTCTAATAGCACTTTAGGGCACATATCAAATCTCATAGCAAGGTAAAGAGTAACTAAAGACAAGTTGGCACCCGGATAAAGCAATGCATAAACATCAAAGTTAAAGACCCGTAATATACCCGTGACCACATCAGGAGTCTCATCCATATCTTTCCTAGAAAGAAGAGAATAGAATCAGTTGTTGTGTTGGCCACCCGTAAGTTGAGCTTAGGCAGCTTATTGTACTTGACCTCCTTGAGGACGACCTTCTCCACTTTTATTGTCAATATGAAGACACTCGGATTGCTTATGGCCCATCTTACCACATCCATAGCAAGCATCCATTACCATCAAACACCTTCCTCCATAATTCTTTCCACACTTTGCACATTTAGGAAAAGAAGGGATACTAGCATTCACACCTCATCCTCTTTGAACTTTAGGGTATGGCACCCTATCTTTAGCAAACTTTTTCCCTAAACCTTAGCCTTGTTGAGAACGGCCACTACTACCATCACCGATCCGAGCATTGTAGAACCCACCTTCATAATGAGCCTTTTAGAATCTCTCATCATAATCTCCTTGAGCTTTACTCCTTCAATTTGTTCGGCAAAAGTCATGAGCAGAGATATGGCTATTTCTTTCATAAGCATGGTGGTACGACATTCCTTAGCAACCAGTAGGATACCCTTGATATGTTCGGGCACGTGGATCAATAACCAATAAAGGAGTATACTTGGATAGCTTAGTAAACTTGAGGGCATATTCCCTCATTCCCACATTGCCTTGTCGAAGATTAATGAACTCTAAAACTTTAGCTTCCCATAGCTCAAGAGGAAAAAAGTGATCAAGGAAAGCAAATTTAAAGGCTTTTCATTCAATAGGACCTTCATTTACCCTCTCCAACTTACATTGAGTGTACCAAACTTCAGCGACACCTTAAGTTGGTAAGCTTCTAACTCCGCTTTCTCTTCCAAAGTCACCCCCATGATACTCATTATTTTGTAGACCTCATCAATGAACTCTTAGGGGTCTTCATCAATATTTGAACCATAGAACTCGAGAGGGTTCATTCGTGTAAAATCCCTCACACTAGAAGCCAGAGTAGGAACATTAGGAAGAGCCACAACCCCTTTGTTGGCCACTACTTGGGCTAGCATGGTAAAAGTTGTCTGAAACTCCGTATGTGTCACTTACTCGGACAAAGGGCCATTGTCTTGAGGAGTCGGAGGATCTTGGGCTTCGTTAACATTGTTTCCCCTTGGCAACAGTGGTCTTCTTGGAGGTATTTTCTGGAAATCACAAAGGACAAACGTTAGAGAAAGAAAGTCTTAGGGTAAAATCTATAGCATGACATATATCATGAAAGAAGTGAGGATTCCTAAAATGCCTCATAGCCTCTTATTCATAGATGTGGTGCTCTTCACAACCATGAATTAGACTCTACTTGACGCGATATGTAGGACACCCTAGGAAATCTTAAACCTTTTTCTCTGATACCAAGTTTGTCATGAGACAACCTAAGGTCTAGTCGTAACACGATGATCTAAACTCAGAAGGGCTCCAACCAAGCCTCTTGACATATCGTAAAGCATAAATAAGGTGAAGTAAATGTGTAATTATCATAGGAAAGTCTAAATGATGAGTCACAAATAAAGAATGTAACTTGACAACATAAACTCAAACATTTGTCCAACTAATGCCGTTAATCATGAATACAAGAGGAGGCTAAGACATGTCCCTAGATCACCCTCAATATGAAAGAAAATAATTGTATTTGGAAGTAAGAAAAGAACATCTCATAATTAGTCCTCGATAGATGAGGACTCACCACAACTCTGTCGATAAGAAAGCTCAATTAGCCACGTGGATGGGTATGATCCTCAACCTCAACCCCTATATTATGAAATAATATAGGAAACAATATGCGTTAGTACGTTTAAATATACTAAGTATGTGGAAATGACATGTAATATAAATCATATGATGCAATGATCAAGGATATACATGGTAAGCAGGATAAGTAAAACCATGAGGAAAGTCATAATGATCAAGCATTTAAAAGATGTAGTTGAAAATCATAAGGTAGCATAATACTCATATTCATATGTGGGATAAGAACCATAATCGACAATAAGACAATGCAAGCTATAACAAGGAATCCCGTTGTCTCCCCATACTACGAAGAAAAGGGGAATCTACTTGTCCAGGTAAACTCTACCCCTCTAGGCAGATTATGTACATACGCTATATATGGATCCACTAGATATGTCATGAAGGCAACCTACAGTGGAACATAGTTTAAGAGACATGAGGCTGCTACTAAGGCTTTTAGTAGGGCCCCCACCACAAGTCCACTCCGTGCTAAGTCAAATCACATGGAATACATAATATAGTGAACATACTTAGCATGTATCATAACTTGTTCATAAATTTCGTAATTCATAAAATAGCTCATTTCATAACATAATTGTAATATGAGAATTGGCCGTTCATCATTACAAATTATACTTGCATAATTCATATCATAAGGTCATAGGTCACCACATAGGGCTCTAAGTCACCTATCTTCATGACTTGCATGAAAATCATAACTTGAACATACTTGTAATTCATGATCATACTTCATACTTGAATGTAGAGTAAAACTCATATACATAATCAACTTGATTGAAAACTATAAGAACACCTTGAAAATATTGAACTCCATAATCATATTTCATATAATTTATCATAAAAAATAGCTTCATGCATGGGCATTCATAATTAATTTGAAATCATGTAATTTACGTAGAAACATACTTATAATGATCATAAATAATGATTTAAAATGAAATTGAATTAGCCCAACACAATTCATTAGAATTAGAGTTAGAAGGTAATGAAAATTCATGAGATTTTTGAAATAAACCTTAGACTCCATGAGTGGAAGGGACTCATGAATCAATCCACACATACCTTGATTGAAATTAAACTTGAATTTAAGAAAGGAGACTTGATCTTGAAGAAACTCTAACCAAAGCTTGATGAACTCTTGAGGAACCTTGGGAGAGAAGTTTAGAATTTTTGGGGGGAATAATGAGGGAATAAAAGAGTTTTAGGAGTATTTAGGATACAATTCGTAATGAATCTAGTCCTTAAAAATGTTCACATACATTATTAGAATTTAGGAAAAATACCAAACTACCCTCATTAAATTTCCAAAAATTGACCCTACAATTTGACTCTTACGAGTCATAGAAGCAGTGATGAGTCATAGGAACGACTCATCCTGCAGGCCCTATAAAAGGCTTAAAAATTAAGTCTAAACTTCCTATACGGATCGTGTCTACGACTCGTTCTCAGGTCTATGAGTCCTACAAATCACACTTCCTTCGTCTCGCAGGTACTCGAAAACCCTAAAAAAACAAGTCTCTGATGTTTGCATACGACTCACCTTTACTAGTCGTAGATCTTTCTACGACTCATCTTGTCGAGTCATAGAAGAGATCCTGAGGATTCCATAGTTGCAGGATTTCAGATTCTATAAGTCGTAGACTCCGCCACGAGTCGTCATATGACTCGTAGACTCTTAATTTTTTGCCGTAGAAAAATTCCAACCCTTTACTTCACTTCCAAAAGCTAAATTTACGACTCGTAATAACCTAGATGAGTCGTAGACTAACTCATAGACCTGGTCCGTCCAATTCCTTTAAAATTTTCTTTTCGTTCGACTTTTCATCTTACGGGATATTACAGGTGAACCTGAATGTTATGAGAAGGCCATGAAAGATAAGCATAATGATCAACGGGTTGATGTCATGCAAGATAAGATGAATTTCTGCATAGAACCACACTTATGAGTTGGTGAAATTGCCTATGGGCATGAGAGCTTTGAATAACAAGTGGATGTTCAAAGTTAAAATTGAAGAACACAGTTTGAAGTCCAGGTATAAAGCTAGATTGGTTGTTAAGGAATTTAGTCAAAGAAAGGGTATCGACTTTGACAAAATATTTCCTTCTTTCGTGAAAATGTCCTCTATTTTTACAGTTCTTGGTTTGGCTGCTAGTTTATATTTAGAGATTGAGTAGATGGATGTGAAGATGATTTTTTTATGGTGACCTAGAGAAGGAGATTTATATGAAATAACCTGAGGTCCTCAAAGTAAACGGTAAAGAAAATTTTATGTGCAAACTCAAAAAGAGTCTTTATGGCCTAAAGAAAGCTCCTAGAAAGTGGTACAAAAAGTTTGAATCTGTTATGGGGGGAGAAAGGCTAAAAGAAGACTTTCTCATATCACTATGTATTTGTACAAAAAAAATCTGACAATGATTTTATCATCCTCTTACTATATATGGATGATATGTTGATTGTGAGCAAGAATATTTTCAAGATTGACGAGTTGAAGAGAGATTTGTGTAAGTCTATTACTATGAAAGACTTGGGACATGCCAAATAAATTTTGGACATGAGAATTACTCGCCTTAGAGAAAGGAAGATTTACTTGTCATAAAAGAAGTACATTGAACGTGTACTAGAGCACTTCAACATGAAGAATACTAAGCCTGTTAGCACACCTCTTGCTAGTCATATAAAGTTGAAGAAGAAGATGTGTCTACAACTAGGGAGAAAAAAGTGAGCATGACCAAAGTTCCATATTCCTTCATTGTCGGAAGTTTAATGTATACAATGGTATGCACTAGACCTGATAATGCTCACGCAATTGGTATTGTCAGTAGGTTTCTGGACAATCTAAAAAAACAACATTGCGAAGCTGTAAAGTGGATACTCAGGTATCTGAGAGGAAGCTCAGATGAATACTTGTGGTTTAGAGGAACAAATTCAATCTTAAAGAGCTATACAAATATTGATATGGAAGGTAACCTTGATAACAGAAAATTCACTATTGGATATTTGTTTACTTTTTTAGGGAGGGCTATATCATGACAGTCAAAGCTGCAGAAGTGTGTTGCACTATCTACAATTGAAGTTGGGTATATTGCGGCTACTGAAGCTGGCAAGGAGATGATATGGCTCAAGAAATTTCTTCAAGATCTTGGCTTGCATCAAAAGGAACATGTCGTTTATTGCGATAGTTAAAGTGCAATAGAGTTGATCAAGAACTCCATGTAGCATGCAAGGAAGAAACAAATAGATGTGAGATATCACTAGATTTGAGAAAAGACAGAAAATGAATCTATGCATGTTGAAAAAATCTCTACAAATGAGAATCGTGCATATTTGCTGACCAAAGTTGTAACAAAGGACAATTTCGAATTGTGCAAAGAATTTGTTGGCATGAGCTCTCTTTGATAAGACGAAGATACCTCCTTTTGGGGCATGGGACTGGAGGGGGGAAATTTGTGGGGTCTATCCTATTTAATTTTAGTCAATAATAGTTGCTACATTTTCAATTACTGCAAGCAATTGTCAAAAGTAATATTGAAGCAAATGTTGAATTTGAATCATTGGCAGCAAATATTGAATTGACAGTGCAATTTGCAATTGAAAATTGCAACTAACCAATCCTTCTGATTAGCTCAACTTGTTGAAAATCTATCTATAAATAGAGAACCCATTCTTCATCATAAATACACCAATTCACAGAGAAAGAAAAATATTTAGAGAGATGTGAGGTTTCCATAGACTATATTTAAGAAAATAGTCTGTGAAGAAAAATAGAGTGTGGGCGACATTTTAGTGATGTGGTAAATCAAAAGAGTGTTATTCATTTTAACTGTGTAGTAGTCATTTTAAGTATTGTACTCATGACTACACGGTGTAAAATTTCTTACTATAGTGATATCAGTTGCTCCTCTTGATCCGTGATATTCCCTTATTTAAAAGGGTTTTCAAGTAAAATTCTTAGTGTTAGTATTTTCCCATTTTTTTCCATTACTTTGACCAAATATATTTTTTGTGCTTGTCCGCATTTTCCCCAACAGGATAGTCATTTGTTGTTGATTAAAATTGGACATTTATATCATTCACTAGTTATTTGAGGGGGGAGGGGTTACGATTAGGTGATGTCACGATGTATTCAGATTCACAATTGTTATGTAGTGCCACTTATGATGAGATTGGTTTGATATTAATCCTAATATGATGGCGTGGAGACTCCTATTCTATATAAGAATCTCTTGAATTTATAAATTAAAAGACACCCTTGAAATGAAAAGCTTGATTTGTGAAATGAGATTTCTTTTACTTAAAAATTATTTTGTAACTGTTGCACCACCATAAGGTGACTATGATATCTAAATACCTATCATGTACTCATGAATCATTTGTCATGTTCGCAATTTTGTAGGCATGGATACAGTATTTAACAATAAGTGAGTAAGGGACTTATGTCATTTTTTGCTTTTGGTATACCCTACTTCATAACCGTGGAAAGATGGTTACCTTTGCAAGTTTTTGTTGTATGCTTTGTGGCAGTCGTTTGATATCTGGTTAGAGTTATGCAAGTATAAATAATGCATGAATTAGTTATGAGAAAATTTATGTATTATTTTATGTGGGTATTAGTCATTCATGCATTATTTATCCATGTATTCGTTATTCAATCTTCTATCCTGCATAAAATCATATAGAGATTCCACCATAACTTATACATGTATTAATATGCGGGTATCTAAATTGCCAATTAAACATTATATTAACTTTATACATGAATAATTTATATTCTATCTACCTATCAAATGCCGTATAAGTTATATAAAAACTAATACATGAATAACAATTTCTTATCGAACTACCTAACGACCCCTCAATACCTACTTAGAAAAAAATATTTATACTATACCCAACATGTATGTACATTAGACAGATGTCATATGATTTATAAAAAAATATTTATACTTATCAAACTACCTAACGACCCCTTAATACCTACTTAGAAAAAAATATTTATACTATACCCAACATGTATGTACATTATACAGATGTCATATGATTTATAAAAAATATTTATACTTATCGAACTACCTAACGATTCCTTAATTTTTATTTTTTTAACTTCTTCTTTTTAAAAAAAAAAATTCAACTAGACAAATGTTAATTAGAGTTAATTAGCGATTAAGAAACAATTGTTGAAATGTTAACTAGAAATAATTAATTAGTTGTTGAGATGTTAATTAGCAAAAATAAAAAAAAATTGAATTTAATTTTTCATATTAGACTCAATTAAAAAAGAAAAAAATATAAAAATTTATGTGGGGCGGGATAGAGCGAATTGAAAATGAAAAAAAATTATTATACAAGACAGAACGGGACGATTTTAAAAATTTGCGGGTTGAGCTCAACCCGCCCCACCTGCTCATTGTCATCCCTATCAATATGGGATAGAGGAAGAAGGTAAAAAAGATTGACCACATTGGCAAGATTTGACAGCAAATATTCAACTCACCATTTCAACTTAAAACTCAAAAATATATGAAATCATAGAAATGTATTGTAACTTATAATATTGATTTGAGACGAATTTAAATAAAAAGTTTGTGATATGAAAATTATATTAATGTAAATCATGACGGAGCCCACTTTTTGTGTTTTCAAAACTTTATGGCAAGCCAAAGCAGTTTACAAACCAAGTTGTCTACAAATATCCTCATCTTTTAGATTATTTTATAAGTGGGATGGGATAAGTAAGAATATTTTATGGGTTAAGATATTTTTAAAATTATTTTAGCACATTTTTTATATGGAATAAAATAATTTTAAAATTAGCTAATATTTCAAAACAAACATGAGTGAAAGTTAATTTCAAATTTTATCTTCAAATTATTTCCTATCTCAAATACCAAACGATCGGACAAACCATTGTCAAAATTGGACAACACCAATCAAATGAAGGAACTAGAAAATGTACCGGTTCAAATGTTTTTAGCCCCAGTCAACTTTTTTGTTTTTATATGTAGTACATGAATATGCCTTTTAATTTAATTTAGTTGATATTTATATTCTTACATTTTGGGTATGGATAAATAATATAAAATTGAATAAGTAGATATTTACAATCTACGTAACATAATACACGTAGGACACTACACATGACATAAAATTACCGTATAAGATAAATGTGTCTATTTGTTCAATTTTATATAAATTTAAATAGTTATTTGTGCATATTCAAAATTGAAGGGCATAAATGTCTACTTATGCTAAATCAAAGTGTACGTTCATGTATTATGCCTACTTTTTGTATACCACCTACTCCTCCTTTGATGCTGTCAAAATACCATGCCTATTATCAATAACTACCGGTCCACCGCACATACAACAATAAAATTTTATTTTATTTGTACATATTCAAAACTGGAAGGCATAGATGTCTGCTGATGCAAAATTAAAGTGTACGTTCATGTATTATGCCTACTTTTTGTATATCACCTACTCCTCCTTTGATGCTGTCAAAATACCATGCCTATTATCAATAACTATCGGTCCACCGCACATACAACAATAAAACAAGTGAAATTTTTACTTATTTTTCTTGTTCAATACGTAAGAAAAACGTATTATTCTATAAATATTTATATATAATTTAGGCAAATATTATAAAAGATGGGGTAAGCGTAGGGGAAGGAGTGTGTAGTGGTTCAGGAAATTGGGGGATACAGGAGTGAAGTAAAGATGAGGTGTGTTAAAGAGTGGGAGGACATAATCAATACGTGGAACTTGTTTTTTCTACTCCCACTAATGAAGTTATTTTTCTCATTTTTAAGAATTTTATTTTACTAGACAAAATATTTTCCAAGAATTTAATCAAACGAATATCGAAAAATTGAAAAATATCTTCCTCCGTACCAAACACACCGTAGAAGTTCTCTATATTTCCTACTAGCCCCCCATAAGCGCCAAAGATCGGTGATGTTGTCATGATAAGTGTGGGAAGTCGATAGTGTACCCCACTTATTCTGCAAAATCATAAATTAAACTCCAGAATCAACCCTGAATTAGACATTGAAGTAGGGTTATTGAGCAAATTATAAAAGCAGTTCTATAAAAACGCGCATGTTTTGCTTGATTTGGAGAAGATTAATTTTTGGCTTTTACAAGTAGGTTATGAAAAACAATGGCAATTTAACTATGATGCAACTACTTATCTTACATCATTATTTCACACATGCTTTCTCTTCTTAGGAAGAAGACATGAATAAAAGTAAACAAAAGTACCAAGATAAAGTATGGATCCAAAAAAGGTAAGATGTACACAGATCTTACTTCGACCTTTGTGGAGTAGAGAGGCAAGTACCAAGACATAGAATACTAGTAATTTTTAGATATACATTTTACATATGTACATTTAATATATGACACTCAATCACTACTTCCTCTCTAACCCCACCACTAAATAAGAAGGGAGGGAAACAACAAACAAATAAAGAAGAAGGAGACCACACATATATATCTTCCTTATAATATAGTAGAATGTGTTTGTAACATCTATCTTGAATGTGTCACAAATCTCTTTTGAGGATGACTTATCTTGTCATTTGGTGCATTATAATTTGCTTCTGGTGGTGAAGTCCTAGTAATGTCCTTTGGAGCTGGCAGAAGCTCTAATGTGGCTAAGACCTCATCCATTGTTGGTCTAAGTTTTGGATCTACATGCAGGCACCGTAACGCGAGGGCCGCTGCAGCTTGTGCACCTTTCTTGGGATATTGTCCTCCCAACCTTGTATCCATGATTCTCAGTACTCGTCTGTTGTCGCTTAGGAAAGGTTTAGCCCATTCTACCAATGTTTCCTCCGCGCCCCCTGGGTTCTCCTCACCTGTAGCTCGTTTCCCCGATAGCAACTCCAATAGAACAACACCGAAACTATAAACATCATTCTTTGGAGTCAAGTGACCTGTTATGAATAATTGAGGGTTGATTTGAGATGAGATATACAAGTTCCAGGTTGTGTTCAGCATGGCTAGAAGTCCGAGTCATAGTAATCACAAGGCGAATAGTTTAATGGAGAACAGACTGGAATATATACCTGTTGCGACATATTCTGGTGCAGCATAACCCCGAGTTCCTATTACCCTGGTAGAAACATGAGTTCGATCTCCATCAGGACCATCTCTTGCAAGGCCAAAATCTGATAATTTTGCGTTAAACTCCTGCAGAAGTTCAATGAAAAGGTTTAATTGTGACCTTAATGCTGGTTGTATGATTGAGAGCAACAGTTTTTTAATGCCAATCAATATCTCAGACTTAGAGATTGTACCGAATCAAGTAGAATGTTGGAAGCTTTGAGGTCCCGGTAGATCACATTAGCATCCAGACTGTGTAAAAAGGATAATCCTCGTGCAACATCAACTGCAATACACATTCGTTTACCCCAAGTCATAAGCTGAACTCCTTCTGCACAACAATTGAAACATCACTAGTCTTGATCAGCAACTTTCTGAAAAAAACATATTATGCACTGATTTCAAATGTATCATATCAAGACACTGGACGAAGAAAAGCTGAGAAAAAGATTTTAAACTCCAGCCTATATTGGGTTAACTTTGTTGTACAAGCATTTGATGCAATTAACTGCTTCCTTCAGAAGCTCAAACAAAAGATCATTCAATTGCATCAACGATTATCTTACTGAAAGCTAACACCACTTCTGGAATATTAGATTATCGATGCTTGAGAAAAATGTCCTGCACCACTACAGTAATAAAGTGTACAAAATCCTACCTAGATAACAGGAACAATGAAGAATTATAGGAATTCTGCAAATACAGAGATTGACTCACTTCTGAATAGATGATTTTCCAAGCTTCCTTTGGTCATAAACTCATAAACAAGAAGCCGGTTATCAGATTCTACACAATATCCAATCAACGTCACAAGATTTTCGTGGTGAAGCTGCCCTAAGTAGTTCACTTCTGCCTGCAGGTTTGATGAGGGACACTAAGTTATCACTGGGAACAAGTGCAATAAAGATATATTCGACATTTTCCAAAGGATTATAATGAACATACAAGCCATTCTCTGTGGCCCTGGGAGCTTTCTGACTTAAGCTTCTTGACAGCCACTACCATCCCAGTTCCTGGTTTGCAGGGAGCAAGTGTATTTTCATCTAGCCATCCTTTGAAGACATATCCAAATCCTCCCTCACCAAGAAGACTATCAGTTCGAAAATTCCTAGTCGCATTTTTGAGGTCATTGAAGGTAAAGGACTTGAGATTGCAGATGGCAGATAGGTCACTTTTGCAAGACTTGAGAGCATTTCCTGAACTTCCCTGAAATTTCTGGCTATAAGAATGACTTGATTCCTTTCTCTCACTCCCAGGGCCTGTTCTAGAATCTGAAATAACGAGTGCAAAGAAGTAAGCAGATAGGAAACAGAACTCATATTGTAAAATATGAAAGACCAAGTAATATTCAATACAAAACACGAACAAGAAGTCATGGCACGAGACATAGATGCTTTCACAATGTTATGAATCTTATACATGACAGTGCTTCTATTTGATAGACCAGGGCATTTGAAAATAAGCAGCTAAACAGCAGAAGCAATTGTAAAACACCAAAGAGCAAGATGACTTTGAAGAGTGTAAATGAATTACATTACTTAAGTAATTTCTCTGCCATAACATATACTCTCTTCGTTTCAATTTGTTTTTCAGGTTTTGACTTGGCAAGGTAAACAAGACTTTTCAATATTGTGCTTTTAAGCTAAAGATATGCAAAATCTACCAAAATGTCTTTTAATCTTGTGGTGTTAAACATGCCATGTTGAAAGATGCAATCAAAGAGTTGCCAAAAAAGGAACGTCCTAAAAAGGAAAGTAAGGCAAACAAATTGAAACGGAAGAAGTAATTTCTCTCGCTCTCATATTTGGAAAGAGATGCAATAGGTAAATTCTTGAGAATAACTTACTACAGTCTACAACAACACCAAACTAACCAAAAGCAAATTTGCTCCTTCACAATCTCAAGTTCTAATTTTTATGTATCTTGAATCATGATTAATCCTTTACCCTATATTTGGTAACTCACAATATTGATAAAACTCTTGGTTGACATTATTCATCAGATATCTTAACATGATGTTAAATTTGTGTGTACTTTGAAAAAAGATTATTCAAATGATTGGATAACACAAAGTTTAAAAGAAGCAAATAAGAGATCAGAACACTGTGTAATTTGCCTTTAAGCCAACTAAAAATTCAGACATCTCTAAAGGATGATGGAATACACTAAAATCACCATACAGCAAATTGTGCAGTTGAACAATATTCTTCCACTCAAATAAAATTTGTCAAAATGGAAACTTTGATCCCTCTGGCTCAATGCTGGTCGGTGCACAAGGCATCTAGTCTACTCAATACAAACATTAGTAATTATCGTACTCGTAACCTATAGGTCATACATATTCTTAAAGAAGTGTGAAAACTAGCTAAATATGACATAAAAATAGAATCTTGAACATATTACAAAAGCACAGAAAGGTGAAAAGAGAATGTGGGAATTCATACCAGACAATAAACTAGAAGAGGCATGAGCAAGTTTAACAGGTTTACCATAGCAAATCCCCATATTAAACAACAAAAACCAAGATTCTTTTTGAAAAAATAGAAAATCAAGAAAGGGTAGAAGAGAAAAGGGGTAATAGTAGTAGTAGAATAATAGAAAAATGAATCCATTGACATTTGGTTTATGTTTAGGAGGGAAGAGGAAGAGGGCAGCCAGCCCCTTTTTGGTCTTCAGTCAAGAATGTCTATTGAAAATGTTGTCACACAGCTAAGGTATGGTTCATTAGACATATGTGGGACATAGCCACTATGTCGTAGCCGCTCAAGTAATTAATTTTGTCATTACTAATTTTGACTAACCAACTCCATCATAACTTCCTATTTTCAACCCGTTGAACAAACACCCATCCATTCTTCACCAAAAATAATATTTTATGTCACATCTTTTAATTTTACATGATGTTTACAAAAGAATATATATATATATATATATATATATGGTTAAAAACAATTTTTTAATATTTATGTGTTTGAGATTCATTTCATTAATGGTAAAAGGATAATTTTAAAGTTAAGTTATTTATAATTGTAATAAGGGCATCTCCAAATTTGGTGCAAAGCAACTCCAATCCATCCATCAAATTTTACACTAAAAAAGAATATTTTTCTCTCTCTTTATTATTATATTATTATTATTTATTTTATTTATTATTTCTTATTTCATAAAACAAAATTCTTTCTAAAAAAACATTCACTATATATAATTTTCATATTGCTTCAAATTATAGGCGTTTAATATAAAACTATTTTATATCATAATTTTTTTAAATAAGATAAATTGCTAGAAAATATTACATATTATACATGATAATGGATAACACAAATAAAAGTGAAATCATTAAGAAATATAATTAAATAAACATTACACAATTGAAAATTTTATTTTAAGTTCTACATGAATATTCAACTTTCAAGATCACTACTATGCTTCCATAAATGCTCTATTAATGCATTACGTAGTTCAAAATGAACTTCTTTGTAATTAATTTTTTGATGTCGAACAAGAAATTATTGAAATTGATAATTTTCATCTACTGTCATTTCTACCATCGGAGTTGAACCATCTAAAGCATCTTGAATTGGTGTGTTAAGATCACGCTCATCCTCAATTATCATATTGTGCATTATAATACATGAAGTTAATATATTCACCAATTTATATTTTTACATATTTAATTTTTGTCAAGGTTAATTGTACATATATCTAATTCAAATTTATAGTAGAACAAAAATAAATTTAATTTCAAAAAAAATCAAGTAAAGGAAAATAATATATAAAAAAAAATATTGTAAAAATATTACGTAAAACTAATAAAATATTTTAATTAAACATAACAATTTATACAATATTTAATTAAAAGTATGGTATAATATAATAATAATAATAATAATAATAATAATAATAATAATAAAGGACAATTTGGTGCTACACTATTTATCACACCAAATTTGGTGTAAAATTTCGTATGAGTTGAAGCAACTTTGCACTAAATATAGTATTTGGTGCAAAACTTGACATGGCTTGAAAATGGCGTAAGGTAATTTTTTTTGTAACGGATTAAAAAAAAGGGCGTCACATCAAATATAATAGAGGGAGTACTCTTTCCAATAAAGAATCTAGTTTGATTAATGTATCTCTTATAAATTCTTTAATATTTATCTATATTATATATCTCTTAATTTTAGAATTATTAATGCTAAGGATAAAGTTGAAAACAAATTAATTCACTTTTTGATTTTTTAAATTAACAACAATTTTAAAATAAATATTTTTTAGTATACATGACAACTAAAAAGAAACGAAGGAGTATATCTTTTATACCAAAATTAATTACTCTCTCCCTTTCAATTTGGTCATGTTAATTTGGCGCGACTGAAAATTTAAGAAATTGAAAAAATAATTATTTACTTTTCAAAATTAAATATATGTATAATATATTAAAATATTCTTTAGTCTTATAATTTTTTAAAAAATTCATATAGAATATTTAAAGTAAAGAGTTATCAAATTAAGAAAAGATGCCTTCTTTTTTTAAGAGACTTCAAAAAATGCATCTTTATGCAGTTGATAATTCTTCAATTTTAATATTCTACGTGACTTTTTGACCACCATATGGTTTAGAAAACATTTTAAAGTATTACGTATATATTTAGCTTAAAATTATTCTTAAAAAAATAAAAATATCTTCTTATTTTCTTAAATTTAACATATAATTAAACTAAAACATTTTTAAAAAATTGAAACAAAAAGAATATGTGTCCTCAAAAAAAGAGATAGTAATTTATAAGATTTAAATTATTAAACTTAATATAAGACAAATAAAAATAGAATAGTTTCAGATGTCGAGTTCACTTTGTCCAAAATTAGGGAAACATAAGTTTATCTCTTTAAAAGCAACCAACATTTCAGAAAATTTTAATAAGAATTTTATCCATATATTATGCTTTCCAAGCACATTCTTAAAAAGGATAAATTGAAAATTTGGAAAACAACCATGTTTTGAAGGACTGGTTTAGCGTACGTACTTTGCACGTGTGTACCACGTCAATCAATAAAATTATATATATGAAGAACGTAAAAAGTAGTAATTGATGTTAAAATGTTTTTTTTATTTAAATGTTCTGAATAAATATTGTATCTCAAAATAGTATTGTTATTTCATCTGAAGGAGTCTTCAATTCCTTATTGAAAGTTTTGTAGTACCCTACTGTCACGGACTTAGACTTCAACAAAGACCTTCGTGCGGCACTTGACAACTTACTCACGAATCTTTCACAATCTTGCAAGCTCAAGTAAGCCTTTAAGACTAGATCGCTAAGGGAACGCTAGATTATAAGAAAAACAAGAGAGATTTTATGAAGAAGGCTTTGTATTACTTCGAAGAATGTTTGATTTCTTGATGATTTGCTATAAATGAATGTCCCCTCTATTTATACTACTCCTTAGGGGCTTAAGTGTAAATAAAAATTACTACACAAGTCCTTCTATATTTACAAACTAATCCTTCTTCTAGATTTCTCTACACAACTAGAAGATTCTAAGGACTTTCCATGCAAATCCATGGAATTCTAAAGTCTTCCAAGGAAATTCTCCACGTGTCTCTAGAACCTTCCACTATGGACTAGCATTTTTCCTATGTAAGGTTTTCACATGGACAACTTTGTGACATGTGGCACTTACGTATCGCTTATGTGGCGTGATGATGTGGCGGGTCATCACACTACGTAGCTAATTAAACTGCTACAAAAACAAAAACAACTAATAGTAGAAAATAGGTTTATCCCAATTTAAACTACTTCTTTATTAGATGGAAAAATATGTTTGCAACGGATCATACGATCTATCGCAGAAAGATAGTTCTTTAATTGATTAAAAAAATTAAATTACCTCCAAAAAAATTGTTTAATTATATTATGGGCGTGCAATAACATTTAGAGCAATTAAATTACCTCAAAAATGACTATTTGATCATATTATATGTGTGCATAACAATTAAGGGTCGTTTGGTAGATTGTATAAAAATAGTACTAAATAGAGTATATTAGTAATGCCTGCATTAGTAATGATTGTATTAGTTATGCTTGCATTAATTATAGATAGAATATTTCTTATGCATTATTTGGTTTAGTGTATTTAAAATAGCATGCATTACATAAAAATATTTATTTACAAAAAATATCTTCAACAATTATGGTGGAAAAGATGTAAAAAGCATTTTGAGGGATAATTGGGTTTTTAATCATGTTAATGCATGCATTAAATCCCCTTGCATTACTAATACCTAGAAATTCATGGTATTAGTAATACACACCTTAATACACAATAGAGTGTATAACTAATGCATTAGTTATGCATAACATGAAAATGTGTACCAAACAAGGTACTACTAATATACCTAATTAATGCATGCATTAATTTTGCTAATACACTCTACCAAATGATCCCTTAGAGTATGTATAAAAAAAAACATTAGAGCCTATAATTAAATTTAAAAAAAAATGCTAAATCTTATGATTTATTCACAATTAAACAATTGCATGTAGTTAAATTTTGAAAAGAAATCATATAATAAGGAATATTAAGTTACTTATAATTACGACAACTTAAACAAAACATCACCAATCATATAAAGGGTTAGGATCGAAGGCTATACAATTCTAACCCTAGAACACAATATTTTAATAAATTAAATTTTCTCTTGCAAGTTATAAAATTCATACTGTTATCACCAAAACAATAAGTGATGCAGCGACACCAATATGCAATAATATAAAATTATGAATCCATCTTCGAAAAATATAATAATTGAGAAGAATTTTGAAATCACACAAACTTATGAATACCTGATAAACAAAAGGTTGAAACGACACTAAGAAGAATAGGACAACCACATATTATAAGGGGAATTATTATATATTCAAGTCCTTTTTATGGTAAAGTTCTAAATATTTCTATTTGCTTAATATAAAATATTATTAAGTAAAAGAATTACATAGATAAATGGAATGTAGTCCATCTCTAGCTAACTTACTACGTGGTTACATGTAAAAAAAATTATATGGAAATTATAATTCATTTAGCAATCAAAATTTTAGTTGGTTTTGAACTCCTAGATATTAGCATAATAATTAAATGATAATTATTTGATAAAAATTATGAAAAAATGATTTTGTCTAAAGCGAAATCTTTTAATGAAGGACAAAAAGTTCAATCAATATTTTAAGGGTTTTCGTGCTATTAATATGGTATAGATTCTTATTCAAAAGGTGTCTTTTTCTATAATGGGGAGAAAGAAGAGAGAAAATTGAATCAAAACCCTACTATATTTGTAACTTTATAATTTTTTCATATAAATAAAAGAAATTTCTTTTTCCTAAATCACATCTTATTTTACCATAATTTCTAAAAGTTTCTATCATTTAAAATAAATTCAAAAATTTCCTCTCGAATGCATCACTCCCCTCTCGCTGATATATCTCTATCCTCCTCTTGGATACTTCCTTCCCCTTTCTGATACATTCTTTCCCTCTCGAATACATCCCTCTCCTATGTATCTGGATATCTTATCCTATTTTTGAGACATATTTATCCCCTCTCTAATACATTCCTCCCCTATGTATTCGGATGTCTGCTGATGTATCCGGAAGTCTAGTAATGTATTCGAAATCCATAAATTTTAAGAGATTTTTGTAACTGAAAAAAAAATAGAGAAATAATTTAATTAATCTTAACACTATGTGATTTATGTAAATTTATCTAAATAAAATACAGACAGCTGAGCTAGAAAAGTCCACTTATAAAGAGCCTACAAATTGAAGATATTTTGTCTTTCATAATTAAGAGCCCGTTGGAATTAGCTTATAAGTTACTTATGAGTTGTTTTCAGCTTTTTGAATGTTTGACTAGCTAACTTAAAGTCATTTTTTGCTTAAAATAAACCCCAATAAATAATTGGATTTATTTGGACGGACTTATTTTAAGCAACTTATAAGTTGAAAACAACTTATAAGTCAAAGAAAATAAGTTGGGCTGCACCTACTTTTTTAAAAAACTTATAAACAGTTTTCAACTTATAAATTACTTAAAATAAGTCCATCCAAACAGGCTCTAAGTCACCGAAACTCATCTCTAATAGTTAACCTATATCAAAGAAGTTTAATATTCAAAATAGTTACAAGGGGCAAATTGGCTTGACCTCATTATGCTTAGGGGTCCAAAGAATAGTCAGTACCCTACTTCAAATAACAATTACAAGTTATGATGATGGCAGAATTCTTACTAAGAAAATCAAAATATTAAAAAGTAGAAAGTTGAAAAAACCTAATGAGATTCAATAATGATTATATAAAAATAAATATAATTTTGATTATATATATATAATGTAATATTTCGATAAAGAAATTCAGATTAACACGCTTGTGACACTATCTATGTCCCTGATTGTAAGTTGCAAATTGGTAGCTAGTTAGAAGAAATATTATACATATATTAGATCCTGCATAAGTAATACTATATTTGATAGCTGGTTAGAATTTTATATAAAATTAATACGATATTTGATTTGTAATTTAGAAACTAATAATAATACTATATAAGTTATGAAAGAATTTATGTATAACTTTATGAAGATGAAATAACTAATACGAATAAATAATACATAAATAACTAAACTCTGCATAACTAATTATTATAAATAATATATAATTTTTTTCACTACTAATTATGTATTATTAATACCTCCATAATTATAACTACCTGCTAAACGACTCCTAATTACCCGCCATTGAGAAATAAATGCTTGAATTAAATATTTGTTTTTCGAAGGATGACTTTGTCCATGTATGACTTTTATTTGTTCAAGAAAATAAAATAGGGGATAAGAATACCTGATATTAAATTATTAATGAATAAGGAGATTGATTATATACTCAAAATATTTATACTTTCACATGATAAATTCAAAGTTGCATAATGATATAATATAATGTTGGTCAAATGGAAAATGACTGTACCTTTGAATTTCATTTTCAAATAGTTCTTCTATGGACCTCTCAATCATTTTCAATGAAAAAGGCTTTTAATAGAATTTGGCCACAACCCTAGGGAAAGTGGACCAAGAGCATGAAATTTCTTAAGAAGTTTGACTAATTATTTTTACCACTCATAATTGGATTCGAATGAAATTAAAAAATAGTCTGATCGTTGTTATGATGGTTTCAAACTAAACTAAAGAGAGGACGGAACAAAAAAAAAACAAATTCATCTCTAATCATGTCCTATACCATATCTCTTGCTGTCTTGGAACGACTGCACGTTACATCATAGCAGCACGATCAAATGAAGGTGGAAAACACGAATTAGCGATGAAATATCAAAAAGTTTTATTAGCTAAGAGTAATATTTTAGAGATGGATTAACGATGAGGTTTATAGCTAAAATTTACAATTAAGGGAGAAGAAAAACTTTTAGTCTTAATATTATAATTAATAACAACAAGAAAGCCTTACTTTTAAATTAGAATTTAGTTCTCTTGAGTTTGGAATCAATCTTTATTTACCTAAAGGATGTGCATCATCAATTAATTTACCCTTTGATACTGTTGTATTTTGCACATTTAAATGGTAACAAATGGCGAACAATTTAGTGTAGAAGATATAGTAATTTACTTAAAAAAATTGAAATTAGCTATAAATTCCATCGTTAAATTGTTTGTAGGTAATAACTCTTTTTGATAATCCCCGCTAATTCGTCACTAAATTTATAACCCTTACAATTTTAAGAAAAAAAGTTTTTCTTCTCCCTTAATCCTAAATTTAAGTCCATTTCTTGGAAAGGGAAGGTCCTTTAAAAATAGTGAAATTGTATTGCACATAAGTTATGTACGGTAACATTGTATTTAATAGGGAAGATAACCTATTTATACAAAATAAGATTCGTATTTACCAAATATAACAGTTTTTTATTTCCCAAAACAAACACAAAATTACGCTTCGAATTTTGCTGAAGACTTGGAATTTCGCTCATAAAAACTGTATAAAAACGATATGATTTATGTATATAAGTGTATAAATTTATATATAAAGTTTATCGTAGATTTCTAGAATAAATCACGATTCAAATCTCGCTCAAGACTTCGAATCTCGCTCACAATTTTATATACAAATTTTGTATGAAATATATATAAATTTTGTATAAACTTCATGTTGGTTCTTGAAAAATTAATACAACTACAATTACATTGTATACAACTTTCATATAAATAATACAGTTACAGGCTTACAGCATCATACAAACTTAAAAAATACAATTTTCATACAACTCAACAAACAATTATAGTATAACTTTAATACACATTTGACACAAGTTGACTGCAACTTTGAATTTCAATGAACTAAGACTGAAATTTCTTCTAAAACTAGATCAAATCGTATCCAACTTATAGATTCGAACTCCTCACAAAGTTTCAGTTCTTTTAAGATATCACCCACTTGAAATAAGGTTCGTCTGCGATAAATCAATTTTTCAAACTTGAGATTCGAGCTTTTTTAGTGCCTAAAAATGGAGTGAACTCTTGCTAAACTAAAAATATCTCTAAATTAGTAAAATGGTGAAATTGTGGGTTGATGAAGATGAAATCGTGATTGAAGTTGAATACTGAAGGAGAAAATCACAGACAGAAATTTTTAAAAATTTATAAAGAAAAGGAGATGAAAATAGTAACATGATGAAGATATTTCCTAAAATATCAACCCCTAACCATATAGATTTCCTATAATTAAACTCAAAATTATGGAAAAATCAAACAAAAACAACAATATATCCACTGAAATCCCACAAGTGAGGTCGGGGGAGGATAGTGTGTATGTAGACCTTATCACTACCTCATGGAGATAGAGAGGTTGTTTTCGAAAAACCCTCGGCTCGAATGTGTCATGACCTCGACCCACCATGACTGACACCTACTCTAACTCTCCGGTCGGAAAACCATTCTAAACAGTCCAACAACAATAATCGCAAAGTATATACCAGCTTAAAGATGCGGAAGCAGGTTTAAATTAAAAATAAATGTTGAGTTCCCGTAACCTCAGAAAATGCCTAGTTATCAACCCAAAATATGCGGAAGTAAACACATCCTAGGAACTGAAAGTCGTCCGTACCAAAACTCTAACCAAATGTCAATGTAAGAAAAGGGGAACACTCACAAAAGAAGTTAAAATACTAAACAAATGTTTGAACATCTGAGTCTCAAAAGAAGGACTGAGACTAATGAGAAAGTCTACGGAAGCATGACAGAATAGCTCACCCTTAGACTTCGAACAAGTTTTTACTCTTCTAACCAAGGTATCTCCGCAACGATTGAATATGCCCTGTACTCAACAAAAGGCAAAGCAAGAGTAGTATCAGCACATAAAAACTACGGTGTACTAGTAAGATCACGCGGTTAGTGAGTAAGCGAATCATAGACAAGTAAATTCCACCCAATAGGCATACACATACACAGAATAAGTCAACTAATCTCAAGTTCAACTATATTCAGCAATATCACAACTCAATATCTTCCACATGCTATAACTTCACACAAGGGACCTCTCAACGGACCTACAAACAATCAATTTTATGTCGGAACATGACATCCCATCCAAATATAGTGTGTCGGAACGTGACACCCGATCTAAGCATACCACAATCACAAATACATTCAGTATTTACAGTATTTATATCATCAAGAACAAGTTTATCACTAAAAAGGCCAGCAAGTGATCACTTCACACATAATCTAGCATGTTTCCCTATTCATATATACACACGCATATCATGAATCAATTTAATAAGTATATGAAATACATACGGAAAACTAGACCATCACCTACCTCAAATTCACGCTTCAACAACCTTACAATGCAAGAGTTTTCCCTTTCCAAGTTCGATCCTCTCGTTCTTGATCTAGAAAACAGTCAATACTATAAAGGATTAACACAATGGCCTAACTATATGAAATATAACACAATTCACATCCTAGGCCAAACCTATGTTCCTAACCCCACCCTAAGGTTATTTCCCACCATTAGTTTTCAATTCATACCCTTATCCAATGATTACCAACCAGAATTTCTAGGTTTTAGAAATTAAAGAATAAATTTAAGGAGTAAAATCCTTACCTTAAGTGTGGAAATCAATGGGAAATTGATAGAATTTGCCCTAGGTTGCCTTCTGAAGCTTTAGGAACAATTTTTGTAGAAAAGAAAGTTCTAGGGGTTTTCTCCAACTTAAGTCACGTCTGCCCTGCTCTGACGAGGCCACTCTGACGGGAGAAATCCCGCTCTGGCGGTTTGTACAAAAATAGAAAGCTCAGAGTTTGAGATACAAGCCCCTATTTCACAACACACTCTCTTCCCAGGTCGTATTAAAATATACACTTCATGTCAAATGCAATTTTGAGAGTTTTACTCACCCGAATGCGATTCTGCAAAATCGTAAATGCTTTGTATCATCCTGTCTATCAGCCTATCTAATTAAATCAGAGATTATCTCTCACACCATTTACATGGTCACCCTAGACTTCACCTAACTCAGAATTCGTCCAAATCTTGCCTAGGCTAAATTTTTTAGAAGTAACTACCCGAAGTTTTCTGGCCCGAAATCCTTCCCTATTAGCCTATTCCTAACGACAAGAAAATGTTGTTATAGAATGTATCAGCCCCAAGTTGGAGAAAATAACAATAGATATAACATAGTGGCTAAAACTAAGAGCAATGTAAATTCTACGAGATAAAAATAATAACAAAAGCAAAATAATGTGATTATCAAAAAGCAACAACAACACAACTATAATGGCACGACTAGTCCTATGACCAACCTAAATCATCATTGGCCAGGTAACACTTTACCCTTATTAGCCTTGTACCCTAAAACACAACTTCCACACCCTTCTATCTAAAGTCATGTCTTCAGTGATATGAAGCTGCGTCATATCCTGTCTAATCACCTTTCTTCCCATACTTTTTCAGTCTATCCCTAACCCTCTGCGTAACCCCTAAATCCAACTGCTCGCACCTTCTAAATGGGGCATCGATACATCTCCTCTGCACATACCTAAACTATCTCAATTTCGCTTTTCTCATCTTGTCTACCACAGAGGCCACTCCCATCTTCTCCCGAATAACCTCATTTCTTATCTTATCACTCCTAGTATGTCCATACATCCATCTCAATATCCTTATCTCTGTCATATGAATCTTCTGAATATGTGAGTTCCTGATTGGCTAACACTCCACCTCATATAACAAAGACGGTCTAACCATCATTCTGTAGAACTTACCTTTAAGTTTAGGTGGTACCTTCATATCACACAGCACTCCAGAGGTAAACCTCCATTTCATCCATGCCACCTCAATGTGATGTGTAATATCATTATCGATATCTCCACTACTCCGAATGACGGACTCAAGATATTTAAAGCTTTCTTGCTTAGGAATAAGATGAGTGACAAGCCTCACTTCTATGCTCTCTTCATCCATCACAACACTAAATTTTCACTTCAAGTGTCACAACCCGAATTCGGGTCTGATGGCACCTGTCCTTTTTCACCAGACAAGTCAGCCTAAAACCAAATATTTAAGAAAAATAAAGCAAAAAATATCTAAATAGGCAAGTAATAAAATAAAGCGAACGTCTTTCAACTTAAACACTCCAAAGATTGGTTGTCACATGTACAAGCCGTTAAAAGTCAAGACAGAATTGAATTACAAGTCTCAATATGTCTTCAACTCTCAAATAGAATAAAACATAAAAGTACAGGAAAATTTGAGAGCCCACTGAATGTCAATAACTACCTCTCTCAAACTTCTGAAAGCCTCAAATGATCAGAAAGAACGGGTGATCAAAGTTCAGGCTCAGAATCTACACAAGTGTAGAAGCAAAGGGTAAGTATCAAACAACACGGTATCCAGCAAGTTAACTAGCAAAACTAAGTAAATCTAATAGGATACACGAACTCCTTTCCAACCCAACCGAACCTCCATAAATACAACCTACATAGAAATCAGTACAACCTAACAATTCATACTAAATAGTTCAATAAAGTTCAGATCACAGCTCAATATCACAAGATATAAAGTACAAATAGTCACAAGTCACATATAAGCATTAAGTCTGTCACACACAAATATGTAGGAAATGTATATGCATACTCAATGATCATGCATGTGTGCAATCGCCGGCAAAGACCCCGATATTATTATCTTGTCGAAAATGACCTCGACATCATAGTATCTCGCTGGAAATGACCTCGACCTTATAATATTACACCAAAAATGACCTCAGCATCATAATATCTCTCAGAGAAAATGACCTCGACATCATAATATCTCTCACCTAAAATGACCTCGACATCATAATATCTCTCGCCGAAATTGACTTGGCATCATAATATCTCTCGTCGAAAATGACCTCGACATTATAATATCTCTCACCAGAAATGACCTCTCTAGAGCAGCTGAATAAGTGCGTTGGGGCTCTTAATGAGTCTGTAATAGGCACTGACGCATCAAGTGACCCGGATCTCCATAACTAAAACACGACCTTGGGATAGAAGATTGTTGTGATGAACCCGATGAAATACCATAACCACCTTTGCTTGAACTCTGAGATCCTCAAACTACCTACCCACTCTCGGTTGCTGGCATAGAAGCATGAATAGGTCTCTAACACTGAAACTGACATGCGCCTCTAGTGAGTCCTCTCTAGCACGTCATCGGGCCAGTGCGCTCCTAAGCACGACCTTTACCAACAACTGCTCCACGGCCTCGGCCTCTAGCTCATCCACTACCTCTACCCCTAGTCGGGGTCTCAACAACTATCTCGGAGACTGCCTCCCCTTTAATAACAGACATAGCTCTATTCCTCGGCATCTGCCAAAACAATAATCGACACTCGACACGATAAGAAAAAATGAATAACAGCAGTTTTCTAATAGTCTTCATAGTCGAAATAGGCAAGTAATAAATAAAAGAGAAAGTCTTTCAACTTAAACACCCCCAAAGATTGATTGTCACCTGCACAAGCCACTAAAAAGACAAGACAGAATTGAATTACAAGTTTCAATAAGTTTTCAACTCTCAAATAGTGTAAAGCACAAAAGTATAGAAAAATCTGAGAGCCCGTTGAATGTCAATAGCTACCTATCTCAAACTCCTGGAAGCCTCAGATGATCAGAGAGAACGGGTGATCAAAGTCCAAGCTTAGAATCTACACAAGTGTAGAAGCAAGGGGTGAGTATCAAACAACACGGTACCCAACAAGTTAACTAGAAAAACTAATAAATCTTATAAGATACACGAACTCCTTTCCAACCCAATCGAACCTCCATAACTACAACCTACACAGAAATTAGTCTAACCTAACAGTTCATACTAAATAATTCAATAAAGTTCAGATCACAGCTCAATATCACAAGATATAAGTACAAGTAGTCACAAGTCACATATAAGCATCAAGTCTGTCACACACAGATATGCAATAAATGTATATTCACACTCAATGATCTTGCATATGTGCAATAAATAGCAAAGACCTCGACATCATAATTTTGCCGTAAATGACCTCGACATCACAATGTCTCATCGAAAATGACCTTGGCCTTATAATATTTTGCCGAAAATAACCTCGGTATAATAATATCTCTCGTCAAAAATAAACTTGTCATCATAATATCTCTTGCAGAAATAATCTCGACATCATAATATCTCTCACTGGAAATGACCTCGGCATCATAATAGCTCTCACCAAAAAAAACCTCGGTATCATAATATCTCTCGCCGAAAATGACCTCGGCATCATAATATCTCTCGCCAAAAATGACTTTGGCATCATAATAATATGCATCTCATCACAGTGTTTCAGAAAAAATACAATCAGCATGCTCACACAATTAATGAGGAATATATCAAGTCAACCAATCCGCAATAATAAACAGACTATCAAAGTATTTCATTAAATACATATAGATATCAAGATCGCGATATGTCATACTTAAATCAATACAATAACACACATCCTGTTGATCAATTTAGATTAGTTCATATCGCGATTCAACCCATAACCTCATCCCCATTACTCCCCAACACATACACACAAGGGAAATTCGGAATTCTAATAGACTCACGATGTTTTAAGAGTCAACTTGCCTTAGCCAAAATGCGATTAATCACTCAACGTGAGTCTTTGCCTTCTGAATATACTCTGAATTGCCATAATCTATTCAAATAGTACTTCACAATCAGAAATCAAGTCCAACGATACTGAGAATGCGAAATTCGAGAAAAAAATGGTCAAAAAGCCTCAAATTTCAATTCCGAGAAGGGGGTTAAAATCAGAGAATTTTTACATGGAAATGTTCCTCTAAGCATTAGAAATTCATTGGTGAAAACCATTTCGAAAAACAAGATCAAATTAGGTCAAAATCATCATTTGAAGAATTTCTCAAAATTCTTGAAAAAGAGTCATTTTCACCAATTAAAAACATCGATTTCCATGATAAAAATCACAATTATGCAATCGGTTGCGAAGATTAAGGGTTAAAATCACTTAAGCATTAGGTTCTGCGCAAAGATCTTCCCCTAAATCGCCTACCCAAGCGTTCCAAGTTCAAAAATGGTGAAAAAGGCTTAAACCCCGACAAAAATCCCTCTCAGATGTCTTAAGTGACTGGGGTTTGCTTAAGTGTACCTCGCTATCTTGACAACTTGGTCTCTTTCGCGACCCCTGCCTCTCCGCTAAAGCGGTCCTTCGATTGCTATCGCGATGTCGCTTTAGCGACCAGGGATTCGCTTCAAGTTTCCCCTTTTGCAAAAACGACAGGCTTGTAACAAAAATGGGAGTCTCTTTAGAGACACACTCCTCGATAATGCGAGGCTTGCACTAGATCTTAGCAAAAATCCCAAAATCACCAAGTCTTAAAGTCTTCGAATGACCTCGGAATTCAATCGAAACCCCGTATACACAAACCATATGTGCAATCCTACTAAATTTGACATCTCAAACTCAACGAAACCATACAAAATTGATTTTGAGATCTCCTTAACCCAGAATCTAAAAAGTCGCAACTAGATCAACTTTTTCCTTAAAAGACCAAAACGTCCTTGGAGCTTCTGAAAATACACAGGAACTCTACCTAGGCCTAAAATCATCCTTTAATCCAATGAAGTCATCGAAATTCAATTCTGAGTATCTAATCCTCAAATGTTAACCAAAGTTAACCCTATGGCCAAAAACTCAAAAATTTCCAACTCCACACCTCAAATCCATGATATAATCCCAAATTTGATTCCATCAACTTTCCTAGATCAATTTCAATATTTCATAACTGATGGAATCGGTGAAATTTCATTCCAAGACCTGAAACTCTGAATGACTTCAAATATCACTTTTGAGCCATACAAACCTCTAAAACTCAAAGTTTGCCAAAAATCTCAACTTTTTAAGAAAAACTATTAAACCGACATCAGATATCAATCAAATACGAATCGAGGAAACTACCGAGAGGGACAAAATGTTCATTTTTTGAAATTTAGCAAAAATGACCTTCAGGGTCATCACATCAAGTATTCTATTTTGGTCCTGCTCAATTTGAACCCTTTGGACTCCAAAGTTTGTCTCCAAACCTCTAACCTATTATTAACTCTATTCCGAGTCTCATCAATCAACACTATGTCATCCGCAAATACATACACTATGGAAGCTCCTCCTGAATAGACCATGTTAGTTTATCTATCACAAGGCAAAAAGAAAAGGGCCCAGACAGATCTCTGATGTAGTCCCATCTCAACAGGAAAATACTTTGTATCTCCTTCCACTATTCTAACCTAGTTCTTGGCTCCACCATACATGTCCTTTATCTCTCTAATATATACCACCGGGATGCCTTTAGCCTCCAGACACCTCTAAAGTACATCCCTAGGAACTTTGTCATAGGCCTTTTCAAGATCAATGAACACCATATGAAGATCTCTTTTTTTCTTATATTTCTCCACCAATCTCTGCATAAGATGGATTGATTCAGTAGTCGACCGCCCCAGCATGAATACGAACTAATTCTCTAAAATGGATGATCCTCTCCTTACCCTCATCTCCATCACTCTCTCCTAGATCTTCATAGTGTGGCTAAGCAATTTGATACCCTTGTAATTATTACAGTGTTTGGATATCACCCTTATTCTTGTATAATAGAACCATTTTACTCCATCTTCATTCGTCGGGATTATTAGTTGTCTTCAAAATAACATTAAATAACCTAGTCAACTACTCAATACCTGCCTTATCACTGCTCTTCCAAAAATCCATCAAAATCTCATTGGGCCTGGTCTTTCCACCCCCCTTCCCGCTCATCCTACTAATAGCACGTCTAACCTCCTCAACCCTAATACACCTGCAGTACCCAAAATTCTGAAGACTATGAGAGTGCACCAAATCACACAAAATGATGTCTCCCCTTATGGAAGTAAGCTGCCATATTTGATTAATAGATGTCTCGTCCAATAGCACCTCACCTTCCTCATCCTTGATGCACTTCACTTGATTCAAGTTGCAAAATTTTATCTCTCTCGCTTTCGCGAGCCTATATAATCTCTTATACCCATATTTTTCCCTAGCTCGATATATAAGATTTCAAAAGCTGTCGTCTTAATAGTCGTGACCGCCGACTTTGCTTCAGTATTAGATGCCTTATAGATAACCTTAAGTATCCACTTCTCTTCCTCATCCACACACTCCAACCACTTCGTATAGGTAACCTTCTTAGCTTTCACTTTGCCTTTGAACTTCTCCATTCCACCACTGTAAGATCCCTAAAGTTAAAAAGTGGGAAAATAAGATTTAAAGAAGAGTTCCCAAAAAGTCACAACTTTTTGGGCACTAGGTGGTCTTCATAGTGCCCTTCACAGGCCATGAAGAGGACCACGGACCGTAAAGGGCCATCGTGGTGCAAGTTGGAATTTAGATGAGGACCCCGTGTGGCACCACGAGCCGTGGTGTCCTCCATAAAGGTCACCCCCTAATTTGAAATAGATTCTCCTCACCATGACCACCATGACGGGACGTGGTAGGCCCTCCGTGCAAAAGCTCGAACTCAGTTAAGTTAGTGGTGTTTTGGTATTTTTTCTATGATCTCATTAATGAATGTGGATAATTTTTAGGGATTTATTATATCCTATTAACTACCCTAATCCCTCCTAACCCTCTCATTCTCACCCTAACACTCAAATCCCAAATCTTCTCTTTAAAGGGTCCTCTCAAGAGTCTTTGTTTTCCTCAAGCAATTCAAAGAGAAAATCAAGGTCAAATCTTCAAGTCAAGAGAAAATTAGGGATTCTAAGATCTAAGGTATGTGGGAATTCATCCATGGATCCTTTCACCTATGGAGTCCCAAGGTTCTTCTCAAATTCTCTTATGAATTCTTCTTCTAAAAGGCCTAGTTTCATTAATTTGCATTGGGTCTTCTTACTTATGATTTATCGTATGATTATTGATTAAATTATGCATAATCATATCATATTGCATGATTTCAAGTTGAATTTCATTGACCGATGTTATATGCTATTTCAAGTATGCTTTCAAGGAACTGTGATCATGATTTTCAAGTGATTTCAATAAAAGCTTTATGAATGATTACCAAGGTTTATGAATGACTCATGAAATATTATGAATTATGTTTCAATGATGTTTAAATCAAGAAGTTATAGTGTGAAAGTTAGTTCTCACACAATTATGTTAAAGAGGTGAATGGACATTCTCACCAACTCAGGAATTCTTATAAATCGATCATGTTAATGATCTATTCTTATGGTTTGTTTATAATGAGGATTGATATCTTTTATTTTATTTTCTAATAATGTTAATGAATATATTTTCATGAAATTCTATTGAGATAATGACTAAGAATCGAGAGGACTTTAAGGTAGGGTTCGGTCCTGTAGTCATAGTAGCTACCCAAGAAAATCCTAGTAGCAATATTTTGTCCCTATTTATGTTGCCCGCATAGGTTTATGATGTCAATATGGCCTAGCTAATGGATACATATATAGCTCGTGATTATGATGTTCTCACGGAGTCTACCTTGGCAAAGTAGCCTCTCTTTTCTCGATGTGGGAATTACATCAGATTCTATGTTATATCTCGCATGGTCTTATATGTTGGTTAAAGGTCCCATTCCACACTAAGGTATATGAAAAGGTATAAAGTTCTCATAATGATATTTTGATGCATTGACCATATGATTATGATTCTTTAAGGGTTTTAAAGGTTTTACTCATGTTTTAAGATATTGGTCATGCATCTTATGACCCATATTGATTATGCCCTATATTCATTGTTCATGCATACTTCTCACATACTTAGTGCATTCCATGTGCTAACGCATACTTTTTGCCTATATCGTATCATATTGTAAGGTCGGACAATCATCACTCACCTCCCATTCGGGGCTAGAGTTGAGCTTTGCTTTTCTATAGTTGGTGAATCCTCATGCTTTGAGGATAAGACTTTTATCTTTTTTTCATTCTTATGGCTATCATGTGTTTTCATGGGTGAGCTAGGAGTTTTTCTTGTGCCCCCATCTAGTTTAGTAGAGGCATGTTGGATGTCATAGAGTCTATCTTGTCTTTCAGTCAAGTTTGAGACTTATTCTCTTTTATTAAGACTTTCATGTTGAAACTTTACTTCCGCATCTATATCTTAGTTTTATTATTTTATTTACCTTATGTATGCTCATGAATGATATGTTAAGAGGCTTGATTAGGGTCCCTTGATATTATAATCGTCGTAACAACCACCAATCACCTTGACGACCACTAAAGATTCCTCTCTATACCCCTAGTACCTCGGATGCAACTTTTCTAATAAAATTTGCAGTCATATCCCATATGTGGTTCACATCCCCGCTACTACTCCAAGCCCCTAAACCATTCAACTTCTCCCCCATCTCCCAAGAAAAGGCGGGAGATTGCTACTCCTATCTAATCCTAGGTCGATCATAAAGGGTATTCTTCCTCCTATCCCTCTTAAACTCCAAGTCCATAACCAAAAGCTTATACTAGGTGGTAATATTTTCACTTGGAATAACCTTGCAATCCTTACAAAGGTCTCTAATACCCTTTCGATGGAGTAAGTAATCAATCTGAGTCTTAACTACCAAGCTAAGGAAGGTAACCAAGTGATTTTCCCTATTCAGAAAAACATAAGTTAGCAATTACCAACTCAACGGCTTTAGAAAAACCCAGAAGTTACACCCCACTGTCGTTCCTCTCCCCAAAATCAAAGCCTCCATGGACATCATCAAAACTACTAGAAGTTGTACCTATATGACCATTGAAATCTCCACTAGTGAAAATCTTTTTGGTACCTTGTATACTTCTCACTACCTCATCGAAATCCTCCCAAAAGAGCCTTTTGACTTCCTCATCCAGGCCCACACGGGGCGCATAAACACTAACAACATTAACAATAAGCCTTCCGATAACTAGTTTAATAGTCATCACCTTATCATTGATCCTTTTAACCTCCACCACTCTCTCCCTAAGATCCCGACAACTAGAATACCTACTCCATTTCTATCATTTGAACCTCCTGAGTACCACAATTTAAATCCGTCCACATTCCGAGCTTTGGTACGTACCCATCTGGTCTCCTAAACACAATTTATATTAATCTTTTTCCTCTTAAGAACCTATTTGATATTGCTTTGGGAGGCTAAAAGCATTTATTTTGAGACTATTATTTTTTTGAAAAAATCAAGGTGTTTGACAAATCAGTAAAACTGATTTTAAATGAAAGCAAATGTAGTTTTTCTTCGGTTGGGAAGAAGTCAAACATTTATGCTTCTTAAAAAAAGCAAAAAATAAACTTGTCCTATATACATATTTACCAATATCTCTTATATTTATTTATTTTTAGGTGAATTTTATGTCTGTAGTGATTTAATTTGTGGAATGGGTTTTAAATTTATTTTGCTTGATATTTTTAATTATATTTAAATTATCGTGTTAACATTATACTAATATTTACTTTATTTTTTATTTATCTATGTATAATATTGATTGAAAATTTGAATATGTATATTTTAATTTAATAAAAAAAATTAATTAGAAATTTTATAATAGATATATAAAATACATTTTCTCTATAAAATAATATTAATATTAAAAGTGCATTGATGCTTGTCCTTTTTTGTAATTTGACTCTCAAAAGTACTTAGAAAAGATTAGTCAAACACAATTTACTTATCAAAAGCACTTTTCAAATTAATTAGTCAAACACAAATTATTATTATTTTCAAAACACTTTTCTAAAAGTCTATTTTTAAAAAATTAATTTTAAAAATAAATTAAATTTTTAACAGCAATGTCAAACATGCTCTAAATATAATATATTGTTTAAACAGGGGGCAAAAACCTATATTTTTAAGGAAAAATTATACGAATTGGCAAACATTACTAGTGCATTATTGAATATAGCTGTAGTTTCACATAATTATGAATCGTGCCTATAGTTTAATGAAATTTGTTATTATACAAATATGGGGGCTCATATAAAAATACGGAAGTGAATTTAGGGGCTCATATATAAATTTCTAAAGTAAATTTATATTTTCTTTTATATTTATATATTTTGTTACTCATATACAAATCTATGGAGCTCATATACAAATCTCTAAATGGTTGTATTTGTATACAAAGCGAATTTAGGAGCTCATATATAAATCTCTAAAGTAAATTTATATTTTTATATACAATCTTTTTGAAAGACCAATGTA
The DNA here is from genome assembly GCF_947179165.1 of Solanum dulcamara. NCBI lineage: Eukaryota > Viridiplantae > Streptophyta > Magnoliopsida > Solanales > Solanaceae > Solanum > Solanum dulcamara. Next base: position 52,167,929 of record NC_077245.1, on the reverse strand, counting down.
TATAGTGCAACGAGATATACAAACGGAAAAGCCCAATTTGTATAATGCAATGAATTATACAAACGAAAATTAGCATAGTAACTGAAACTATAGTTATGAAACGTAATTAGGCAAATTATAGCTAAGAAACCTAATTATATTTTAAATATTTGCTATTTTTGAAAATTCCTCTATTTTTAATAATATAGAGTTTTATTTAATTATGAACGGGTCAAAACTCTTACTTTTAAAAAAAAATAGAGAAAATAGTCTAAAATCCATCTAATTTATACCTGAAATCCCAACTACACACTCCAATTACATGGGGGTCTTATCACCCTCCTGGATTATTTAAAATTGTAATTATTGTCACCCTAAAATGCCATAATCAGTTATGTATCTTGTGGTGTAAAACTCGCGCACGCCAAGTAACGCCACATCAACACCACCTCAACGCCACGTCAATGACACATAATAAATATAATAAATTTATAATTATTTTCACTAGGTTTTTTTCTTCTTTTTTTTTATTTTATACCTATTACAAAACCTCCATTATAACTGATGGCATCATCATCACCATCCCCAAATCTAACCCCCTCCTCGTCGCGATTATCATGACGGAAAGAGAAAGAACAATTAATTTTTTTGATGAGTGAAAGTACTCTTTATGTCCAGAACAATTCTCTCCCAAATGACGTCGTATTGATATTTCAATTGAATTTTTCTATAGCTTCTTCCATTGTTGCACAATTTACTCCATAGATTTTTGTGTCATTTCACAATCTTAATGCAATTTAATTTTTTCCTCTTCCTAATATTGGTGAAAATAGCAAATCCAATTCAATTAATTCGAATTTCTTCATTTTGAAGATACCCATTACTTTTGGATCTTGATTTGTATTTAGTATAATGTTCATTGGTATAGCATGATAGGGGTTAAATGAGTTGAAGATGTTATGTGAGATTATATGGGTAGTGTTGATGGAAATTTTTGTAAGAATGAAATTACTTCTCATGTTTGTTGGAGTCCACATTTGAGAGAAGAGAATTTTTTTTATACGGGTTCTTACAGAAAGAGTAATTATTATTTTCAGAACTTTAATTAAAAAATAATAACTAAGTAAATTTAAGGGTTAGGATTGACGAAGAAATTTTGTTGAGAAATGTGAAGAGTACAGATTAGATGTGAAAATGAAGAAGATGAAGGCACGGGGGTGGGTCGGTGGGGGAGATTATTCAATGAGAACAACAACAACAATCCAGTGAAATCCCACAACGTGGGGTATGGAAAGGGTAAGTGTACGCATACCTTACTCATACCAAGGTAGGACGGCTATTTCTGAAAGACCCTCGGCTCAATAAAAGCATAGAAAGAGGTCAGATAAGGATAAGAAATTCAAAGTGATATGGAAAAGAAAATAGCAAAAGCGACACAGATAAAACAGAATAATAAAAGTACAGAAAATAATAGATAATAACAGAAATCAGAGCATAAGAAATTATAGTGCGCTAATGCGCCTACTAATAAGGAAAAATAATGAGACTATGTACTAGCCTTCTACCCTACTGTGGGTTCTCCACACCCTCCTATTTAAGGTCATGTCCTCGGTAAGCTGTAACTGCGCTATGTCCTGTCTAATCACCTCTCCCCAATATTTCTTCGGCCTACCCCTACCTTTTTTGAAACCATCCATGGCCAACTTTCATACCTCCGCACTGGGGCATCTGTGTCTCTCCTCTTCACATACCTAAACCATCTCAGTCATATTTTCCGAATCTTGTTTTCCACCGAGGCCACTCCTACCTTGTCCAGAATAGCCTCATTTCTAATCCTATCGCTCCTGGTATGACCACACATCTATCTCAATATTCTCATCTCGGTAACTTTCATCTTTTGAATGTGAGAGACCTTAACTGGCTAACACTCCACCCCATATAACATAGCCGATCTAACCACCACTTTGTAGAACTTGCCCTTAAGTTGTGGTGGCATCTTCTTGTCATATAGCACACCGAAAACGAGCCTCTATTTCATCTACCCTGCTCCAATACGATGTGTGACATCATCGTCAATCTCTCTGTTGTCTTGCATGATAAACCCAAGGTACTTGAACCTACTTTTCTTTTAGATGGCCTAGTCACCAAGCCTAACTTCCGCACCAACCTCTTGAGGTGTCTCACTGAATTTGCACTCTAAGTACTCTGTCTTTGTCCTACTCAGCTTAAAACCTTTAAACTCCAAGGTATGTCTCCAATCCTCCAGCTTAGCGTTAACACCGCTACGAGTCTCATCGATCAAGACTATGTCATCCGCAAAAAGCATACACCATGGCACCTTACTTTTAATTTGTCGCTTCAATCCATCCATCACCAAGGCAAATAAAAATGGACTAAGAGTTGATCCTTATGCAATCCCATCACAAATGGAAAGTGCTCTGAGTCCCCTCCTACTGTCCTTACCCTGGTTTTGGCACCCTCATACATGTCCTTGATCACCCTAATATACGCCACAGGTACACCTTTAGCCTCCAAACATCTCCATAGTATCTCTCGTGGAACTTTATCATAAGCCTTTTCTAGGTCGATGAATAACATATGCAAGTCCCTCTTCCTCTCCCTATATTGCTCCACCAGTCTCATGGCTTCTGTAGTTGAGCGTCCCGACATAAATCTGAACTAGTTCTCTAAAATAGACACGCCTCTCCTCACCCTCATCTCTACCACTCTTTTCCACACTTTCATAGTATGGCATAGAAGGTTGATACCTCTATTGTTGCAGCTCTGGATATCCCCTATTTTTTTGTATAGAGGGATCATTATGCTCGACCTCCAATCTTTGGACATCGTTGCCGTCTTAAAGATGACATTAAATAACCTATCAGCCACTCCAAACCTATCGAGCTCGCGCTCTTCCAAAATTCCCCAGGAATCTCGCCATGTCTAGTCGCTCTTCCCAGCGCATCCTACGAACAACACTCTTAACCTCCTCGACCGTAATACTCCTGCAACACCCAAAATCGTTATGCCTCTCTATATGTTCCAAATATCCCAACACAATCTCTCTGTCCCCTTCTTCATTCAAGAGTTTATGAAAGTATGACTGTTATCTCTGTTTAATGAGGGTCTCCTCTACCAATACTTTTCCATGTTCGTCCTTAATGCACTTCACTTGATCCACATCGCGTGCCCTTCTCTTCCTCGCCCTGGCTAGCCTGAAAAATTTCCTATCCCCGTCTTTCTCTTCTAGTTCAGTATAAAGGCGTACAAAAGCTGTCGTTTTTGCCGTCGAAACCGCTGACTTCGCCTCCTTCCTTGCTATCTTATAAAGTTCCCTATTGATGAGAAAGAGAGGTAAAAAAAAAGAAAAAAAGAGGAGATATTATTAAAAATAAAGTTTTAATATTTATTTTTGGTGTTCACTCTCTCAAAGAGAGTGAAATACACTTATTTTGCAACATAAGCATTTAGGGTGCAATTAATTACGATTTTAAATAGTTTAGAAGGGTGATAAGACCCCGTGTAATTGGAGTGTGTAGTTGGAATTTCGGATATAGATTAAGGGGGTTTTAGACTATTTTCTCAAAAAAATAATATGATGTTATCTTTATACCATTTTTCTTTAAATTCTTAACCACAGAAAAGAAAAGTATTCTATATATAGTCTTCAATTATTTCCTTAACATATCATTAACCACTACATATATTTTAATTAAATACTCATTGCAGCATAAAAGAAAGATGACAACAAAATATTTATTGTTATTTTGGTCAAAAACAACAGAAGTTACCATTCTTCTAACGTTAGGTGGAGTGCACTTGGAAATATGATTGCTCTTTTTTCTTTTTCTTGTAAAGCAACTTTCTAAAATGTCATGCTAGGTACATTCTCATGCAACATGAATGATTAAAATGAGAAACTAATTAAGTAGAGTTACAAAAGAAGATTTTATAATTACATGCATGTACACATTTTCTGTCACCTCAAAGACAAGAATAATTTAATCTAGCTTCACAAGAAAGGTTTTATTTAACTGTTTGGTCAAAATTCTGATTTTTTAACCTTAAAAATTTGGTAATATTAAAAAAGTCCTTATCTGAACTTTTGTACTATTTTGACCTGTCTTCTTATTCTTTGATTTGAAATTTCTTTTTTGGGGGGAGAGGTGAATAAGTTGTACTTCTGTTATTCATTTTTATTTATTGTCGATTATATTAAATTTTTTTTTTTTACTTGTTTACTTTAGTATATAAGAAAAAGAAAATTAAAATTCTCATTTTGCTTTTAATATTAACGTCTCATTCCCCAAATTTTTTTTTCAAGTCCACTAAGATTATAGGTCTGTTTGGATTGACTTATTTTTAAACAATTTATAAGTTGAAAACTGCTTGTAAGTTAAAAAAAAAAAGTAGGTGCAGACCAACTTTTTTTTTTGACTTATAAGTTGTTTTCAACTTATAAACTGATTAAAATAAGTTCATCTAAATAAACTCAACTATTTATTGGAGCTTATTTTAATTACAAAATGACTTTAAGCTGGCCAGTCAAACACTCAAAAAAAGCTGAAAACAGTTTATAAGCCAATTCAGACGGCCTCTATACCAATTAGTACATGTATTATAGTAAAATAAACACTTTATTTATTATTTCTTGAAGGGAGTTGTTTTCACGCTCTCCCAAACTCGATACAAGAAAGAAAAGAAAGTTATCAATGATATACTATTTAGCTTGCGATTTCATAAGCATGATTATCTCTAAATCATAGTTAATTGACACTTCTCTTATTTTCACCTCAAAATTATTATTTAATTATGATAAATTAATATAGTTTAATATAAATATCAGGTGCAAGTAATTTTTTACATTTTCATTTTATATCTTTTTTTATCATTTTATTGGTTGAACTTTTATTTTGTTTCTGTCTTTTCTTCTTATGAACCAAGTATTAATTGCAATTCCACATACAAATGTAGCATTATGCAAGAGTGCGAAGCCAAAAGTGCAATGTGTTATTGCAAAATTTTAAAATGGCAAAGAAATTTAGGATGAAACCAAAAGGACAAAAGCGCATGGGTCTTTGCGCCTTGTCCTTTATTTCTTAACTTTCGTTAGACAAACGTTAAACATAAGGTGCATGATCCTACGTGCCTTATAAGTCGCAGGACCCTTTGCGACTTACTTTTATTTGTGGGTCCTTCCCTTTTAGCCATGCTGCCCACCCCAACCAACCCCAATGACCACCCCAGCCAACCCCAACCCCCTTAGATAGATACTTGATATGTTTAATATGTTTTTACTTGAATTGTTAGATTTTAGTTTACATTTTATATTTTTTCGATTGAATTAATCACATTAGTGTTGAAGGAATAGATTTAACTTATATAAATAGAAATTGTATTTTATTTTTTAAAAATATTTTTTTTCTTTTTAAATAATTCTTTTTTCTTAAATACCTTTTGTCTTATTTTCCCACATTCAACTAAAATAATTTAAATTATTTTCATAAAATTATTATTTTTATACTAATTAAAATTATCATTAAATTTTTTATAGTATGAAAAAAATTATATCTTTATTTTTTCTTTTTCTAACAAGAAAAAAATGATTTATTTTAATTATAACAAGAAAAAATAAAGATATAATTTTTGCATACTATAAAAAAATTAACAATAATTTTATTAATTAGTATAAAAATAATAATTTTATGAAAATATAATTATTTTGGTAGAATGTGGGAAAATAAGACAAAAGGTATTTAAAGAAAAAAAAGGAATTATTTTAAAAAATTTAAAAATATTTTAAAAAATTAAAATACAATTTTGATATATGTAAGTTAAATCTATTCCTTCAACACTAACTTGATTAAATCAATCGAAAAAATATAAAATGCAAAATTAAATCTAGCAATACAAGTAAAAACATATTAATTATATCAAGTATCTAAGTTGGGGTCGGCTGGGGTAGGTAGAATGGCTAAAAGGAAAGGGCCCACAAATAAAGGTAAGACGCAAGGGCCCTGCAACTTATAAGGCCCGTGGAGCTGTGCGCCTTATCTTTGACGTGTGTCTAACGGATGTTAAGGGACAAAAGGCATGGCGCAAGGGCCCATGCGCCTTTGCCCTTTTGATTTCATCCTAAATTCCTTTGGAATTTTCGTAATAAAATATTACCCTTTTGGCTCTGGACTCCATTATGCAGGGCGGAAACACAATATTTACTTCCCTAAGGCCGTGTAAATAATGTTCAAGCTATACTTAATATTAATGTTCAAAGATATACTTAATAAAATTTAGCAGTGAATTAAGTGTTTTTTAAAACAAAAAAAAATTATTTTCAAATACAAATTTCAATATTTTAGTTTGGTTACTTACAACTAGCAAATTTATTATTTGAACTTTAAACTTCAAAATATGAAATTCTAACTTGCAAATTTTATAATATATTATAATTGAAAAACAAACACTACAAGAAAAACATCTTCTAAGGACGAAAAATCCGGTTCCTAAATATTCAAATCTGGTCTCAAATGGTCTTTTGGGACGGGTAAAGGCAACTCACCACCTGTCTTAATAGTTGTCTTCGCTAAAGGTTAACTGCGACGGATTTCATCATCTGATCGTTAAATGATTTTAGAGACGGAAACAAAGCTAGTCGCCAAAGTACTTTTAGAGACTACATATGTCGTTTCAAATAGAAGATTTTCTTCTTGGAAAAGGGGTTATTTTCTGGTCGTTAAATTCATTTTACGACAAGTAACTATCTCGTCCTAGATTACTCTTTTACGATGAGCAACTACCTCTTCCTAGATTAACCTTTAGACATGAGAACTACCTCATCCTAGATTAATCTTTAGTAGATTAACCTTTAGAGAAGAGAAACTGCCTCGTCTTAGATGAACCTCTAGAAACGAGTAATATTTGTAGTCTCTAATTGACCACTAGTGGTTCTAGAGCTTCATATCATAGAATTATAAAATTTATCAATAAATATAAAATTGCAACTAAAAATCTTCATAGACTATATAAATGTATAAAAGAAAATGGTTAACATCCCACGGTGTTAGTTACAATATTTGGTTATCAAAAAAAAACTTAGATTATGATATCAAGTTTTGCATAATTTTCTAAGAAAAATAATAATGATCTTGTGCATTTTCTAAACTTGCATCTTAACTTGTAACTTTAATTTTCAAAATCTGTAAGTACAAAATATTGAAACAAAAATAAATAACTATTCATAATATATAATAATATACATAAATTTGACAGTACAATTAGTTAAACTACTCACCACAAAAGAACTTCAAACTTCACCAAGACTTATCCAGAAACATCAACAAGCTTCAAGAATAAAAGAATTAATTAGGAAAGCTTTGGAATGCATAAAGAATCCAAATTTATATTGAAACACACAAAAATTAGTTGGATCTTGATTTTAAACTCCTCTCACTACTCAAACTTTATTATAGTGTTACATTATCTTCAGAAGTGCATTCGCTACCACATCAAAAGTCCCACTGTGAGTTGTGTGTTAGTTATATAGTTCAAATCTAGATATTTTGAAACTATGCTGAGAAATGAGTTGTGCAACAATATTTTATTATATACGCCACTTTCTAACATCCGACAATAAATTAATATTTCATCTTATAAAACAACAAAGGATGCGAAGATAGAAAAGAGCAACAAGTGATGTGAAGTAAGCATCCACTGTATATTTGACCCATACTGTATACTTTATCCACTGTATACAAGTGATGGGTTAACTTCTCCACTGTATACTTTACCCATACTGGGATGAAATGGGTGAACTTGATCAACTTGTCAACGATCACCCAAATAGATTCATAACCACCCACTGTGGTAGGTAGACCCACAACAAAATTCATAATGATACGTTCCCACTTCCAAGTAGGAATAAGCATCCCTGACACATCACTGGGTCGTTGGTGCTCACACTTGACCTGTTGATAGGTCAAATGCCTAGACAACAAATCTGAGATATCCCTCTTCATACCACACCACCAGTAATGCTGACTTAAATCATGATAAATCTTCGCCACTCCTGGATGGATGGAATATTGAGAACAGTGAGCCTCCTCTAGAATCAGCCTGATATACTCGCACACCTTGGGCACACAAATCCTGCCTCCAATCCTTAAAACACTGTCAGAATCAAGAACAACATCCTTGGCTTCCCGTCTCATCACTTTGTATCGAATGAGACACAACTTCTCATCTTTAAACTGCCGCTCTCGAATTTGCGCAACCAATGAAGAACGTGCCTCCACAAAGGCAAGAACACCACCACCCTCCGAAATTTGCAACTAAATAAGGCTATTAGCTAGCGTCTGAACATCGCTAGCCAACGGTCACTCCTCAACTTGAATGGCGACAAGAATCCCCATGCTAAAAGTCTTTCCACTTAAAGCATCGGCCACCACATTAGCCTTTTTCAGATGATATAAGATAGTCATATTGTAGTCCTTCAATAGCTCAAGCCATCTACGTTGTCTCAAGTTGAGATCCCTCTGACAAAATATATACTAAAGACTCCAATGATCGGTGAAGACTTTACAATGGACACCATACAAATAGTGACGACATAGCTCAACATAAATACCAACGTTGCCAACTCTAAATTGTGAGTAGGGTAGTTCTTCTCATGAGTCTTCAACTATCTAGAAGCATAGGAGACCACTTTTCCCTTTTTCTTCAACACTCCACCTAAACTAACTCCAGAAGCATCACAATACATAGTAAAGTCCCTCCTCGGATAGAGTCGAAACAGGAGCCAAATTCAATAAAGTCCTGTGCTTTTGAAAGGTCGCCTCACACTCATCGAATCAATGAAAACTCAAAAGTTTTCTAAGTCAATCTAGTCAATGAGGCTGCAATAGTGGAGAAACCTTGCACAAATTGTCTGTAGTAACCTGCGAGCCCCACAAAACTCCGTATCTCGATAAAAGAAGTAGGCATCGTCCAGCCTCTAACTGCCTCGATCTTGGATGGATCTACTCTAATACCCTCCTTGGACACCACGTATCCTAAGAATGCAACTGAATCAAATCAAAACATTCGAAGTTAATAACTTCAGCATCAATTGCACCTGTCGACAATGACCTCGATATCAATAACACTTGTCCACAATGACCTCCGCATCAATAATATTCGTCGGCAATGACGTCAGCATCAAAATAATATATCTCATCATAGTGTTTTGGAACTAATGCAAATAAGCATATTCACAAAATAATGAGAAAATGCCAAGTTAAAGTTATTCACAACTATAAAGAAACTATCAAAGCATTTCTTTAACTACCACATCCATATCAACATCACGTGTAATGACCCGTTAGATAATTTTGAGAACGAATCCTCCTCCATTCATAAAAGACCCTTTTCGTAAATTTAAGTTGAAAATTTTGGACCTTTAGGTAACTTTGTTTATTTAGTTGAGGAATAACTTTAAATAACTAATTTAATTGATGGACTAAATTATTAATTTAGTTAATATATTATACCATTTATCTCATATTTATGAAAATTAATTGGTGGTAAACGGAGGTTACAACATTATTTTCATACTCAAGGCGCCGCGGCAAAGCTCTCTCGACAACAAGTTCTACTTTACATAATTTATTCCTACGATTTATCAATACCAACGAGAGGGTGATTGGAAGTTAGGCTGTGGGAGTCGTGTGCCTTATTTATTCTTTCTAGTGTCTTTAGAAGTTAATAGGAATTCGGATAAGAACAATTGTCATATGTGATAAAATTGTTTATGATCATTAATCAAGGAAACAATAATGATAGTGGCTCATGCCTGCAATTGCCAGAAATAAGGTATTATTTTCGTGCTAAAGGTTCTGTACATTAGTTCGTAATAGTAGTTTCAGTTTTAAATTTTTGTTCTTCTAATTATCACATTATAATTCAAGTTTTAATATGTTGAGATAAGTAATTAAATAATAAGGGTATTGTGTTATATGAATTTCATTAAATTTATGATATTGGAGAAAGTTGAGATTTAATCCTAGTTTTAAAATTTAGAAAAAAAATATGGGAGTTGACGTGTTATTTGACATCAACATTAGGAACTTGATTATAGATTTGGGTATATTTTGGGTCTAGGCTAGACATATAATAATATGGGTGTTGTTAGTTTTGAAATTTTATTGTGGTTATTTATTTGATTATATTATACTTATTTGGAGGCCCAACGAAAAGGGAAGGCTCAAGTACCAGAGTAATTGCTTGATTAATTAAGGCAAATGAATTTCTAAACCTCAGTTTAAGCTTATAGATGCTTATATTTCCATGTCATGTATACTAGGGAGTAATGAAAATTGGACTGAGTTATTGACTGTATGACTGGCCTTAAAAAAATGGAGATGAGGGGTATAAAATGGTGATCTAATGACATGTATTGGTGGAATTGATATGTTGTGATTATGAGTTTATTTTGGACATATGAAATGACTATGTCGGTGTGAGATAGGAAGAATTATTGTTGTTGTCATTTTATTATCGTGAATTATACGAACATGAATTGATTGCATTGGTTTTGACATATTGTGTTGAGACTGGAAATGATATGAAACAAAAAGGGGTCGGGCCACACGCTCCGTGGTAGGTATTATGAAATAAAGGGGTCGGGCCACACGCTCCTTGGCAGGATATATATATTGAGGGAATGGGCCACACGCTCTGTGGCAGGTTACATGGACAAAAATGTCCCCCATGGGTTCCGAACTGTGATTCAGCGGATGTGTACCGATAGGACAAACATGCATCATTTCATTGCATTGCATTGCACCTTTCTAATATTTGTGAAATTGTGTTTACCCCTATATTGCTATGTATATGTTGACTTGACTTGTTATGATTCATTGATGAGATTATTGATGAGTATTCGTGGACTATATTGTTGTTGTTATTGTACAAGTGTAGAGTTGGGTTGGTTTTATGCAGGTTGTAGTTAAGGAGGTTCGGTTGGGAGGACAGGAGTACTTGTATCTATTAAGTTTGGCTTAGCTTTAGTTATCCACTTGCTGAGTACCGTGTTATTTGGTACTCACCCCTTGCTTCCAAACTTGTGTAGGTTGTGAGCCCGGACCTGCTTGATCTTCTAGAGTTTTCTACCACTTTCGAGGTTATCATTCCAAGTGTCGAGGTAGCTATTACATCCATCTAGCGAATACCTCTTGCTCTTTTCTTATGTTTTAGTCATATTCTAGAGACAAAGACATTGTGACTATATTTCTTTTTGTACTTCGGTAATAAATTAGTGGCTTGTACACGTGACAACCAATCTTGGAGGATGTTGAGTTTATTTTACGTGTTTTCACTTAAGTTAAATTTTGATTCTTTTCTTTTTCTTTCGCATCTACTTTTCATTGGGTATTAGGCTGACTTATCTCGGTGAATTGAGATCAGTGCCATCACACTCGGATTTAGGTCGTGACAAAATGGTATTGTCACGACCCGAATCCGAGTGTGATGGCACTCATCTCAATCCACCGAGATGAGTCAGCCTAATACCCAACGAAAAGTAGATGCGGAAGAAAAAGAAAAGGATCAAAATTTAACTTAAGCAAAAATACATAAAAGAAGCTCAACATCCCCCCCCCCCAAGATTGGTTGTCACGTGTACAAGCCACTAATTTATTATCGAAGTACGAAAAGAAATACAGTCACAATGTCTTTGTCTCTAGAATAGGACTAAAACATAAGAAAAGAGCAAGAGGTGTCCGCTAGATAGATGTAACAGCTACCTCGACACTCGGAATGATAGCCTCGGATGTAGTAGAAAATGCTAGAAGATCAAACAGGTCCGGGCTCACAACCTACACAAGTGTGGAAGTAAGGGGTGAGTACCAAACAACACGGTACTCAGCAAGTGGATAACTAAAACTAAGCAAAGCTTAATAGATACAAGTACTCCTGTCCTTCCAACCGAACCTCCTTAACTACAACCTGCATAAAATCAGTCCAACTCTACACTTGTACAATAATAACAGTAATACAGTCCACAAATACTCATCAATAGTCTCGTCAATGAATCATACCAAGTCAAGTTCAGCACACACAGAGCAATATGGGGATAAACACAAATTTACAAATATCAATAAAATGCGATGCAATGCAATAAAATGATGCATGTCTGTCCTATTGGTACACATCCGCTGAATCACAGTCCGGAACCCATGGGGGACATTTCTGTCCATGTAACCTGCCACGGAACGTGTGGTCCATCCCCTCAACATATATATCTTGCCACGGAGCGTGTGGCCCGACCCCTTTTATTTCATAATACTTGCCACGGAGCGTGTGGCCCGACCCCTTTGTTTCATAATACCTGCCACGGAGCGTGTGGCCCGACCCCTTTATTTCATATCATTTTCAGTCTCAACACAATATGTCAGAACCGATGTAATCAATTCATGTTCATATAATTCACGATAATAACATGACAATAACAATATTTTTTTCCTATCTCACATCAACATAGTCATTTCACATGTCCAAAATAAATCCACAATCACAACATATCAATTCCACCAATACAAGTCATGTTATTATCGTGAATTATATGAACATGAATTGATTACATGATCCCCTCATCTCCATTTTTAAGGCCAATTATATAGTCAATAACCAGTCTAATTCTCATTACTCCCTCGTACACATAACACGGAAATACAAGTATCTACAAGCTTAAACTGAGGTTTAGAAATTCACTTGCCTTAATTAATCAAGCAATTACACCGGTACTTGAGCCTTCCCTTTTCGTTGGGTCTCCAAATCAATGTAATCTAGTCAAATAAATAACCACAATAAGATTTTGAAACTAACAACACCCATATTATTATATGTCTAGCCTAGACCCAAAACCTACCCAAATCTATAATCAAGTTCTTAATGTTGACGTCAAATAACATGTCAACTCTCATATTTCCAAATTTTAAGCCTAGGGTTAGGTTCTAATTTCCCTAATATTATAAATTTAATGTAATTCATAAAATATAATATACCTAATATTTAATTATCTATTTTAATATATCAAAATTCAGGAACTAACTCATTCTATGTCATTGAAGTCAAATCTGAAATTTTCTTTCCGATTATGTTCACTCATGATAAAATAAACTCACATGTCAAATTTCAGCTAAAACGGATCGTTATTCGACCCCCAAATCAAGATTTTATATGAAGAACCCTAGGGTCATATTTTCTTATTTCAACATTATTTCTCCACCAATATACCCTAAAAATATGTTCATAATCACATGAAAATTTAATTGAAAGGATGAGAATAATTACCTTGACGCTTTTGAATGAAAATTCCTATTTTTCTCTTCTCCTTTATTTTTCTTTTTCCCTTTCTTTTCTTTCTTCCTCCGTAATATTTTTTTTCTCCAGTGTTCGTCGCTCGTCGCTGTTCTTTCTTGATTGTTACATTTGATGGCATTAAGCCATCAGATTATATGTATATAATTTATTTATTTTTCTCTTTTTTTTCCTTTTTCAAACTAATTATGTATTAAAATTTACAAACCCTACTAACCTATTTTAATAAATATAAGAAAAGTGGTATAGAGTATTAAATAAATTAACACTTTAGCCCATTAATTAAATTAATTCTCTAAAATTATCCCTCAACTAATTAACCAAAATTATCGAATAGTCCAAATAACCCATTAAAATTTTACGGGAAGGGTCTCGTATGAAAGGAGGAGAACTCATTCTCAAAATGACCTAATGGGTCATTACAGGTATCATAGTCCCAAGTTTATAGGTCTCACGTGTATACAAGCCGAGTCTAAGTATACTTTTGAGGATCGGTACGGAGACGTCTGTACTTATCTTCGAGAGGCTATGAGGACTTTTAGGAAAAATTTTCCTTTGTTCTTTCACTTTGTATCGTGCGTGGTTACTTGTGTTGGTACTAAACTTTCGTGTGTCCTTTCTGACAAATGGCCAGGACTAGAACTACGTCTAGAGATAGAGGCCGAACTAGAGGCCATGGTAGAGGTGTGGCGGCAGGCAGAGGTCATGCCCGAGGAGCGGCACCAGCTAGAGGTCGTTCTAGAGAGGCTTCTTTTGATCCACAGACTGATGATAGAGAGGAACAGGTCCCTCAAGAGTCTGCTACTACACCATTGCTTCAGGCCACTTTGATACGAATATTGGATGCGCTCGAAGGATTTAATCAGAGTGTGAGGGTGAATAGTACACCTGAGGGTTCTCAGACTAGAGCAGGAGCTCAGACCCCACGGCATCATCAGATTCCAATTGTTCAGGGTCCGGTGGGCCAGCCACCTGCGGGCCCTAGAGCGAATGAGGATGGACTACAGGTAGGGGGAGCCCAGGTTGCACCTGTGCTCATGTTGACTGACGATAAGCAACGCCGATATAAGAGGTTTCGAAAAATAGACCCTCCACAGTTTCAGGGTGGGAAGACTGAGGATGCACACGAGTTCTTGACCATATGCCGAGAGTTGTTAGAGGCAGTAGGGTTAGCTGAGACTCACGGAGTTTATTATACTACACTATAGTTATGTGGACCAGCCAGAGAGTGGTGGAGAGTGTATATGAGTTCCAGTCCAATTGGGTCACCCCAGATGACTTAGGATGAGTTTGTTAGTGCCTTTTATAACCGTTTTGTCCCCTAGAGTATGAAGGAAGAGAGCCGATTACGGTTCGAGAATTTGAGGCAGGAGGGACTTATAGTTGCTGAGTATGAGACTCGTTTCTACCAGTTGTCCAGACATGTCATGGTTGTTCTTCCTGATGAGACAGAGAGGATTTGCAGATTTGTCCGAGGACTGAACTATACCATTCGTACAGCAGTTTTTTGACCTGCCTGTGAGGGCGCTTCCTTCCAGTCTATTGTGGGTGCTGCCAAGGAGGCGGAGTTGATGGAGAGAGAGGAGTTCGGGGACCCCAAGAGGGCCTGTGCTTCTGGTCAGTTTTTGGGTACCTCATTTTGGAGGTAGAGGGTCCTATAGAGGAGATGGTTCCTTCCAGCCTAGAGGACCAGTTCATGCATCTATGCCGGCTTCTAAGGATGGTCAGACACCTCATGGGTCCTACAGTATAGGTCAGAGTTACCAAGGGTCATAACAGAGGTCGGTTAGCTGGGGTGGTTGTACAAGTTCTTCAGGTTCATCGCAGAGGTTTTCGCATGGGAGAGCATGTTATACTTGTGGTGATCCAGATCATCTTTCATGGCAGTGTACATCTCAGGGTCGAGGAGGAACCCAGCCTAGTTCTTCAGCTTCAGTTAGAGGACCAGCGCCACCGGTCAGAGGTCGAGGTAGAGCCCAGACTAGTAGAGGTGCTTGCACTCCTGGTAAGGGTGCTGGTGGTGCTATAGTCACTCAAGAAGAAGGTAGAGGTGTTGGGCAGATCGGAGGTGGTAGGGGAGCTCAGTGTTATGCTTTTCCAAGGAGACCCAAGGTTGAGGCTTCCAACACAATTATCACAGATATTGTCCCAGTTTGCCATCGACCTGCATCTGTATTATTTGATCCAGGGTCTATATTTTCCTATGTGTCTGCCTATTTTGCATCTGAATTTAATTTGACATGTGATCATATGTCCGTGCCCATTCATGTTTCTACACCCGTGGGTGAACCCTTAGTGGTGGATCGAGTATATCGATCCTATCTTGTTTCTTTGGTTGGGTATGATACTTGGATAGATATGATTATTCTGGGGATGGTAGATTTTGATGTGATATTGGGTATGAATTGGCTTTCTCCCCATCGTGCTATTCTCGATTTTTATGCTAAAACTGTTACCTTAGCGATACCTGGTGCCCCACGGATTGAGTGGAAGGGTACTAGTGGCTCCTTTCCCAATAAGGTTATATCATATATTCGTGCTCAAAGGTTGATTGATAGAGAGTGTATGTCTTATTTGGCCTTTATTCGGGATACCAGTATTGAGTCACCTCCTATAGAGACGGTTCCAGTGGTTAAGGAGTTTTCTGATGTATTTCCTACTAATCTTCCTGGTGTTCCTCCGGATAGGGACATTGATTTTGCTATTGACTTAGAGCCTGGCACTAAACCCATTTCTATTCCTCCATATCGCATGGCTCCAGTTGAATTGAAGGAGTTGAAGGATCAGTTGCAAGACTTGTTGAGTAAGGGGTTTATTCGCCCTAGTGTGTCTCCTTGGGGTGCACCGGTTCTTTTTGTAAAGAAAAAAGATGGGACTATGAGGATGTGTATTGATTACAGACAGTTGAACAGGATAACTGTTAAAAATAAGTATCATTTTCCCCGTATTGATGATTTATTTGATCAGCTACAGGGAGCGGCATTGTTTTCCAAAATAGACTTGAGGTCCAGTTATCATCAGTTAAAGATTAGGGCATCAGATATCCATAAGACAGCTTTTCACACTCGTTATGGTCACTACGAGTTTTTGGTGATGTCATTTGGGTTGACCAATGCCCCCGCAGCATTCATGGAGTTGATGAATGGAGTGTTTCGCCCGTACTTAGATTCTTTTGTGATAGTATTCATTGATGACATCTTGGTGTATTCCAAGACTGAGGCAGATCATGTCCGTCATTTGAGGTTAGTACTCCAGAAGTTGAGGGAAGAAATGTTGTATGCAAAGTTCTCCAAGTGTGAATTTTGGCTTGATTCTGTGACATTCTTAGGACACGTGGTATCCAAAGAGGGGATTAGAGTGGACCCAGCTAAGATTGAGGCAGTTAGAGGTTAGACAAGGTCTACTTCTCCTATCGAGATTCGTAGTTTTATGGGGTTAACCGGTTATTATAGATGGTTCGTGCAGGGCTTCTCCACTATTGCAGCTCCATTGACGAGAATGACTCAGAAGGCAGTGGATTTTCATTGGTCCAACGACTGTGAAACGAGCTTTCAAAAGCTCAAGACTTTATTGACTTCGGCTCCTATTTTGACGCTACCCGAGGAAGGTGTGGGATTTACTATATACTATGATGCTTCCGGTGTTAGTTTAGGCGGTGTGTTGATGCAGAAGGGGAAAGTGATTGCCTATGCCTCAAGACAGTTGAAGGCCCATGAGAAAAACTATCCTACTCATGATTTGGAGTTAGCGGCTGTGGTTTTCGTGCTTAAGTTATGGCGTCATTACCTATACGGTGTGCATTGTGAGGTCTTTACCGATCATAGGAGTCTTCAGTATATATTCAGTCAGAGGGATCTAAACTTGAGGCAACGTAGATGGCTTGAGTTGCCGAAGGACTATGACATGACTATCTTGTATCACCCAGAAAAAGTCAATGTGGTGACGGATGCCTTGAGTAGGAAGTCCTCTAGTATGGGGAGTCTTGCGGCGATTCGATTTGAGGAGCGACCATTGGCTAGAGATGTTCAGATGCTGGCTCACCCTTGTCCGGTTGCAGATTTCAGAGGATGGTGGTGTTCTTGCCTTTGTGAAGGCACGTTCTTTCTTAGTTGAACAGATTCGAGAGAGACAGTTTGAGGATGAGAAGTTATGTATCATTCGAGATAAGATATTAAGAGGTGAATCTAAGGAGGCGGTACTTGATTCGGAAGGCATACTGAGGATTGGCGGCAGAATTTGTGTGCCTAAGGTGGGTGACCTGACTAGACTTATTTTGGAAGAGGCTCATTGTTCAAGGTATTCCATCCATCCGGGAGCAGCCAAGATGTATCATGATATGTGCCAACACTATTGGTGGTGTGGGATGAAGAAGGACATCGCAGAGTTCGTGTCCAAGTGTTTGACTTGCCAGCAGGTAAAGTATGAGCACCAGCGGCCTGGGGGTGTGAGTCAGAGGATGCCTATTCCCACTTGGGTTTACCTCCCACCGTGGGTGGTTATGATTCTATATGGGTGGTTGTAGATAGACTGACAAAGTCTGCCCATTTTATTTTGGTTAAGGTGAGGTACACAGCAGATAAGCTAGCCCAGTTGTATATTAGCCATATCGTTCGGCTTTATGGTGTCCCAGTATCTATTGTTTCAGATCGAGGTTCAGTATTTACTTCGCACTTTTGGCAGGCATTACAGCATAGTTTGGGCACTAGACTTGATATGAGTACAGTATTTCACCCACATACCGATGGTTAGTCCGAGCGGACGATCCAAGTGTTAGAGGACTTATTCCAAACTTGTGTTATTGATTTTGGTGCTAGATGGGATCAATATTTGCCCCTAGCGGAGTTTGCCTACAACAACAGTTATCACTCTAGTATCTAGATGGCCCCATTTGAGGCTTTGTATGGTAGGCGGTGTCGATCTCCTATTGGATGGTTTGATTTAGCTGAGATGGACTCTTTAGACACAGACTTGCTTAGAGATGCTATGGAGCAGGTTCGTAGGATTCAGGGTAGACTCTTGACAGCCCAGAGTAGGCAGAAGAGTTATGCAGACCGGAGAGTTCGATCATTGGAGTTCATGGTGGGTGATCATGTTTGGCTTCGAGTGTCTCCTATGAAGGGTGTGATGCGGTTCGGGAGGAAGGGCAAGCTCAGCCCTCGATTTATTGGCCCAATTGAGATTTTGGCGCATGTTAGAGAGGTGGCTTATAGATTGGCCTTGCCATCTAGCTTATTGGCAGTGCATAACGTGTTTCATGTTTCCATGCTTCGGAAGTATGTTCCAGATGAGTCTCATGTGTTGTCACTCGATTCAGTGGAGTTGGGTCCAGACTTGACATTTGAGGAGGAGCCTATCACCATTCTAGATAGGCAGGTTCATAAGCTTAGAACCAAGGAGATAGCTTCAGTGAAGGTACAATGAAAGCACCGTTCAGTCGGAGAGGCGACTTGGGAAACAGAGGCTGATATGCGCGCTAGATATCCCCACCTTTTCGAAGCTTCAGGTACTTTCTTTTACTTTATGTTCGAGGACGAACATGGTTTTTAGTGGTGGATGGTGTAATGACCCGTTAGGTAATTTTGAGAACGAATCCTCCTCCTTTCATAAAAGACCCTTTTCGTAAATTTAAGTTGAAAATTTTGGACCTTTAGGTAACTTTATTTATTTAGTTGAGGGATAACTTTAGATAACTAATTTAATTGATGGACTAAATTATTAATTTAGTTAATATATTATACCATTTATCTCATATTTATGAAAATTAATTGGTGGTAAACGGAGGTTACAACATTATTTTCATACTCAAGGCGCCGCGGCAAAGCTCTCTTGACAACAGGTTCTACTTTACATAATTTATTCCTACGATTTATCAATACCAATGAAAGGGTGATTGGAAGTTAGGCTGTGGGAGTCGTGTGCCTTATTTATTCTTTCTAGTGTCTTTAGAAGTTAATAGGAATTCGGATAAGAACAATTGTCATATGTGATAAAATTGTTTATGATCATTAATCAAGGAAACAATAATGATAGTGGCTCATGCCTGCAATTGCCAGAAATAAGGTATTATTTTCGTGCTAAAGGTTCTGTACATTAGTTCGTAATAGTAGTTTCAGTTTTAAATTTTTGTTCTTCTAATTATCACATTATAATTCAAGTTTTAATATGTTGAGATAAGTAATTAAATAATAAGGGTATTGTGTTATATGAATTTCATTAAATTTATGATATTGGAGAAAGTTGAGATTTAATCCTAGTTTTAAAATTTAGAAAAAAAATATGGGAGTTGACGTGTTATTTGACATCAACATTAGGAACTTGATTATAGATTTGGGTATATTTTGGGTCTAGGCTAGACATATAATAATATGGGTGTTGTTAGTTTTGAAATTTTATTGTGGTTATTTATTTGATTATATTATACTTATTTGGAGGCCCAACGAAAAGGGAAGGCTCAAGTACCAGAGTAATTGCTTGATTAATTAAGGCAAATGAATTTCTAAACCTCAGTTTAAGCTTATAGATGCTTATATTTCCATGTCATGTATACTAGGGAGTAATGAAAATTGGACTGAGTTATTGACTGTATGACTGGCCTTAAAAAAATGGAGATGAGGGGTATAAAATGGTGATCTAATGACATGTATTGGTGGAATTGATATGTTGTGATTATGAGTTTATTTTGGACATATGAAATGACTATGTCGGTGTGAGATAGGAAGAATTATTGTTGTTGTCATTTTATTATCGTGAATTATACGAACATGAATTGATTGCATTGGTTTTGACATATTGTGTTGAGACTGGAAATGATATGAAACAAAAAGGGGTCGGGCCACACGCTCCGTGGTAGGTATTATGAAATAAAGGGGTCGGGCCACACGCTCCGTGGCAGGATATATATATTGAGGGAACGGGTCACACGCTCCGTGGCAGGTTACATGGACAGAAATGTCCCCCATGGGTTCCGAACTGTGATTCAGCGGATGTGTACCGATAGGACAAACATGCATCATTTCATTGCATTGCATTGCACCTTTCTGATATTTGTGAAATTGTGTTTACCCCTATATTGCTATGTATATGTTGACTTGACTTGATATGATTCATTGATGAGATTATTGATGAGTATTCGTGGACTATATTGCTGTTGTTATTGTACAAGTGTAGAGTTGGGTTGGTTTTATGCAGGTTGTAGTTAAGGAGGTTCGGTTGGGAGGACAGGAGTACTTGTATCTATTAAGTTTGGCTTAGCTTTAGTTATCCACTTGCTGAGTACCGTGTTATTTGGTACTCACCCCTTGCTTCCAAACTTGTGTAGGTTGTGAGCCCGGACCTGCTTGATCTTCTAGCATTTTCTATCACTTTCGAGGTTATCATTCCAAGTGTCGAGGTAGCTATTACATCCATCTAGCGGACACCTCTTGCTCTTTTCTTATGTTTTAGTCCTATTCTTGAGACAAAGACATTGTGACTATATTTCTTTTTGTACTTCGGTAATAAATTAGTGGCTTGTACACATGACAACCAATCTTGGGGATGTTGAGTTTATTTTACGTGTTTTCACTTAAGTTAAATTTTGATTCTTTTCTTTTTCTTCCGCATCTACTTTTCGTTGGGTATTAGGCTGACTTATCTCGGTGGATTGAGATGAGTGCCATCACACTCGGATTTGGATCGTGACATCACGACAATTCACACTTCTCAATACATCATTATCAACACATAGCCTTTTTCGTTAACCCCATTCTATAATCACAATTAATCAATTTGAGTAGTTTACCCATCACCTCGTTCCCATTACTTTTCAACACATACAACAAGGAGGGTTCAAGAATTCAACAAGATTTACAAAGGCTTAGAGGTTCACTTGTCTTAATTAATCACAAATAAATCCAAGACTTGAGCTTTTTTCTTTCAAACGACAGCCAAATCAACACAATCTAGTCAAGAAGGTGTTCACAATGAGATTCTGAAACCAACAACACTCATTACACAAAATTTGAATAAATAGGTCAATTCAACTCAAAAATTCAATTTCGAAAATAAGGTTTAAACTCGGAAATTGTTACTAAATAGGCTTTCCAAAGCATTTGGAATTCATTGGTGAAAATTATTTCGAAAATAGAATTGTATTTAACTCAAAATCATCATTTTACTTTGAAAACCCAAGTACTTGAAAAACTCTTATTTTGCCAATCAAAAATCCCAAATTTTTATGTTAAAATCACTATTCATGATGGAAAATTGAAGATTTAGGGTCACAAACACTTACCCAAAAGATTCACTGCAAAAGTCTCTCAAAATCACCTTCAAGGATTTTCCAAAACTCAAAATGGGAGAAAATGGGGTTTAACCACAAAATTTGGAAGACCCCCCCCCCCCCACCTCCGATCTCGCTTTCGCGATCCTCGTGAAAGCGGCGCCTGATCGCGATCCTCGCAAAAGCGGCGCCTGATCGCGAAAGCTATGTCCTCCTAGGATTACCAGTTGACGAAAGCGAAGGGTCTTCGCTAAAGTGGAGATCGCGAAAGCAATGGACCCCTTCGCGATAGCGATATCAGTAGCACCAGAAACACAACAATTTCACAAAGTTCAAACATTCTCTGAATGGACCCTCGAGATTCATTCGTAACCCCATGCACACAAATCATATATGTCATTCTACTTAATTCGATGTTTCAGACTCAATGCAACCATCACAACACGAATCCACGGTCTCCTTGACTCGAAACCTGTTTAGTTGCAACTAAACCAACTTAAGGCTCAAAAATATCAAATCAAGTTCGGGACCAATGAAAATTCAACCAGGACCTCCTCTAGACCTAAAATCATCCCCTGAATCCAAAGAAAATCAAAGTCAACTCAGGCTAAAATCTCAACAAATTTCAACTTAGGATCTTAAATCCCCGAAACATCTCCAAATCTGAAACATACAACTCTCCTAGACCAAATTCCGCATTTCAGAGATAATGAAATCGGCGGAATTTCATTTCGAGTCTCGAAACTCCAAAAGACACCGAAAATCACTTTGTAACAACTTAAGCTTTTCAAAACTCAAGAAGTTCCACACTTCGCACCTTTTTACTCAAAACTCGAAACAAAATTCACAAACCAATCAAAAATGACTGGTCAAGATTGGGAGAAGTAAAACGATAATTTCACGTAAATTTTCAAAAATGACCAAATGAGTTATTACAATAATTGAAGTACTAATTTAGTGAAAGTAATGTTGTTGAACTCTACATTCATAAATTATAGTTAGATATTGTTTTTAACACGTATCGACTAGCCTCATAAGTCAAAGTATAAAATAGTCATTAATCAAAGTGGAAGTCTTAGTTGATGGCAATTGAAGAAGTCAATTAATTATATGAAATTGGTGGGAAACTTTCTAAATGAAAAATTCTATTGCGCCAACAAAAATATTTCTAAGTGAAAAAAAATCTTTAGACATATATATATTGCCAATAAGTCTTATTTTTTTCAGATTTGATCGTTAATGGGTCAGTCTCAAAAAGTGACCAAATAATAAGTACAAATTTAACCACTTTTAATCGTTTATTAATTTCACAAAATGACATTTTACCTAGTCTGTAGTGGAATGAATCTAACATACAAAACAAAGTTATTCATTCATGTCTTTAGTTAGGTGTACATAATTCCCCTTTAGGACAATTCTAAATTATTAAACCTTGTTATAAGTAGGAAAAGAGGACATTTTTTCCTTCAAAATTGTTGCAAAATAAACAAAAATGTCCTTCATTAATAGTTTGGTCTAAAAATATTTTTGTTTTCAATATTTTGGTGCAATAATCCCTTGTTGTTAATAGTTTGGTCCAGAAATTTTTCTATTGATACTAAATGGGTCAAAAATAGTTTTAGCGAATAAATATATTTTTTTCTTTTCTTTTTAAACACTTCTTGCTCCTAATAAAAATATTACATTCAAATAACCCTATTCTTGTTTTCTTTCTTTCAAAACCACTTTAACTAATAAAAATATAGAAAATAATATTTTCTTCTTAATATTATTTATCAATTAAAATAAAATAACTTCATGTATCCTTTTAACGGATAATATAAGTCATATATAATATCATAGTAAATTCATCTTGAATTTTTATTTAGATAACAATAAAAAAATAATTATAATAAAATAAGAAATTTTATAATTTTTTAAAAAATTTAAATGAATTAGGATAAACATTTTTTATCAGCAAAAAAAGTGTTTAAAAAGAAAAAAATATATATTTATTTGAAAAGGAGTATTTTTGACCCATTAAAGTAACAATAAAGTCATTTTTGGACCAAAGTATTGATAGCAATGACATTTTTTAATCAAACTATAAACAGAAGACATTTTTATTCATTTCATATAATTTAAGGACATTTTTTACCCTTTTTCATTCTTTTTATCATAAATTTAACATTGAGTCCATGTTTACCATTAAAAAGGTATATTTGATTTGTAGACGTGGCTCAACAACACGTAAATTGAAACAACCAATAATGCTTGATTAAGATAGTTTAACTTGCTTCAATTTATGTAATCAAGGCTAATAATGAGTAAGAAATGAAATGAAATGACGACGTAGGAATCAATTTATAGAACTAATGTTTGTCTAATATATTATTTATCTCGACTAAAAAACCATCCTAGGAATTACTAATCTTTTTTAGCAACCATTAATAATAAAATTTGAAATTTAATCTATTTTAATTTTTAAAAACTAAAAGGAATCTTTTAACATTTTTGAATATATGAATATTAGGAAAGGCTAATTTTCTATATCTAATAAACTTCTTCAAGAACTGTGCTATGGTCAAATTATATTTTTGACAAATTGATCTTTATGGGAACTCATTAAAAAATTATCTTTACCGAATTAATTGATAATAACTCATTATTTTTTAGTAAGTTGGACCACTTTGAAATGTATTTGCCAAACACAAATAGTTTTTCTCGTGAAAAACTTTTCTAAATAATTACTTTTTAAAAGAAAATTATTTTAAGAGTTTGGCTAAACACAAATAATTTTTGTCCCGAAACACTCTTGAAAACAAGTTGATTTTTAACAACTTAGCCAAACAGGCCATTAATCTTGTAATATCAATCCGAAGAAGCCCTATGTGCTATAATGTTGAGCCAAGGACATTCCACTATTCTTCAATTTCTTACGTAAACAAATGATTAATCATTTGCTTCTCATATTCCATGAAAAACTGAGACATTGAGGAAAATCCAAAACGATATTTCGAGAATCAGCCTAATTCATTATTTGGGAGCATTACCCAAAGTGTTTCAAAGGTAGAATTATCTTGCCTACTTATTTAGTATTGAATTGGAACCAAGACAAAAAAAATTGTAGTCAAATGAGTTCTAAACGAATTAACTCCTTCGTAATTATTTAATCTATGGATAGAAAACAGTTTGATGAAAAACTACCACATTAGGTCTGAAGAGAGATGGAACCAGTTATATAATAGGGGAAGCAGATGCAAGCTTTTTCTTTTAATAGCCGGGCAAATGACTACAGGAAGATAAAAATTGGTTTAGATCAAAGTTATTTTGGAACTTCAGCATGCTTTAGTTATGTATCATTCCATCCAAACCAAAGTGGATTGTTGCTTGAATAACATAAGCCAATCACTACAAGCCATTCCAAAATCAGATGTATGTTAAGCTCAATTACAATCACTTGCCAAAACAAAGAAACTAGGAGCAAAAGAATCATTACAATCAAATAGAGCCAGGGACATTAAAAAACAATGGCTTGCTATCAAGATGGAAATAAAGAGAAGACAAGAAGGTGGTGAAAAAATGCCACTCAACAATCAACCCTACTGCATATTCACTACTACAAAACACCTATAGATACATCAGAGTCAGTATAATTACAACTTTTTCTGGGAGAAAATATAGTAGCTTCTTAAGATCCAGGAGCGGCTCTATCATCCGGTCCAGATAGCATAATCTGCAAATTAAAGTTGCATAAGTTTTCTGTGATCAAACTGGATAACAAGAACAATATACTTGTTTAATGATAAGTCTAGACTTACAGTAGATGTACTGGAGACTAACAAACTAGGAACTACTTATCTAAGAAGTGCTACGATATGTAATGATGCTACAATATGTTATAGTAATCATCCGTAGACAAAAATAAAAAAAAAGAGTCAAAGACTTACGTTGCAGTCGTAGGCAAATCTTCTGGCCAGCATAATGGCTGCATTTCTTTCTCTCTCCGTTTCAAATGCCAATACAAAGGAGAGTCCCATCTTTACTTGCCAAAATGCTGCCTGAGCTGCAGCATTCCCACCACCTCTGACGCCACATAACTGTGGTGAAAAGGCAGTGTAACAGATTAGTTAGGGAAAGTGCATTGGCAGTTGTTCAAATTGTTGTGCATAAATCCCCTTTCCAAGTACAGACGTTTGCAAATCATAATAAGCCAAAAAATAAATTGGTACTCCTCTGACCTATTATTTGTGCTACAAATTTGTGGGCAGGTCAGTCCTATCTCTTGCTAGTTATATAACATGAAGGTACTGTTCTTTCTGTTATTCTATAAGCTCTTACAACACCTAAATGAAAGAAATGGCAAGGGAGTAGGCATTATCAATACCTGCATTGAAGTAGAATAGTATTCTTTTGCTACACTGGTCTTCCCTTTACATAGTTTCATTCTCATCCTTCCAATGTGAAGTACATGGATAGTCTCTGATGTATGATCTGTTCCATTCATCTGGACAACAACTACCTACAAACATCACCAATAAACATATACATACAAGTAAGGAGTTGGAACAAGACAAATGCAGCTAGCTCGTGAGGTCAATGGACCAAGGTGGAATCCATCTTACTCTTATTCACATTCTCGGGTTTTATGTTCTTCTAGAATTGGATAGTGTTGCTGAATTATGTTATCGCCTTATCTAAGAATTTAAATTATTAGAGGATGGACAGTTCTATTCTTTAATTATGTCTAAATACAACCCTTCACATATGAGTTTGATTCTTTTCCTTGCGTAAAAAACATGTAAATATTCTTTTATAACAGGTAGGGGTTAAGTTGGAACATAGGACCTCTGTCTACTTTGATATTATTTTTAAATTCTTTGGAGTCATGTTGAAATGGACGAAACACAAGGAGAATGAGAGAAGGCAAATGCTGGAGAAGCCCTTTATAAACCCCCTTTGGAAGTCTTTATACAACCAGCAGACAACCATGTAACCCGATACACTCATGCATGTATAACGTAGTTTTGGTGCTCAGGCATGAACTTCAATAAGAAGTTGAGTGTGAGAATACAATAACCAAAAGTTGGCTTTAATACCATATTGAATTGCGTAACCTCCTCATTTAAAAGCTTCAGATATTAAAGATGAGACTTAATGTAATTACATTATGTTAGCATGTGCAAAACATGATGCACCAGTGGGGAGTACACAACTACAAGTAAGATGATTTAAATTGGCGAACTGAGAGTTAGACCCAGAGACATATTTGTAAAGACAATACAGCTATATAGAACAATCAGAAGAAGCTTAAAAGAAGTAGTAAATTAATGAAAGAGAATTTAATTGAGGAATTCCTAATAAAGGAGCAAACTTTAACTGGAACATACATTAAATTCAATGTCATGCCTACGCACCAAAGCTTCAACATAGTTCCCCAAGCCTGCAGCTGTTAAAGGAAAACTTTGTCAGTCTTTATGAAGGTGTGGAAATGCAAACATAGTTTACAGCTAAATCAATATCTAATTCAAACCATAACAGAAGTTAATGTTGGTTAATACTAGAACTAAAAAGCACATGGAAAGCACTACATTTCAGGAATCAAAACCAACCCGGATCAATAGGACCAGCAGTTGTCACCAATGTTGTCTGGCCTCCATATGTTATCTCAGCTTGCAAAATTCGTCCAACATCAAATGGTTCTGGAGCATAAACAGGTTTTGTGGCTCCTGAAATACGGATAGTTGAACTCATGCCGGAAGGGGGGAAAATTTAATGCAACACATCAAATTGCAATGAAAAAGCATGTGTCACTTAGAAAATCAGGAAGATAATAGATAACCTTTATGTCAGATAGAACCAAGCAAAAATATGAATGTAAAATGCTCCAAATAAAAAACTATAATAAAGGAGTAGGACGATTCAACATGCACGGGCAGTCTAGTGTGAAGAAGGCTATTTGAAAAGCTTTGTATGAGGTCATTCAAAAAGAAAATCGTTACAAAATTCCCTTTATCTTAATGCATCAAATATCTGTGGTAGTTCATCAAGAAGTATCTGACTTCAAATTATAGTTATAAGTATACATGAGCCACTTTAAAGTATATTTAACAAGACCATCAATGAAACTTTAGTTGTAGAATTCAGAAATAAATAAATGTATAAAACAATAAGAAAAGTGGAACATTTCAAAAGATTAGGCGCAGGTGCATTATGCGGCAACAGAGAAACATAGGAGAAGGGGTGAACCACATGTTAATCCCATGGGCTCCTCCATGGGAATGAAATTACGCATCAACATGGGATATTAATGGTCCTCTTGATCCAGATCCAAGAATTCCCAAACAAATCAAATGCCGACAAAATTTATCCCCCTAATCAAATTCATCTACCGACCCTGAGAGGTCATTAGTTACTGAATTGAACTTACGAAACAAGACTTTTGTTTTGTAAATGGAAAGCATTACTTACAAAAGAAGACATTAAGTAATACTTTGAACAAATTAGTGTCTTCTATGAAAATACTTTAATAAAATTCGTTTGTCCATTTAGCAGCTCCTCCAATGTTAATAGAGCCCCATCCAAAAACTATTCAACCCCAATACTCCTGCTAGATATTTCAGTATCTTACGTATTTTCTATCGCAAAAACTTGCACCCAAGAAGTATGACAATCTATCAGTCACCACCAAGTACCAATTAACTGGACCAACACAAGACGTGCTACATAATACTAATCAGGCTGCATAAGTAATGTAAAGAACTAAAGCTCAGATACCTGAAATAGGTTCTTGTTTTCCGCCTTCACACGCTAAGCGATACCACTGAATTGAACATTCTGATAGTTCTGAAGCAGCAAGAGAACACGGCTGTATATGCAAAAATGAACCCAGGGCTTCCGTGCCATCTAATTCATATAACTGTGATTCAGTTTCCTCACCCATCTTCCTTGCCAGCTGACAAACAAAGTGGTATATCAAAACTATTTAGTCTGAGATTACAGCTTTGCCTTAATAGCATAACTTGAATTCTTACCGAAATCGTCTTAGAGAATTTTACAATGGACAATAAGAAAAAGAGATTCCTTTTTGAGAAAGGTAACATAATCAGAACAAGAGACTCAAGTAACATTGTTTTGACTTCTTTCATTGACATTATTCTCATCAATGTCTTTGACTTCCAGTGTTTCTTAAAGTTACTCTCATTTCAGTCAAAACCATATGCATTTGTTCCCAATATTACGCAGCTTAATATCTTTACGCATGTGTTACTGGATAAGTCTATTACTTAATTTTACATCTTATATGATAAATTAGTTAGTCAAAAGAATAAATCAATGAAAAATATATACAACAAAGAGCAGAGACATATAACACCTTTTGGAAGCTGTAGTTGCAACAAAATCAAGAGAAAAACAATGTGAAAAAGCAACAGTTCCAAAGAGCAACATAACAAAATTCACTTACAAAAGAATCCACGATGCTATCCAAAGACTAAACATCATGATAATTCCCCAATATTTTGTTCTATTGTCCTGCCTCCAGATGCATGTCATCACTTTACATCAATTTAATGGCTATCTGACTGCACATTGTTGCTTGTTTATACTCAAATAGGAACTATCCGAGTCCAAACACTTGTGGAATTTAAATCTTCATTTTAAGCATGTTTCTCTTCATGTCATGGCAGTTATGTTGATTATATTTCAATAGGTATATTCAAAAGATACAATTGTCAAGCTGCTGAAAAGCTGGGACTTATGTGGAACTGAGGATAGTTTCTAGAACCAACAATTATTATTCTGTAATAAACACAAGTGCCGCCAACAAAAAATGGTATTCACTGTCCTCAAAAGTATCACCAGATCGTATCAACAGATACATGCATATACTTTTGAACTAGCCCTAGGTATTGCAGATACCTCTTTCTGAAGCTGTATTGAATACTTGCACTTCTCTGCTAGCTGCACTCGCAATGCTTGAAGCTCATGCTCCATGTCCATGACCTATCAGCGGGCTTCATGTATTAGTGATGTCGAAAGTCGAGAATTTATTAAATTACATGTCAGAATGTTCTAGATCATACTACATATTTAGGTTAATCGTATAGGATATTCTTTCCAATATGTATTAGTTAAGTCGAAAGTCAAATTTATTTTGTTATATGTTATATTGTTCTAAATCATACTGCATGTTTAGGTTAATCGTATAGGATATTCTTTCCAACTCTCTCATAATTATGAATCTTGTTATTTTTGTAATTTTCCTTATTTAATAACTGTCCTTATTCACATAGTTAAAACTTACCTTATCTTAGTACACTAAACTCATATACACGGAGCTTCTTGAATATTGTCTACAATAAAACCTCATTTATGTTTTTGTCAATCAGAAAAACTACCAACTCGCACCAAGCACTCTAAAGAAGTTTCCCGTTCAGATTTACCAAAGCATACAAAATAGATGAGTCTTTAGTGATTTAGCTTCCTCTGGTACTGGCAAACTTGGGTTTTAGCCCTATCAATTTCTGGAAGTAGATTATTTGGCCTTCAAATATTCCAATGTAGTTGTATTAGTGAATCATTAGCAAAATCATCTTAATTCATTTAAATGTGATGGTAATCCTGAATTCTAACTTTTCCTTACATAAAACGAAATAGAAAGAATTGAAAGAGGGTAAGGAGAGATGTTAGCTGGACGGAGCAGGAAGAGGTTCCCATTGACCAGGAGGGAGTGTGGCTGGTGGGAAGTGTGACCAGCGGTGGTCTCTACCTTCAAGTAAATAGTTCATGACTTCTCAAATAAATAAATAAGTTTCATGTTGAAAGCATCACATTTCTCTCAACTACAAGATCATTTGGAAGTCTTTTTATTATCTTTGGCTGGTTTCTTTTGAATTTGGATATGATAAAGACAGCTTCATATTATAGAGGCTAAAATATCAAAAACACAAAAAGTTCTACATAAAGTTATGATTAAGGTTCTTGCCCATTTGTTTACTAACAATTTATTACTTGATATTTAAAAAATTGTACTAATGGTCCGTAAAATGTTGCTTCCTAAGGGAAGTAAAAGGTTGCTTCCTAAGGCTAAGAATTCCCGTTTATATACATATGTCCACCAGCAAATGTAGTATAAGCAGATATATGATCAAGATTAAATAATATAACCAAATAGAAAAAATAAAGAAACATTGACGAAATCTTAAACAGAATTGATGCAACATCACAGTAGAAAAGTCATACTGATACCTTACTAGGCTGATGTAGCATTTTGATTCGCCTTGCCTCGTGAACTTCCTTCATCAATTCGTCCATGTCCTAAAATCCAGCAAAATATATTAGGTTAACATGATATAGAGACAATGTTGTGGGCTCAAAACAAGCAGAGCTAATTAAAAATAAACCAAAATATATGTGGAATAGAACAAAGTACAAGTAATAAGTCAGAGTTATAGTATAAAAAAGTTTTGCATAAAAATATTTCTGCAAAAATGTCCAAGATACAACCAAAGTTGTCACTTCCGCGCCAACAAACTTAATAGAGTGAGAGCAGCTGGCAAAAGGGAGAACATCCAAAACTGAAGAAACATTATGTCATATGATACCGGTTTCGTGCATATACGCTTGAAGAACCAAAAGGCTTATAAGAACAAAGCATGACGTAAATATGTAATAAGGGAGAACGACACTGCACAAAAGATCACCGGTCCTCAGAACAAGTCAATATTTAGAGAAAAGTTACTCAAGACAGAGAACCAAAATCATCAATTTACAGAATATGAAAAGCAAAAGAGTAAGAATTCCACCACATTAAACCAAAATCCGACAATCAGAATGCTAGAAAAACCTGCTTTCCTGAGGCCCCGGACATTTGCTCATACTCATGAAGAGCCTCTTCCACTCTCTGGACAGCTGCTCTTGCATTCTCAATCTCAGCCCTTGCATAAGCTCTTTCTTCCTCAACAAGTTTCTTAGCATCTTCAGAAGCCTGTGAACAAATTGTGTCTATGATCAGAATAAAAATGAGAGTAACAATGAAAAATAGTGAAAAAAAACTGAAAAGAGAGAAATCTGGGATGTATTAAGCACAAATTGGGATGAATTGATTGATTGATCAGATAGACAAAGAGAAAGCGGTAAGACTCCAGACCTACACATTGAATTTGTGGGATAACTCAAGAAATTAAACTAAAACTTGAACTGATCCCATAGTTTCAATTTCAGCCTCAGTACTACACTATATGGCCATTTGGTTGGTTTTGAATGTTACAAGAATAGAAGTTGCCTGTACAAGATAGACATCTCTCACTTAAATTGATCGTGCAATAATTAAACAGTGTACGTAAATAGCTGAGTAGATAATCTGTTAAGGAACATAACTGCAAACCAATATCAGGTCTAAAAGGGGGTGTTAGAAACAGTTATTCAAGCAAATGGATATAATTACTGACTCACCGTAAAAAAGTAAATGTTCTAACACACAGTCAACTTACAAAGTAATGTACCAAAATATGCAAAATGCACATTGCTTTGTCCTCTAGTCTCAAAATAGAAAAGTTACACAATTTAAGTCATAGAAGATCTAACCACATATACTGTTATTTTTAACAAAATAACTTGTCTCATCTAAAAACTTAAATAGTTAAAAGTTAGACACTTTTATTTATCCATATTAGATTTGCACCTCTTGACGATCGCAGCAAGGATTGAATTCAAGATCTCTGATACCATGTTAAATAATGTAAACCACTTCACTGAAAGGTTACGTTGTTAAAAGGGGACATTTTTATTTTATTTGTGTTTATAACAAACTTGCCATCAATTGAAACAATTACTTGACAAGCTCACTTACCAAAGAGCTTTACTAAAAGAAGGTCAAGGGAGTTTCACATAATAGTTCAACTTCAAAAACTTAGTAATCTAATCGGGACAACTCATAAGGACAAAAACAGTCTCCACTTATTCCTAGAAATTGCTTCTAGATTAGCACCCTAGGGTATGACCTAATGGTCAATGAAATGGGTGCAAACTTTGGTGACTAGGGTTCAAATTCCAGCAGAGACAAAAAACACTAGGTGATTTCTTCTCAATTGCCTAAGCTTTGTTAAGCAGAATTATGCAGTACCTGTATGGAATGGTGGAAGTGTGAGCAAACTAGCCCCGCACCCCATTATCAAAAATTAAAAAAAGAGAAAGATTGCTTCTAGATCATGACTTCTAAAAGATCTGAATAAAATGAATCTAGGCACATAATTTTTTCAAATTCTGACAGCTACTTTCTAAATAGGACCCTCTTGTAAAAAAAAATATAATTTGAAACCCCATTTATTTTCCGAGACTTGCATTTGAATCACTAACGTCTCTATAGATGATACAAAAGAAGGAACTTTAAAATTTAAATATTAAAATAAACCAATCTTACTCTTTTGTTACGATCGAAAAATCCATATGGGTCCAACCTTTAAGACCAACCACAACCTTTGAAACATGAGAATAATGACTAAATCAGAGTAAAAACCTATTGAAGAGTCTTAGAATCTGTTAAAATAAAATCTGTTAAGTCGACACGGAAGCAGATATTATCTTACATGCTCTCAGGAGCCATATATACAATAACAATATACCCAGTGTAATCCCACAAGTGGGGTCTGGGGAGGGTGATTTGTACGCAGCCTTACCCCTACCTTTTAAAAATCATTTCAGCGTATCAACATCCATATTAATAGATTAAACTCAACCAAAAAAAAAATTGAAAACATTTCTTTGTATTTATGTCCATATTCGAGTTGCACCAGCGGCTAAGACTCAGATAGAAAATTGTGTAAACACTGAAGAAATCTTTTTGAATAAGACACTAAAGAAATTTTGTATAAGCATAACTTCGAGAATCTCCTCTAAAGCAAGAAAGCAATACTTTTCTTATCGATTATGCCATTTACCAGTAACTTTCTGCACTAACAAACAGAATAAGCATCCAACAGTCAAGGAAGCAAACCGACTCGGTAAAGTTCTATTCAGAGTCCATAATACAACGAAAAACACAAGACCTCTTCTTAACACATACTATATTATACCTGCTTCAGAAATGTTGCAAGCTTTTTCACTTCAGTCTTTTCCTGAATCAGTTCTCCTTCCCTTTGATTTAATTGTACTGCTAAAGCTTCAACCTGTAAAAAATTCAACAACAAAAATAAACTGATATGATGGAGGGAAATAAGAAATTTTCAACAGCATCTACTGCCATATACAGGATATCCTTCACACATATTATTTTAAGAGAGATGCATGCAGCATAAAAGCACAAGAAGATGCATCTAACACTGCACTTTATGGACAATTGTCCACAAATGCAACATTGAACCGATTAAAGTCTGAACTGATGATCAATTTTTATCAGAGTTCGCCTAACATTGAGCCCAACCCTGAAAAGAAACAAAAATGTAAAGTATGACACAGCAAATTTCTGATCGTCAAAGTTTATAAGCACTTATTAAAGGGTCTTTAGATTATTTGAACTAGTTAACCACTTCAGCTTTCTTCATGTTTCTATTAACTGCACTGTACAATTTTAGATTCCATTATAGTGCAAAGATCTTCTCCAATGACTAATCACTCTGATTTGCAAAGTAAAAGATTATGCTTCGATTTTTTAGTTGGACCAACAATTTAATGGGAATATCCTGTATATGAAAATTTAAGGTGATATCCAATGATATCCCAGGTACAACAGCCAAGAAGTGCACACTCTTAGTCCGAGCAAGCTCATATTCTTCGTAAACAAAGCCCTTAGCTCACACGTATTTCTTTTTCCTTCTCCATCCAAATCTAGAGTCCAGAGTGATAGCAGCCTAGTTTGTAGGTTGGGGACATTGAAGTTCACATTCAAGGCACTGATCATTGGTATTGGATGTATCAGTAAGTTATTCCGGGTCAAATCTGCTGTTTTTTCCCATTTCACAGAATTTCATTCCAGTATAAAGAGCTTCTTCAATAATTCCAAATCATGAAAGCCTAGGAATACTTTTCCTCTAATCTGGTGGACCCACGCTCTCTTATTAGGCTTCTCAGTCAAATATGAAAATTGGATGGATTCCAAGAACATATCAGCATGACCAATTCAATCACAAAATCACGTATAACTATATAAGAAATCACGCAAACAATTTGATATTTCAGCTCAAAACCTGAAAGTCAGCAGAAAACTGACGATGCTGGGGTCAAAATATGGAAGTATGGTACAGACTTGCTCTAGCGTCATACATAGTAATGACAGTCTTCATACATATACTTCATTTGGTACATAATATTATTTCTGATAATTCCAAATATCACAGTCTATATCAGCAGCAACGTGCAAAGCATTAAAAGTAGCATATTCTTTACCCAATGTTACGTAAGCACAGAAAGTTTGCTGCATGCATAACATTAGAAAGTAGGTTTTCAGATTCTTTCCTTGCATGAATATTCATCTAGCAATAACCATATCACTCAAAAAGGGCATACTGAATTAGAAAAAGAAAGCCTGTTAAGGACATAAAACTAACCATAGCAATAGCTTCCTCCACGTCATCCTTGTTTTTCCCCGCCACACGTCCTCTCAACGCTTCAAGAGCATCTCTGAGCTTCTTTAACAGCACATGCTTCTCCAGTGAAGCTGCATCTTTCATTCTTGCCTGGAGCCCACATATAAGATATTTTTATTAACATAGAGCCTTTAAGGTTGTTCAATAAAATCATCCTCTTTCTCTTGAAAGAATGGCGTCTCGCATGGAGTCAAGGATGTAACACCCTAACACCTTGTTTGGATGGTTGTTACCCATTGTATTGTATTGTATTGTTAGTTTAAATACAATGTTTGTTTTGGTTGTCTCCAGGAAACAGCCGTCCTACCTTGGTAGGAGTAAGGTCTGCGCACACTCTACCCTCCCCAGACCCCACATTGTGGGATTTCACTGGGTTGTTATTGTTGTTGTTGTTGTTGTTTGTTTTGGTTGTTACTTAAATTCTGTTGTATCGTATCGTTTAAATCCATCATTACGTAACGACGAAAAGACCCATTTTATGTAATGACCGATTTGGCGCGTCGTTATTCTTCTCATTTTGTCTTTATTTATTATTTAATAATTATATTTCATCTTTTATCCTACCTTTTCATAGTAACTCTACCCTGTACCCTACTTTTCTAGTAAGTTTATCATTCGAATCATGGATGTGTGACATTATGTAACGACGGAGAATGGTACAATCTATCCAAACATTGTATATATTAAAACAATACAGTACGATACAATACAACACAATACAATACAATACGATACATTATGAAACAATACGTAACAACCATCCAAACAAAGTGTAAAGGTAGAGGCTATGTATCAAGATTCACTTCTTTATGACAAACTCAACATTACGAGCCGGGAGTTGGCCAAAATGAAAAATACTTCATGTTCCTTTTCTTTTTTATTTAAATGGGGGATAGGGGGAAGGGATTACAAGGTGGGCAATCAAACCCTCACCAACAAGGTGAAAGTTCAAGAAGGTAGCCAACCAACTGAACTACCAAGATTTCCCCTATTCCATGTCCTGACTTATCCCTTCATTGGTTTTAGATTATCACAGGGGTAATTAGCTGATAAGACAACTTCAGTGTTAGGACTATGGAACTAGCCATTCAAGAGTAGTGGAAATACCAAAACATTATTAAGGCGGTACCTCATCAGACAACTTGGCAGCAGCAGCCAGACCCTTTTCAAATTTACTGGCTAGATCGCGAACAGAGAGCCTTTTTTGCTGCTCTAATAAGTGGGCAGTTTCTCGAGCAACAACGTCTTTCATTGTCAGTGCCTTAGAGTCCTGCTTGACCTCCACAATCTGATTGTTAGGTCCAATTTTGTAATTTGGAAAGCGACTAGATGGGAAGATCACATCTGCTGATACAGGAGGAACAGCATCCCTTTGCATTGTATCTCCAAAATCAAGGGTTACCCTTGTCATAACTCCAAATTATCTACATCACAAGTCCCTAATCAATTAACCATAATCTACCAAAAGAAGTCATATATGGTCTATCTACCTTAAAACTCACACAACAACAACAAAAAGAAAATCTGCACTGTCAAACATAACTTTTTCACCTAAAGATCATGGATGTCTCTATCCACCAAACAGAAAATTAACCTACATTACCATATTAATCCAAATTTAAAGTGTAAAAATCAAAACTTTTCCATCTAAAGATCCTGGAGGTCTCTATCCACCAAACAGAAAATTTACCTACATTACCAAACTAATCCAAATTTATAGAGTAAAAATCAAAACATTTTCACCTAAAGATCATGGAGGTCTCTACCCACCAAACAGAAAACTAACCTACATTACCAAATTAATCCAAATTTATAGAGTAAAAATCAATACTTCATACCTAAAACTAGAAACTAACAGCCTAAAGATACCAACTTTAGAGCAGTCTATTGCTAAAACAAAAGAATCCATGAAAATCATTGACCAAAAGATCAAACCCGAAGAATTGACATTCAAAAGCTCATACCCAAGTCAACTAATTAACATAGGATACCAAGAATATCAAGAAAATTTGTTCCAAAGCTAGAGAAATGTTGCAAATTCCAAGAATGGAAAGTTGTAAGCAGAGGCAAGAAGTTGATACCCTAAACTCTATATTCTCCAGAAAAAGAGAGAAACAAAACCACAAATACAAACAAGTACAGTAAAAAAAAAAGTAGAAAGATTGTACACTCACATATCATACAATAAAATATGAGTTAAACAGAAGATTTGAGTCCTCTAAAAAAGTTGAAAAAAATGGATTCTTGAATTGGTTATATAGCAAGAAGAGGCAAGTCTTGTTTTTGATGATGTTTTCCAGAGAAAAATGTGAGGAGAGAGAGAGAGATAAAGAGTTTATATTTGGAAAATATAGGAAAGAGTAGAGAGAAGAAGATGGTCTTTGAATGCTTTTTAAAAAGTTAAGGAAAAAAGGCACCCCAACCCCACACCTACGCAAGGCCCCCCCACCCTTGTACCAAATGGGAGTGGGGTTTGGCGTGAAGGGCTCTGTTTCCTAGGCATATATACATGTAAGTATCGTTTACATGTATTTGTTTGGTAGCTACTACTTCAAAAGGGTACTTAACTTCTTGTAGTAAATGACTTTATTTGTTTTGTTTTGTTTTGTTTTCTAAAAGAGTGAATAGGTTTAAGGGTTTTTAATTTAAAAGGAGTTACAATCGAGTAGTACTTAGGAATATCTAACGATTTAGGTATATCCCAATTTACTTAGTACATCTCAAAAGTGTATTATTTTTTTATTATTAGAAATAATTTAATTTTAAAATTATTATTTTACTCTTAATGAAATAATTTATAGTCACATAAATATTTAAATTTATTTTTAGATCATAAGTTTCAAAAAAAAAAATCTTAAATTTAGCGTCAAATCAAATGATGTCACATAAACTGAGACAGAAGAAATACTAATAATTTAGATAATTTTAACAATGTTATGAAACTATATAAAACAATAAGAAGAATAAAGTATAACACTCCCCCTTGAATGTCTATTTGATAGATTATGTGCCTCGTTAAAATCTTACTAAAAAAATTCAGTGGAAAAAAATCTAGTGAAGGAAAAAGAGTACATATATCCAATAATATGTATTTTGGATGTCTCATTAAAAACTTTACAAGAAAAACCTAATGAGCCAAAATCTTGTGAGGAAAAAAGAATACATTGCGTATTAACTCCCATAATGAGAATATCAATCCAAAGACTTGAATCTTCGTATTCTAAGCTTGTGCACTATCTTCTCAAAAGTTGTAGCTGGTAGAGATTTGATTAATAAATCAATCATATTATTACTTGAACAAATTTGTTGCACGTTGATACCACCATTCTTGAAAGCTCATGTATGTAGAAAAGCTTTGGCGAAATGTGCTTTGTTGTCGCTCCTTTTATGAATCATCCCTTTAGGATCAAAGAATTCTGCAAGCTTCTCACTTCAACTTCTTTAAGCAGATAATCTATTGCTTTATGAAAACTATTCAAGAGTTTCAATTCAAGTTATTAACTTGCAAAATAATACGAAAGATTCTTGATCGATTTAATTCATATGGGGATTATAAATAAGTTTTTCAAGAACTTGTATATGCTTCATGTATTTTGAATTCTTCGGATATTTTCATATCAATTTTTTCAAGTGACAACATCCAATATAAAATACACGACATCTTTTAGTGTCTAGATTGCAAGTCAAATAAGCTTTACGCTTACCAAGATGCATCATTTCACTTTTTTCACTTGATAAATATTTCTACGTCACCATGCTTTAATAGACGTTAGAATTTAAATCCTTATAATCTTTTACAATATTGCACGCTATTGTATCAAGATATTATCGACAAGATATCATTTTGTATCGGTTTGCAACGTAACATAACTTATTGAGATCTCATCACTTCATTATTTTTAGGTTTCATGAAGTGTTATTTCGTCGGCTCTTCAAGAGAGAATAGTGCCTCCTCATTATGATCATTTTGATTATTTGTTCCTCTCCTTTTTTAAGAATTATTTTTTTTAGAATTGATTAGTCTATCATCATGTCATTGACTCTGTCCTTTAGGAACATTCAATAGGAGCATTTTCTACTCTTGGTTGCTTATTATATCCCCCTTATGTTAGGAATACGAACATATATATCTCAATCTACTTTGGAGAATTCATCTATGTGCATCATGGTATATTCATTAATCATATACCGCACATCAAAATTATTAGATGGAAATTACATGGTCCTTGACCATAAATCAATTGAGAGGGAAATTGATCATATTTTATTGGTCTGATACACACAACTATTTTGCTATGCATTTTATAATATTTCAGACCATGAAACTTTGTTCTCATAAGCAATGATTGACTATTTATCTGACGCATTTAATATCACATCAGCTTGGATATTTATCAATGTTGTCAAAACAAATTGTCTTAAATACATATTCTAAAAGTTGTGCTCTTAACTCAATTATTCTGCACAGACATGTCATGATCTGGGCCTAAGGCCTAAACGTGACAAGGCGAATGAGACACCCGGAGGTGCCTCACCCAATTCTCTTAGCATTCGTTAAGCATTTCATTGGTAATGGCATACGATAACAAGCGAAAAGTAAATAAATAAAAAGGGAATTGGGACTAAGGAAAATATCGTGGAACAATAGTCCTTAGCAACTTCAAAACATTTTCTATTTATGTCCCAACATACCTCTACTAATAGACTTAGCGGGAGCTAAGACATGTCCCTAGCTCACCCTCAAAATAAGTGTCAAGAAATGTCTTCATAAAAGTTTTAATGTTTTACAAAACATGAGCTTAGAATATAAAGGAGGTTATTCCCAAAACATGGGAACTCACCACAAACAATCTTCAAACTAATTCGAGTTAGCCACGTGGAGGAGGTCGAGGAGCGACGTCGGTTCCTACATGGTGATATCATGTAGACAAAAGTATGCGTTAGTACTTTGAATGTACTAAGTATATAAATATGCTACGAAATGAAGAACATAAGAAGAACATGAATAAGCAATGTGCATAATGAGTGCATACATTAAACATCATCATAAGAAACCTTAAAACATTCATTTTGTGGGGAAGTGACCTTAACCGACATTTAAGACCATGGGAGCTATTAAATGGAATTCAACATAACCCCCTACGTTTGCACTGAGAGTCTACTTGCCGGGTAGAGCTCCGTCAACTTTAACATTCTTTAAATTTAACTTTATTGGCTAATTGTGGATCCACTAGCCTAAATAGCTTACAAGGGCTCCTATGTTGGCGCATAGTTAATGCAACACGAGACTTTACTTAAGGACCCATTAGGTAGAGTCCCCATCTACATGCTACATTCGGTGTTAGGTCAATTCCATTGAATAACATTTAAATATCATAATAACATAAGCATTGTATAACTTTAGACATCAAATCATCATCGGTGGAATAGCTCATTAAAACATTTCATTTGATGCAAATATGTGAGAATTGGTCTTTCACATTGAATCCTTTCTTTGGCTAAAAGCTCTTTCATCATCATTCAATCATTTCACAAGACTCCCTTAAACATAGGCATTTGCTTCATAAACTTTCAATTCAACTTCATTTAACATAGGAAGACTAGGTGGGTTCAATTCATAAAGACCTTCAAATACATTTAAAGAATACATGTATGCATGAGAGTGATATAAATGCATCGAATCAAACATCTTAAAACAACCCACCATATACACTTTAAAACTACCTTT
This sequence comes from Solanum dulcamara, assembly GCF_947179165.1. Classification (NCBI taxonomy): domain Eukaryota; kingdom Viridiplantae; phylum Streptophyta; class Magnoliopsida; order Solanales; family Solanaceae; genus Solanum; species Solanum dulcamara. The sequence continues at coordinate 52,127,047 of NC_077245.1, read as the reverse complement.
CAAGCCTTCATATAGGATCACCAACAAATTTTTTCATTTCTTGAATGAGAGTCAATATATCAATTTAAACACAAAAAGCTTCAAATATACCATAATGTATGCATTTTGAATCATCATGTAAAATCCCATAAGAATTCACCATTTAGAATTTGAAATATCAAGTTGAGAAATTATTTGGGCTTCATGGGTGGAAGAACCCATGGATGAAAATCCACATACCTTAGTGTAGATTTTGAAAAAATCTTGATGTCAGGTCCTAATTTGAGAGTTTGGATCCTTGAGTTTTGAGAGCAAATCTTGTTGTAGATGATTTGAGAGAGGAGGAGGAGGAAGATTAGGGTTCTTTGGAGGTGAAACACTGCAAAATTTTGACCCCAAAACGTTCCAAGTTCGTATATATATAGATATTAGGTAATTTTCCCAAAATGTCCCTACAAAATCTGGAAAACTGGAAAAATTTGTGATGCGTATGTGTCGCGCACTTTTCTGGTCGACAAAAAATGAAATCTGGAAAAATTGTCCAAGTTCGCTGCAGGTCCGCAATGCGGACTTGTCGCGGACCTCTCTGGTCAACCAAGCATAACTTTTGACTTCAAACTCAGAAAAATACATTCTTGGTGGTGTTGAAAAGAAGACTCAAAGACCTTTAATTTGATAGGTTATGATCTACCCAATTCGTTATATTCTAGAAGATATGGAGCCCGTTTGGATTGGCTTTAAGTTGGTCAAAACCAACTTAAAGTCCCTTTTCAGCTTTTGGACGTGTTTGCCTAATGCTGACTTTAAGCCATAGAGTTCTTAAAGTCAGTCAAAAATGAAAAGTTAGGATTCCTAACTTTTTTTTTCCAAAGTGCTTAAAGTCATTTTCTTTGACCATAGAAATTACTTTTATATCCCTTATATTTTAACTAAATTCCCAAACTAGCTTTTTTTTATTCTTTTAACCCTAAAATTCACATCATAAGCACTTTTATCCAAACACTCAACTGCTTATTTATAAAAATAACTTTCAGCACTTCAAAGTTCTAAAAGCACTTCATACATAAAAGTTATTTTTTTTAAGCCAATCCAAACGGGCTCATGATCATTTGAAGTTGAGCCTTATACGAACTCATTCGGAAACTTAGCCGATAAAATTTTTTTTGAAATCGGCTTGGTGTTAGAGATCCCTTATGACCCTAAAATACATCTAATACTCTTAAAATACTTAGGAATTGATCCTAACTCATATATACAACTAAAAGTCACTGAGTTCGATCCGATACGCCTAAAAAGAATGATTCGAGTCTTGGCATAGAAATTTTTGAGATGTTACAAGACAATTTTGCGAATGTCAAACGGCAGGTTGACGATAAATGCATATGTGATTATATTATAGATGCATCTCTTTAACATATCACATAACAGGTGAAGGGGCCCACATTCACCTCTTATACTTTCAGAATTTAGGGATTTAATCTCAACATTAGTTGATCCAATCAACTTATTATGAGAACAAGCAACAAATAAAATTCTTGAAGAATTTTCTAGTTCTTCAATATATGTTGAATATTCAATATTCACATCTTTCAGATGGCCAAATCGCTCATGTCAATTATCTGCACTAGTAAACTCCAAGTTTACCATGACATGTGCTATTTTCTTGTATAAATTTCAGATTTACTAATTCGAGAGTAATTTTCAGAATTATTTTTTCTCAATTACTCTACCTCTTTTAAAGATGTATCGTAATCTCATCACGATAAAATGTATATCCATATTAATAAGCTTTATTTTTGCATTATTACATTCATTTCAATATTGGATTTATTCAACTCCAATCGATAAGCAGTAATCATTAAATAATTGAGATGAAAACTCTGTAGCATTATCAAGACAAATGGACTTAATCTGATTATCAGAAAACTGTGTTCGTAAGTATATTATTTATGCCAACAATTTAACAAATCCCAAGTTGTGAGATGGCAATAGACACACATGAGACCATCTATAAGAAACATCTATTAGGACCATAAAGTATCTAAACAATTCAATATGTGGGTGAATAAGTCCACAAATATCTCCATTTATACGTTTCAAGAACGCAAGGGACTCAATCTCAACTTCCGTTGGTGATGGTATTATAATTAACTTGCCTTAATAACAAGCAATACAAGATAAATTCACCATTTAAAAGTATCTTTAGATTCTTTAATGGATATCATTTGAATTTTCTATAATTCTTCTCATCATTATCAAAAGTCCTCATTCTTTATGAATGGAACACAATCATCTAAGTATATCAAATTTTGATAACTTAGTACCTTATTCCATATTCATGTGCAATATTTAATCATTTGTCTTCTTTCAGATACATTACACATTGCTACCACATTCACTTTAGAGAATGGATTTTTATATGTAGCTTTTATCAAAAGTTCTCATTAATCATGAATGGAACATAATTATCTAAGCATATCAAATTATGATAGCTTTGTACCTCATTCCATGTTTATGTGCATTATTCAACCGCTTGTCTTCTTTCAAACATATTATGCCCTGCTACACATTCACATCAAGAAATGGAGCAAATTCAGTAGAATAGGTTTCATGACTTTTCACTAGGGTTGGACATAAAATTACCGAAAACTGAATTACCAAACCGAATCGGCTATTTCGGTATTTCAATATTTGGTAATTCGATTCGGTATTCGATACCGAATTTTATATTTTGGTATTTCGATTTTGGTATTCGGTATTTACAAATATACCATTCGATATTCGATAAATACCGAATACCGAAATTAAATGAGTGAATGACCAGCCCATTGTATTCTAAATTCTGTAGGGCCTAAAGGAGTAAAGGCCCATAAACATATTAATAAAATGTCCAGCCCAAATTCCTAAATTGTCCGGCCCAAATTTCTAACCCTAAGTAAACATATTAGACCTTTCCTGAAACTTTCTCAATTAGATATACCCTAGGCTAGGAATGAATGAATGATTCTGGTGACCAGTGACCACTGTTGCACTGCGCATGAGGCTCTGGTCTTCTTGAGTTCTTGTTATCTCTTGCCGCATTTTCAGCCAACTCCAACACCTCGGCAGCAAGGTATTGAAGAATAGCAGCCAACTCCAATACGCTGGGCATAACGACCGTTCTTCAAGAAACGAGCAATACGACCAACAGAAAACTGAAGACCAACTTTGATTTATTTGGTTACAGACTTCTTCCTTGGGCCACCCTTTCTTCCTCCGGCACCTTTGGTTGTCTTAGTAGCATCCATTGCTCTAAATTTCTGTGTGAATAAAAAGCTTAAAGAGAAGAAGAAGGCAAGAAGCTTTGAGTATTTTGATTGAGATTTGAATTTGATAAATTCAAGATTTGGATTTTGTTTATCTGTTTGCTTTCTGAAAAGTACTTCCTCTAAAGTGTATGGCTATGGCCTGTGGCCTTATGTTTTTAATGGCTCTATTTCTCTTTCACGTTTCTGGGTTTTTTAATTCTTTGCTGTTTATTTCTGAAGAAGTTTCCATACTTGTGTTTTTAACATCTCCATCTACCTAAATAGAAGTATGTTACCCTTGACATGCCCAGTGAAATATGAAGATGATTATCTTCTGTGTCCTTTTAAATATGAATAGTTAGTTCATCTTAATGGATCTTGTTTTCATAGGAGAAACATAGTATAGCAATTTAGAACATAGAACTTATTTAAGCTTCTTTAATAGCTTCCGTATTGTATTTTTTGATTTTATTTTACACTTCCAATTTGTGTCTTATAATATTTGTAATCTCTTCTATGTTTAGATGGAAGATGAAACAAGTCGAACAACCAATGTTAGTGTAAGCGCACCTCTGGCTCTTACTGAGTCTCTTAATTCAACATCGGAAGTTGAACAACATTCAGTAACTGTGAAGAGAAAAGCTATAGAATCAAGATTTGCTGCTTGGCCGCATTATGATAAGCTCATAGAAGATGGAATTAATAAAGCAAAGCGCAAGCATTGTGGTAAATGGCAGTTTTCAGTACTGAAACACCAAGAGAAAAGGGCAAACAGATACCAAAGAAATACATGGTAAATAAATCCAATTCTTTAGCTACCTAGAAAAAAAATAAGCTTACAGATGCTTTTCGTATCTCATGATGAATTTCACTTGACAGATTCGCCATAGTTGCTTTCTTGATCGATGAATCAAGTTTGTCATTTCTAGAACTCCTCCAGTTTTTACATGGGCAAATGACTTGTACATTATAGCCAGGTAAGAACCATTAGATTTGCTATGGGATTTGTCATTCTCAGTTACTGGTGATGGCACAAATGATGCTCCTGCTCTCAACGAGGCAGATATTGGATTTGCTATGGGTATTGCAGGCACAGAGGTTTGTAAATTGCTCCCGAGTCCTGTCATAGGTTAGTATGTTAATTTATGATTTCTTGTATTAAAGCTTCCAAATGACAATTTATCATCCCTTGATATAGATAATTTCAAGCTGTTCTTGACATCTCTTTTTTTAAATACATTATCAGGTCCAAAAATTGCCTAAGAGAAGGGAAGCGCCAACGTAATATGGAATGGCTCTTGAAATGTTTCAAATATCAGCACCCTGGCTCAGTTGAATTCTCAGTTGTATTCGATCAATTGTTTAGTTTGTTATTAAAAATCTTCACATCTTTTATTGTGCTATTGTGAATATGATGTACTAACATATTTCGTGTGGACTTCAACTTCAATATGGTATTACCGAATACCGTACCGAATCGAATTTTGATTTACCGATTACCGAATTACCGAACCGACGTTTGAAAGTTCGGTATTTGGTATATACTTTGAATTATCTATTACCGAATTATCGAATCCAAACTTTGAAAATACCAAACCGAATACCGAACGCTTAGCCCTACTTTTCACCAAAGCACATTATTTTGCTTTAGTCATCATTATATCATCAATGTGGTGCATTGAGACTCAAACCCAATGTCTTATCTATATAAAAGCGTCTTACGCCATTAATCGATGAGACTTGAACCCAACATCTTTCATCAAGGTGCACCAAGACTCAAACTTGATGTCTTACCCTCTTTGGTGCGATTGGACATGAATCCATCGTCTTACCCATATAAAGGCGTTTTAGGCCATAAATCAATGAGATTTAAACTCATTATCTAATCATCATAATGCATCGAGAATATAATCCGACGTCTTGCTCTTTTGGTATGATAGGGCTTGAATCCATCCTTTTACCTTCAATTGAGACTCACCCTCGAGCCTTTGATGATATTATAATTTTAGGAGCTATGAAGCACCGTAAAATTCTATCACTTTTGATGATCACTAATATAAAGGTATTTAGTCATAATGTCCACACCATATAAATATTATATACCATATAAAGCCATGAGAAACCAGATGAATAAAGTAGACAAAAAGAAAACTAAAACACTTCAATATTACCGTCTTTTTTCACAATATTATTTTTCAGGATCGTCTATACCAATGGAGTCCTTAAATTCAATGAACAAAATCAATTACTTTACTACTACCAAGTAATGATGATAATATTAAATAAATCAAACAAGAAATTTATATTACTTTACCTGTGTTGGCCACATAATATTAAATAACCTTAGGTTAAGCTTCTAACGTACACAGAATGTATAGGCTCAAAGAAAAGATCAAAGGTACGTAATTACAGTAAGGCAACGGTTGGTCCGTGGCTTTTGCCTAATTTCATGGTGGGTTAGAACTCATGTGTTATGAAACTATATAAAACAATAAAAATAGTAAAATAGGGAGAAGAGAGAAGACTTGTTAACTTATTTGGCTTTCTAGAAGTGAAGTAAATTATCTTTTTTTTTTCCAGGAAATTATCTTTCTTCTTTTTCAGGAAGTAAATTATTATTGAAAAGTCCCTTATATGTGCTCTAGTATTTTGAGAAGGAAAATGGGAAACTTGTAGTAAATGAAATTAGCAAAAGTAAAATGTCGGAACTCTTGCTTTCATTTTGTCTTTACTTTTCCCTCTATCCTTTTGTTATCCCTTATACATGTATCTTCTTTTATTTGAAGTTTATTGGACATGAATAAACTCAAATAAATGTACCAGTCGATTTTAATTTTTTTCATATGAATCAGTTTCATAATATTATTATCAGACTCTATTTATTAAATTTGATCTAATTTTATCACAAGCTTCTATTTTTATGATCTTAACCTAATTATAGTAGACAATCGACTTTCTTAATAAAGATAAGTTGGGGACATAATAAATCTCCTATTATAAAAGTGATTTTTTGGAAAAGAAAAATATTGTGAATCATCAAACCCCCGGCCAGCAAAACAAGAGGGTTATTGTCCTTTCAAAAGACAATATATATAATCATATGAAAGTCTAATAAAAAGGTAAAATCATATATACTGCCTCAAATAGTGAACAGTGCTTGATAATATGTCATTCTTTAAAACTTTAAAGCCATTGAAATGTTAGCTACTAAAGAGTAAATTGTTCGGTGTGTTTTTCCTTGCGTATATCATGATGAGCCCAAATTACGATGACTTCACATGAAATGGATATGATATTAAGAAAAGGAATTTTCAAGGATCTAAAATTTGCTATCTTTTATGGGGTCCAAATAGCTTTGATCTCTTACTATAGGTGCCGAAGAAAAATGAAATATGGCCCAAAAAGAGAAAAAATAAACATAACTCCAATACAATAAACAAAATTCAATCATATCAAGGTCCTAATTGTACGATTTGGGTATGATGCTCTTCGAACGTGAATTTACATAGAACATTATATCAGCATACAAACATGGTATATAAGAGAAATATGAGGTCTAAACTGAGAAGTGTTGCACCCCCTTAAAATGAGTACATTAACATCACATCTCCTACGATTATTGCCAAAGCTCTAAGTGAATTTGAAATAGGTCATGGACTTGTATCTACCAAATAATGAGAATGCATTTGAGATTCAATCATAAATCACTTTGCCTCGAGTCTATGTAAAAAAAAACTTTTACCTTTGTAACGATCCATTAGGTCGTTTTGAGTACTAGGGCTTTTATTCATAAAAGACTCACCCCGTAAATTTTTAATGGGTATTTTAAAATATTCGATAACTATGGTTATTTAATTTAGGGGTGAATTTAGATAACTTATTTAATTAATGGGCTAAAGTGATAATATATTTAATACCCTATACTCCTTATTTATTAAAATAAGTTAGAGGTATTTGTCACTTTTAATACATAAGAGTAGAAAAGAAAAGAAAAAGGGAGAAGAAACTACCTGCGAGCAAACGAAAGTGCGGCGGTGAACAACGCGCAAGGAGCAACCAATCAAGGTAAGAAATTGTAGCCAACACCTCACTTTCTGTATGCATACTTATTGGTAATCACGTGAACATGTAATAACTATGTATATTATGAGGTGAAAAGAATATTGGGGTAAATTGTTTGGTTGGAAATTAAGGAATTGTTTTCATTATTAACTAATGAGAGTGGCTGTGATTGGATAAGGATTGGGAGAGGAGGGGTGAGATTGAAGTGGTGGCAGTAGTAGCATTCTGAAATTGGTTTTCTTGATATGCCGTTAGTTCGAATCAGTTGGCTTCGTTTTAAAATTTGTTCTTTAAATTTTTATATTATAATTCAAATTTTGATATATTGAGATAGGTAATTAATTTTAGGTGTATTATATTATATGAATATCATTAGATTTAGGTTATTTGGAGAAATTAAGGCTTAACCCTACGCTTGAGATTCAAGAAATTAACTAAAGTAACAGGGTGTTGTTAGTTTTGAAATCTTATTGTGATCATTTATTTGATTAGATTGCACTGATTTAGAAAGCCTAAGGAAAAGGGAAGGCTCAAGTCTAGGAGTAATTGCTTGATCTCGGTTCTTCGGTTGAGGTAGGTTATGGTTTTTATTCTATATCATAGATAGACTCTTAATAGTGATTGATATTCATTGAGGAATGTGTGAAATTTACTATGCATTTAATTATTGTGGTTTGGATGGTTGATATGTTGTTGTCGTTGGTCAGAAATCCCGAGATCGTGAAATCCATAATCTTGAACTTGCTCTATCAAAAATGGTGCCTTGAATAAAGAAGGCTTGATGAAATATTGTTAATGAAGTGGAATGTAATCATGAAGACATGATAAATTAATTATATTTGGATCGGGTGTCACATTCCGACACGGTATATTTGGATCAGATGTCACATTCCGACATGATATATTTGGATCGGGTGTCACGTTCCGACACGGTATATTTGGATCGGGTGTCACGTTCTGGCACGGTAATATTAAAAGAAAATAAATTAAAATGACTTAATACTACCCAATCTCCAATAACTCATCTTCCAAAAGAGTGTGATGTGGAGGCTTGAGTCCTCATGTGTGATCTTGATATTGTTGACTGGTTATGTAATTGTTTATTGGTTGCCACCTGTTAAGTGTTATTGTTGATTTCCCGCTATTACCTTATGTATATTGATTTCTATTTTGAGTCGGCCGATGATATCTACTCAGTATATGTTGTCCTGTACTGACCCCTACTTGTATCTTTTCTTGTTTTATTTTGTGGAGTGCAACGAGTGTTCCACAGACTTCGAGTCGACCTCAGCTCTAGTCAGTCTCAAGATCACCGGATTTCAGGGTGAGCTATCCTTTTAGCTCGTGATGGAATCTCTCGGTTATGGCATGGTGTCTTTAGTTTTCGGACACATTTTGTTATTTGTTTATTCTGGTGTTTGATATTTCCAGACTTAATTTTAGAATTTAGATGTCCTTCATGTGATGACTTTTAGGTTTTGAGGAAAACGTATTTATTTAAGCTTCCGCGTTATTGTTATATTTATTAGTTGGATTTGTATCGTTGGTTCTCCCACCTAGAAGGTTAAGTGTGGGTGCCACTCACGACCCATTTTGAGTCGTGACAAACTTCACCTTCATCATCACCCCCACCCCCTAAAATAGTAAAGTAAAGAAGGGTTCTTTCAAATCTAATTTTTCTTCTATTTAATAGGAAAAACAAAAAAACAATTAGGAAAAAATGGTTCTTTCACTCCATTGTTGAAGTCTAAATAGAAAAAATATTCTCTTTGTTACTTTGAGAAGAGAATAGTTTGTTTGACCGATAAACTATGTGAAAAAATAGATTTTTTTTCTTTGATTTAAAGCAATATTTATTTAAAAGAAACTATTTTATTCAGGTTATTTTTTGAAAAACTTATTAGATGTGAATTAGTCATTGCGCCACAATCGGCATTAACTCAAAGGCGTAGGTTGATCTCTGTGTTTAAGGTTGCATTCATTTATTCATATTCAACTTGACATGTGGAAAAAATTTATTCTATTGGCGGGTTAGCTTGATCTTGCTTCCTTATCACATTATTTCTCCCCACTAAAAGGAACGATTGATTATCTCTAGAACCTTTCTGAGTGTTTGTCTTCACAGGGTGATTGAAAAAGAAAAGAGTATTTAATTTTTTTATTGTCTTGCATTTCACTATTCCGATCAAATGAATTACTATTATGAACGTCCAAATTATAATGAGTATAAATATCGATGCTTTCTTGTGTTGGGATATACTATTAATCATGTAATTGAGTTATAACATTTTATTTAATCCCCTGTAAAGACAATTTATTTTATTTTATTTATTATAATAAAAGTATTTATTTGAATAGATCATTATGTTTATATGTAAGTCCATTGCTTATACTATAGACGATTTTGTGTATGGAGTTATTTAACTCATACACAGAAGATTAAATTATCGGTTTTTACAAGTTATAAATTAAGCGTTCTTAATCAAAGATGAAATTGAACAAACATCTTGATGATTGTAGCATAAGATTAAATATAATTTGATCTTAATTATGGGAATGGTAAAATTCCAACTTTTTATGCTAGTACATTTAGTATGTATTGAACGGACCAAATTGCGATATTTGTTTAGGTTCTGAATTTTAATAAACAATATCTCTAGTTCATTACATGTACTTATACTCTTAATCTTGATATAATTATTATGATCTACGTAATTTGATTTATTGTTTTAATCTATTAAAAGGTAAGACTCTTTTAATGAGTCAGTAAATTTTTAATAAATTGGATAATGCCAAATAACGTTAGTGAAATAATAATTAGTTGATAGAATTGTGTGTCGGTCTTGAGATAGAAGACACCCATTTATGGTTGCTTATGTGTTTTCACGTGAAACCCTGCAAATGGATTTTAAATCTGACATGTGAAATAAATTAAGTATAATGATAAATGATTAATTTAGTCAATAAATTAAATTTTTTTCAAAAAATTTGACTTAATTGATTGATGTCGGTAATGCTAACACGAAAGATTAAATAAGATGTAATAGTAAATTTTAAAAATTAAATCGAGGAGTGCAATTACAGATTTTTAGTGAACTAATTTGTAATTTATTACAATATGATTAATTCATTCATTTGCGAATTAATATTGTAATTAGAAGTCACTGTTAATAAGTCTATAGTTCCTACTATGCCTGAATAATTAATCAGTTATAAGAATAAAAAAATATTTTGAAAGAAGTATTTTTACTGGTCTTCTAGAAGAAATAAAATCATATATTTTAATAAGTTAAATTCTGATTTAGAAATGATTTTCTTTAAATAAAAGGAATCGAAACGTTTTTGTCTTTTATGGGTTTTAATTACCTTTAATTTCTCCTTAATGGCTGATGAACTTTATGTCCCCTAAGTTTTTCCCTCTTCAGTGAAAAATTGAGGATAAATAGGTGGACTTCCCGAGAGAAAGATCATCAATCTTTTCTAAAAATACTTGCCCACACGGATTACTGTTTGTAAAGAATTAGAGAAAAATTAGTAGAAGGCTCGAGTTCTGGATTCCTTGTTTGTAAATCAGCTGGGTGAAAGCCTCAAAATATTAGTATTATCTTAATTTCATATTTTTTGATTTATATTATCATGTTAATGTAAGTTTATGATCCGTGATTATGCTTTTGCTGCATATATGAATTTTATACTTTAACACATTGATCGTATGAAATATGAATTAGCATTACATCATCCCTACAAGTATGATCCTCCCATGATTGTTAATTTGTTATATATAGACTTAAAGATCAAATATAATAGAAGTACGTTTCTTTCCATTTCTTGTGAACAATTATTTTCTCTAAAACAAGAGGTTTACACTATTGAGATATGTCAGACAAACTTTTTTTTTTGGATTTCTCACCCGGTGTTCGGAGTCCGTGGAGCCCCGACTAAATTTCGATCGCGCACTGCAGAGCCCATTTGGGGGTGATGCTCCCAATAAGATTTTTTCCATACCCAGGACTCAAATTCGAGACCTCTAGTTAGGGGTGAACCAGTCCCACCACTCCACCACAACCATGTTGGTATTTCAAACAAACCTGAGTTCATATAGGATATAATGATGCTAAAATCTTTTCTCAAAATATCCTCCAAACTGTTGTGGCCTTACCTCGAATCTTGTTCTCATGGTGTGAAATCAATTGGTTCAATAATTTTTGACTCTACTTATCCTAGTATTCCATCACCATCACTAAAACTCAAAAAAAAGAAGAAGGTGAAAATGGTATTTAAAAATTAAAGTTGTGTTTGGAGATGATAAAAATTGGGATTGTTTTCAAATTTTTGTGAGTGATTTGGAGTGAAAATAACTTTTTGAAGTTTTTCAAAATTTTTGAAAAAATTATTACAAATTTATGTCAAAATAATTTTTCAAAATAATATTCCAAAAAATAAAAGTATTGAAGGCCAAGCGAACACTTAATTTTCAAATATTTTGAGCTAAAAAGAAAGAAGAGGAAAGTGTTTATCTTGTTATGAAAATAACTAACTTGACAAAATTAATTAGAAAGAAATAATAAGGGCAAGAAGAAAAGAGAAGAATTTTACGTGTTTTTCTGTGTGTTTCTTTTTCTCAGCCATTGTACCTATATATATAGGCAAAAGGATTGTTGATTACATACCAAGTGGGCAAGTTGCCCACTAACAAGTGGGGCCCACTTGGAAAGCATCCCATCCATTACCTAACACTCCCCCTTGGATGTTTATGTATAATGTGCCTCTATAAAAAAAAAAAATATACATATTTGGTAATACGCTTTGATTGCTGCCTCATTAAAAACCTTACCAGGAAAACCCAGTGGGATAAAACCTTGGTTAAGGAAAAAAGAGTGCAGCGCGTATTTTACTCCCCCTGATGAAAGCTTCATTTGATATTTTGGAGACGGCGCATTCCAACTTTATATCTTAATTTCTCAAAAGTTGATGTTGGTAATGCCTTTGTGAATAAATCTGCAAGATTATCACTTGAACGAACTTGTTGTACATCAATTTCACCATTCTTCTGAAGATCGTGTGTGAAAAATAATTTTGGTGAAATATGTTTCGTTCTGTCTCCTTTTATGAAACCACCTTTCAATTGAGCTATGCACGCGGCATTGTCTTCGAATATAATTGTGGGTATTTTAATATTATTTTCCAGACCACATCTTTCTTTGATGAACTGTATCATTGATCTCAACCACACACATTCTCTACTTGCTTCATGAATTGCTATTATTTCAGCATGATTTGAAGAAGTAGCAACAATGGACTGTTTTGTAGATCGCCATGATATAGCAGTCCCTCCGTGTGTAAACAGATAACCTGTCTGAGATCGAGCTTTATGTGGGTCTGATAAATAACCTGCATCTGCATAACCAATAAGGTCTGCGCAACCTTTGTTAGTATAAAACAAACCCATATCAATAATACCCTTCAGGTATCGCAAAATATGTTTGATACCGTTCCAATGCCTTCGCGTTGGGGATGAACTATACCTTGCTAGCAAATTGACAGAAAATGTTATATCAGGCCTAGTTGCGTTAGCAAGATACATAAGTGCACCAATAGCACTGAGATATGGTACTTCAGGACCAAGAATTTCTTCATCCTCTTCTGGAGGTCGAAACTGATCCTTTTTCACTTCAAGTGATCGAACAACCATTGGAGTACTTAATGGATGTGCTTTGTCCATGTAAAATCTTTTTAAGATTTTCTCAATGTAGGCAGATTGATGGACAAAAACTCCGTCTGCTAAATGTTCAATTTGCAGACCTAGACAAAGTTTTGTCTTTCCAAGGTCTTTCATTTCAAATTCTTTCTTTAGATATTCAATTGCCTTTTGGACCTCTACAGTGGTTCCAATGAGATTTATATCATCAACATAAACGGCGAGTATAACAAATTCTGATTCCGTTTTCTTAACAAAAACACATGGACAAATAACATCATTAATATAACCTTCATTTATTAAGTACTCACTTAGGCGATTATACCACATACGCCCTGATTGTTTCAGACCATATAATGATCTTTCGAGTTTTATTGAGTATACTTCCCGAGACTTTTTACATGCTTCAGGAAATTTTAATCCTTCTGGGATTTTCATGTAAATTTCATTATCAAGTGAACCATAAAGGTAAGCTGTAACCACGTCCATTAGGTGTATTTCAAGATTTTTATGTACAGCTAAACTGATGAGATATCGAAATGTTATCCCATCCATAACCGGTGAATATGTTTCTTCATAGTTGACTCCGGGTCTTTGAGAGAATCCTTGTGCAACAAGGCGTGCCTTATATCTTACAATTTCATTTCTCTCATTTCGTTTTCTAACAAAAACCCATTTATAACCAACTGGTTTTACACCTTCAGGGGTTTGGACTACAGGTCCAAAAACCTCACGTTTAGCAAGTGAGTCTAATTCTGATTGAATTGCCTTTTGCCATTCTGGCCAATCACATCTACGTCGACAATCTTCGACGGATTTAGGTTCAAGACTTTTACTATCTTGCATAAGGTTAATTGCAACATTATATGCAAAAACATTATCAACCGTGATTTTAGATCGATCTAACTTTATCTTATCACCGAAAGAACTTATTGAAATTTCTTCATTCACTTGAGTCTCGGGTTCACTGATTTCTTCAGGAATATCAAGATTACTCAAACCTTGGCCTTCTTTAGGAGGTTCTATTGTAGTATCATCTTTATTATTTCTTACGCTTCTTTTTCTAGGATTTTTATCCTTTGAACCCAACGGTCTACCACGCTTCTGGCGTGTTTGAGATTCAGAAGCTATGATACTTGTAGATGATCCTTTTGGGACATCAATTCGGATAGGTACATTCACTGCAGGGATATGTGACTTAGTTATCCGTTTCAAATCAGTAAATGCATCTGGCATTTGATTTGCTATTTTCTGTAAGTGGATGATCTTCTGGACCTCCTGCTCACATGTGCGGGTGCGTGGATCAAAATGTGATAGTGATGAAACTTTCCACGCAATTTCTTTTTCTTTTTCGGGTTCCTTTTTCTCTCCCCCTAATGGCGGGAAAATTGTTTCATCAAACCGACAATCTGCAAATCGAGCAGTGAATAAATCTCCAGTCAACGGTTCAAGGTATCGAATTATGGAGGGTGAGTCAAACCCAACATATATGCCCAACCTTCGTTGAGGGCCCATTTTTGTACGTTGTGGTGGTGCTACAGGCACGTATACTGCACAACCAAAAATTCTTAAATGGGCTATATTTGGTTCATGACCAAATACTAATTGTGACGGAGAGTATTTATTATAATGTGTCGGTCTTAGACGTACAAGTGCTGCTGCATGTAAAATAGCATGACCCCAAACAGTAATTGGCAATTTTGTTTTCATTAGTAGAGGTCTTGCTATCAATTGTAGGCGCTTTATAAATGACTCTGCAAGGCCATTTTGAGTATGAACATGAGCAACAGGATGTTCAATTTTTATCCCAATTGATAAGCAATAATCATTAAATGCTTGGGATGTAAATTCTCCAGCATTATCAAGGCGAATGACCTTAATTGAATAATCTGGGAATTGCGCTCTCAATCTTATTATTTGTGCTAACAATTTCGCAAACGCCAGGTTGCGAGATGATAATAAGCACACATGAGACCATCTAGATGATGCATCTATTAGGACCATAAAATATCTAAACAATCCACTAGGTGGATGAATAGGTCCACATATATCTCCATGTATACGCTCTAAAAAGCCAGGAGATTCGATGCCAACCTTCAGGGTCGATGGTCTGGCAATTAATTTGCCTTGATAACAAGCAGCACATGAAAATTCATCATTTGTAAGAATCTTCTGGTTCTTTAACGGATGTCCAGTTGAATTTTCAAGAATTCGTCTCATCATTATTGATCCAGGATGACCTATTCGAT
The DNA here is from genome assembly GCF_947179165.1 of Solanum dulcamara. Classification (NCBI taxonomy): domain Eukaryota; kingdom Viridiplantae; phylum Streptophyta; class Magnoliopsida; order Solanales; family Solanaceae; genus Solanum; species Solanum dulcamara. The sequence continues at coordinate 52,111,772 of NC_077245.1, read as the reverse complement.
CATGCCATAGCACAAATATATTTGGATCAGTAAACTTCTGGTTTACGATCATATTTGCTTCAATTGCACTAATTTTTGCATAATATAGGCCAGATGACAGAGTTGGTAATTTTTCCAAAATATATTTCTGGCCTGAGACACTCTTGGTTATACCAAGATATTCAATATTTATTTCATTTAGTGTCTCAACATGATATCCATTTCTGCGGATATCTTTAAAACTTAACAAGTTTCGTGAGGATTTAGAAGAAAATAGTGCATCTTCTATAACAATTTTTGTTCCCTTAGGCAGAATTATAGTAGCTCTTCCGAAGCCTTCTATCATTTTTGAATTACCAGAAATTGTAGTAACATTAGCTTTTCTTCTAAGTAAATTGAAAAAATATTTCTCGTCTTTAAATATAGCATGGGTTGTTCCACTATCAATTACACAAATATCCTCGTGATTTATCATTGATCCAAACAAGATTTGACGCATTTCCATATTTTCTTCATAAAGAAAGAAAGTAAATATTATAATTAATACATAATTTATTATACAAAATTTTATTTTATTACATGAATCTAGAAAAATACAAACATAATATTTAATAAATATAACAACAAAGATAATTGTTTAAATATTATCTGGCTTATCAACATTCATATTTACTTCTGGAAAATTAAAGAAATCAGCTACATCCAGATGCATGGGCTCAATATTGTCCTCAGAGATAAAATTTGTCTCTGGATTATTTTCTGCCCTCTTTAACGATGCCTGATATAGCTGAACCAAGCGTTTTGATGACCGGCAAATCCGCGACCAGTGCCCCACACCTCCACATCTATGACATATTGTTTCTGAATTATTCTTAGGTAAAGCTTCTGGCTTTTTACCCTGCCTTTTATATTGCTGGTTATTTCTCGGTGCCAGCCGAGCATCATAATTAAAATTTCTTCTTTGACTACGACCACGACCACGACCACGACTGGGGCCATGACCTCTTTCTCGTTGGTTAGAATTTGCCTGATTCACTTCAGGGAGTGGCAAAGAACCAACTGGCCGACTATCATGATTTTTCATTAATAGTTCATTATGTCTTTCAGCAATAAGAAGGTGAGAAAGTAATTCAGAATATTTTTTAAAGCCTTTTTCGCGATATTGCTGCTGCAGGAGCATATTCGCGGGTGGAAATGTGGAGTATGTTTTTTCAAGTTTATCTTGTTCCGTGATTTCATCTCCGCATAAAGTTAACTGAGCTATAATTCTAAATAAAGCAGAATTATATTCAGTTATATTTTTAAAGTCCATCAGTCTCAAATTTAACCAGTCATAACGTGCTTGTGGAAGCATGACCAACTTCAGGTGGTCATACCTTTCTTTTAAATTTTTCCACAATTTCAAAGGATCTTTTAATGTAAGATATTGTAATTTAAGACCCTCGTCGAGATGGTGGCGGAGGAAAATCATAGCTTTTGCACGGTCTTGACTAGATGCCGTGTTATCATCTTTGATGGTGTCTGCCAGACCCATCGATTCAAGATGAATTTCGGCATCTAGTGCCCATGAGGAGTAATCTTTTCCAGAGATATCCAAAGCAACAAATTCAATTTTTGAAATATTTGCCATTTTATGAAAAGAAAATTAAATAAAATTCTTACCGCTTTTTGTTACCTTCAAAAACAAATAGCCAGAGCCTCGTGCTGATAACGTGTTATGAAAATAACTAACTTGACAAAATTAATTAGAAAGAAATAATAAGGGAAAGAAGAAAAGAGAAGAATTTTACGTGTTTTTCTGTGTGTTTCTTTTTCTCAGCCATTGTACCTATATATATAGGCAAAAGGATTGTTGATTACATACCAAGTGGGCAAGTTGCCCACTAACAAGTGGGGCCCACTTGGAAAGCATCCCATCCATTACCTAACATATCTCTAAATATTATTTTATATGTACCTTCTATATTAACTTGTTATCAGCCCTTAAGTTATAAAGTACCATATTATTCATGAATGTAATTTATTTGCCGCTCAAATTAGTTTAATATAAACAATATACAAATTAAAAGAACATGTTAATTATTATACTTTTTTCATTGAATCCATTTACCTGGTATTGGTATTTGTAAAAAGATTTGCCTTGAGACAAAATTTTCTAGCGATTGGCCTCTTTGCCGATCAAAGGTATATTTCTTCTACATTGGGATTCTCAGTTCCGATCATTTTCCGAACAGAGGGAAATCAGTTCGTCGCTAGAGTTATTGCTAGCGCAAGAAAACCAGATCAGCAGCTGCATCAATCTACTTACGCGTCATTTTCAAGATAGTCATTTTCAAGATACTAAGACCCATCTTCTTCAAGAACTACAGTTTTCTCTGACTGTGGTTCCAAGAGTTCTTTGTGACAATATTAGCACTACTTCTTCTTCTTTCTTTTTCTTTTTCTTTCCTTTTGCTTGTTTTCCAACGAATACCTCCAGATCTGTTCAGATCTGGCCTAGATTTATTGATTTTCGGCGTCGTCTCGCGATTTTTCATTTTCCAGCGTGAACAGTGTTTCCGGCGTGAACAGTGTTCCCGGCGTGAATCAGGTTCTTTTCAACTGGAGTTGGTACCTCCGGTTTATCTATATTTTTGTTCATACACTTATCGTTGCATTTTGCTAACTTTAGATTTTTGAATAATTTATTAATTCCTACATATTTTCGTGGCTTTAGATAGTGATGGTAGATTAAGGTCATGTTCTCATTCAGGGACGGGGTCGGGGACGAGGGTAAGGAGGGGTAAGTGGGTTAAAGGAGCGTCTAGACTGAGAGTTGGTTCTTGGAACATTGGAACGTTAACGGGCAAATCCATAGAGCTAGTTAAAATTCTAAAGAAGAGAAAGATTAATATAGCTTGTGTCCAAGAGACCAAATGGGTAGGTTCTAAAGCTAGGGAGGTAGACAGGTATAAGCTTTGGTTTTCAGGTAGATCGAAATATAGGAATGGGGTAGGCATTTTAGTAGACAATGATCTAAGGGATCAGGTAGTGGAGGTTAGGAGAGTCAACGATAGGATGATGTCGATTAAGGTGGTCGTTGAAGGGAGCACATTCAACATTATTAGTGCTTATGCGCCACAAGCGGGCTTAAGAGAGGAGGATAAGAGGCGCTTTTGGGAGGATTTGGACGAGTTAGTGGGAGGTATACCACCTACTGAGAAGCTTTTCGTGGGAGGGGATTTCAATGGGCACATCGGGTCTATTTCAGGAGGGTATGATGATGTGCATGGAGGCTTTGGCTACGGGGTCAGAAATGTAGGAGGCCTTTCACTTTTGGAATTCGCAAGAGCTTTTGGGTTGGTCATAGCCAATTCGAGTTTCCCAAAGAAGGAAGACCACTTGGTAACATTCCATAGTTCGGTGGCTAAGACTCAGATAGACTTTTTACTCCTGAGGAAGGTCGATAGAGGTCTGTGCAAAGACTGTAAGGTCATTCCGATAGACAACCTTACAACCCGACATAAGCTTTTGGTGATGGATTTAGGGATCAAGATGATGAGGAATAAGAGGGTCGGGGATGATCGATCTAGGATCAGATGGAGGAGTTTGACCACTGCAAATGCCCTGGAGATGGGAGAGAAGTTGAAGGCCATGGGGGCCTGGGATAGTAATGGGGATGCGACCAGTATGTGGGATAGGACAGCTAGTTGTATTAGGACTGTGGCAAGGGAAGTGTTGGGAGTCTCGACTGGTAGTCGTAGTCGGCATCGAGGAGACTGGTGGTGGAATGGAGAAGTGCAAGAAAAGGTAAAAGCAAAGAAGATGGCGTACGCAAAGTTGATAGAAAGCACAGATGAGGTGGAGAAGTGGACGAATAGGGAACTTTATAAAATAGCGAGAAAGGAGGCGAAGTCGGCGGTTTCGACGGCAAAAACAACGGCTTTTGAACGCCTTTATGCTGAACTAGAAGAGAAAGGTGGGGATAGAAAATTGTTCAGGCTAGCCAGGGCGCGGGAGAGAAGGGCACGCGATGTGGACCAAGTGAAGTGCATTAAGGAAGAGCATGGAAAAGTATTGGTAGACGAGACCCTCATTAAACAGAGATGGCAGTCCTATTTCCATAAACTCTTGAATGAGGAAGGGGACAGAGACTTTGTGTTGGGAGATTTAGAACATACAGGGAGGCGTTGCGATTTTGGGTATTGCAGGAGTATTAAGGTCGAGGAGGTTAAGAGTGTCGTTCGTAGGATGCGCTGGGGAAGAGCAACCGGACCTGACGAGATTCCTGGGGAATTTTGGAAGAGCACGAGCTCGGTAGGTTTGGAGTGGTTGACTAGGTTATTTAATGTCATCTTTAAAACGGCAACGATGCCCGAAGAATGGAGGTCGAGCATAATGATCCCTCTATACAAAAACAAAGGGGATATCCAGAGTTGCAACAACTATAGAGGTATTAAGCTACTAAGCCATACTATGAAACTGTGGGAAAGAGTGGTAGAGATGAGGGTGAGGAGAGACGTGTCTATTTCAGAGAACCAGTTTGGATTTATGCCGGGACGCTCAACTACAGAAGCCATCCATCTTATGAGGAGACTGGTGGAGCAACATAGGGAGAGGAAGAGGGACTTGCATATGGTATTCATCGACCTAGAAAAGGCTTATGATAAAGTCCCAAGAGAAATACTATGGACATGTTTGGAGGCTAAAGGTGTACTTATGGCATACATTAGGGTGATCAAGGACATGTACGAGGGAGCCAAAACCAGGGTAAGGACAGTAGGAGGGGACTCAGAGCACTTTCCAGTGGTGATGGGGTTGCATCAAGGATCAGCTCTTAGTCCTTTTTTATTTGCCTTGGTGATAGATGGATTGACGCGACAAATTCAAGGTGCGGTGCCATGGTGTATGCTTTTCGCGGATGACATAGTCCTGATCGATGAGACTCGCCGCGAAGTTAACGCTAAGCTGGAGGATTGGAGACATACCTTGGAGTCTAAACGGTTTAAGTTGAGTAGGACAAAGACAGAGTACTTAGAGTGCAAGTTCAGTGAGACACCTCAGGAGGTTGGCGTTGAAGTTAGGCTTGGTGCTCAAGCCATCCAAAAGAGAAGTAGTTGCAAGTATCTTGGGTCTATCATGCAAGGCAGCGGGGAGATTGACGATGATGTCACACATTGTATTGGGGTAGGGTGGATGAAATGGAGGCTCGCTTTCGGAGTGCTATGTGACAAGAATGTGCCACCAAAACTTAAGGACAAGTTCTACAAAGTGGTGGTTAGACCGGCTATGCTGTATGGGGCGGAGTGTTGGCCAGTTAAGACTTCTCACATTCAAAAGATGAAAGTTGCTGAGATGAGAATGCTGAGATGGATGTGTGGGCACACCAGGAGCGACAGGATTAGAAATGAGGCTATTCGGGACAAGGTAGGAGTGGCCTCGGTAGAAGACAAGATGCGAGAAATGCGACTGAGATGGTATGAACATGTGAAGAGGAGAGACACAGATGCCCCAGTGCGGAGGTGTGAGAGGCTGGCCATGGATGGTTACAGAAGAGGTAGGGGTAGGCCGAAGAAGTATTGGGGAGAGGTGATTAGACAGGACATGGCGCAGTTACAGCTTACGGAGGACATTACCTTAGATAGGAGGGTGTGGAGGACCCACATTAGGGTAGAAGGCTAGTTCATAGTCTCGTTATTCTTCTCTATTCATAGGTGTAGTAGTGCATTACGATCTCTTGCGCTTTGACTTCTGATTTCTGTTATTTCTGTTATTATTTATTACTTTCTATGCTTTGATTACTCAATTTTACCTGTGACGCTTTCATTATTTATTTAATCGTTATTTGTTATTAGTATTTAGTTATTTGTATTTATTTGTTACCTATTCGTTATTTGTTTGTTGTTTTTCTCATAAAACTTTTAATTTTCTATTCTTATCTAACATTTTTTTATGCATTTATGCTTTTACTGAGCCGAGGGTCTCCAGGAAACAGCCGTCCTACCTTGGTAGGAGTAAGGTCTGCGTACATTCTACCCTCCCCAAACCCCATGTTGTGGGATTTCAGTGGGTTGTTGTTGTTGTATGTTAGAAAAATGATATATGACTTTTCAATATATTGATAAGTCATCCAACAAGGTCTTAGTTCAATCAGCATGTATGAATTTGTTTGAGCCCACGAATTAATGATGAATTTAAATAAACAAGAGTTAACAAAATGAAATCGTAATTGGAAAGAAATTAAAAGGTTGGACCATAAAATTTATTATTGACAACTGTTTCCCTTTATGGAGATTTTTATTTTTACTAAATAAACTAAACAATTATGGTTAAGCTCTGTAGCTTAGTTGTACCACTTATACTTTGCAACGTAAATATTTACTAAATTAATAAATTTAATTTTAATAGTTCAACATTAAAATGAGAATATGTAATATTAATTTGACCATATAATATTTAATTAGCAAATATAAAGAAAACAAATAGCCAAATAAAGTGTACTAATATTAATTTGACCATATAATATTTAATTAGCAAATATAAAGAAAACAAATAGCCAAATAAGTTTTTATTGGTCAGAATATCCAGTACAATTTTTCTAAAAAAGGAAAAAAAAAAACTAAACAGACAATACTCGTGACTAACAGGTTGCATTATAGTAGTACACTTTATAAATTATTATCTTATTAAATTAATTACTTTTCTATAGACTCAAAATTATATATAAATTGAAAGGATGAAGAGGAGTATTTAAAGTTTTTCCACTGGAAATACTTCTTAATGCGATATTTACTAACATTTCTTCAGTATTTGAAATACTAAACTTCAATATATGATGATCAAAATAATATCTAATACCAAAATATTCATTTAATGTTCGAAAAGGTAAAAAAATCTTGTTAAACTTTGCTATTTTTTTTATTAATGGAGCAAGGTCGAACGTTACGCATTTTAAATTTCTTTTTTATCTGATCTGAAATTAGATTGGGTTAAATGAATTTTGATGAGTTAAATAAATAGAAGAGAATGTGACATAAAATGTCAATTAGGAGAGAATAATGATTTTATTGTGTTTAATATATTTTGAGAAAAATAATAATAATTGAATAAAATTATAATTCTAAAAAAAAAAAGAAGTAATTTTAGCAGGTAATTTTTCAAACATAAATAATCATTCAGAAAATTAAATCATTTTTATAAAGCATTATAATAGTCCCTACGAACAGCTTTCTTTGAAATTCATATGTACTTTGATTCTATTATTAACAAACTTAACAAAAGTCATTATCTATCAACTCTTTAATTAATTTAAAAATACACCACAAAGATATATTTTTATTCTATATTGTTTTGTGTTAGTTGTGCAACGGCAGGAGTTAGAATTGTCAATTAGTTAGGCAGTTGAATGCACTTTATTAAAGCAAATTATGCTTAAATCTTAAATCACATGTCAAACGGGCTCCACTTCTCTTTTAAAGTTTTTAAATGGAAAAAATATTCATTACTTTCTTCTTATTTAATAAAATATCATAATTAGACTGCTGAGAAGTTGCCACGTACCTGCCGGCGAAGGTGAAATTTTGTAAACCCTATTTGTTTTATTTTAATAAATAATGGCGTTTGGCCATGTCTTATTATAAAGTAGAAAAAGTATTTATTTATTTTTAGCGTAAAACACTACATTTAAAAATTTGAGTTGAGTTTGACTATGACATAAATTAGAGTAGTTTATAAAATTTTGTGAGTAATATGAAATGAAAAAATAAAAATATTTTAATATTATTTTAAAAAATTCTGAAATTTCATGAAAAAAATAAAAATATAATTTTTCAAATTTTATGCTCAAATATATTTTTCTAAAAAAAGAAAAAATGATTTCATGATCATATGACCCCCTAAATATTTAATAGCTTAATTTTGAATTGAAGTGATTAATTTATTGAACACTGAAATTTCAAAAAGGCAACCTTGAACAGGCGGTTTCAAATTTGACTTCAAAAAGAGTTGCTTTCGTTTAATAATTCTCCACCACAAGTCATCTCAAACACCCCCTCCACCCACTCCCTTATTTTTTTTACTTTATTTTAAAAGTTGGGCAAGGAAAGGGAATTGAAAAAGTTATAATTTAAGACTATCTTCTAATTTTTAAACACAACTAAGAGTGGAAACCCACAGTTAATGATTGAAATCTTATTAATCACTAGTATCACTATTAAAAACAACTCAATAACCGATTCAGAGACATCGAGGTATTCGATCCTTCAAAATAATTGAGGAGAAGGGTGACAAAATAGTTTTAAAATTAAAAAAAAAGTGTCTCACGTCTTAATTATTGAGTAGATGTGACAAATTTTAAAATTTTAAAATTTTTAAGTTTTATTATTTATATAAAATTTTTATCTTTCCATCCCTCCCCCTTCCCATTCTACCCTTCTGCCGCTTTCGTCCCCTCCCTTTTTGTCACCGTCACCGCCGTCGTCACCATCTCCACCACTACCAATTCTTCCTCCGTCACCATCACCTCCTAGTCTTCCACCACCATCATTTTTTTCTCCACCACCACCATTTTCACCTCCTTCTCCTCCACCGTCGCTACCACAACAACAACCACCTCCACCCACCTCCACCACCACCAATTCTTTCTCTTCTTCCTCCATCATCACCACCTCCTCGTCTTTCACCATCACCGTTTCCACCTCCCTCTCCTCCACCGTCACCCCCATAACAGCCATCATCTCTACCTTCGCTGGTACCACCAATATCAATATTTTTTTTGCCACCACAATCATCCTTTTCTCCACCTCACAACTGCTAAAGTTTTTGCAACAACTAAGTCATATGTTGCAACATGTGTCCTATTTATTGCAACAAATGTCATCTATTGCAACAAATTTACATATGTTGCAACAGATGGAACATATGTTGCAACAGATCACGACATATGTTGCAACATGCAACCTGTTGCAACATATTGATAACATGTTGTAAAAATAAGGACAAAAAAAAGATCAAAAGAGCACAATGAAAATTGATAAACGTCGGCAGCGATAATGTCGGCAACAAAGACCATAAAGAAGAATAAGAAGAGGAGGAAGAAGAAGAAAAAGAAATAGAGGAAGAGAGAGAGAGAAAAAAAAAGATGAAGGAGAGAGAAAGGAAGATTTAAAATATAATGAGGAAGGAAATTTTAAAATTTGAAATTTAAAAATGGAGGAAAGATTTTTCAGAATTTTTGAAATATAATATGCCCTCCAAAGTTCGTAGTTAATCTAATCAAGTCTACTTTTCATTTAATCACATTTGACCAAGTGAAAGTCACCAATATTAAAAATAAGACTTAAAAGACACTTTTTGTTAAATCTTCACGAGAACCAATCGTATTCCTCGATTTTTATATTTTCATTTATTTTGAAAATATTTTTAATAAACTATCACTGTCCCTTGGGTATTCCATCGTTGTTTTTTAATAATTTTGCTCAAATACTTTTTATCTGGATAAAGTTGGATAAACCGACAAACAAAGTAGATTTTTATTAAATTTTTTATCAATCCAGCCTAATTTATTAAATAAATATATTAATTTAAAAATAATATTATATTTAATTTAATTCAAAATTCTGACAGTTAGGATCGTAAAGTCCATCGATTTCTTGATAAAGATCGGATCAAATAAGTTATGAAAAATCGACAAACTATCCAACCCCATCCGTCAATTTTTCTAATTTAATTAACCCAGATCGTCCCATTTTCTCTTCTCTCTCAACTTCTTCGGCTATTGTCCAGTCCATCAGAGCACCTCCCAAGTCACCATCGTCCAGCCCATAATCCCGATGTCCCTCCTCCGTTGTGTCTCCGCTGTTCCTATTGTTTTTAGTCCCAATTTAAAAGATTAGGATTTTTAAAATTTTTAATTACATTATTAAAATTATTGTTGGATTACGATGTTCTTTTGTTTATTGTATTATTATATTGTTAATGTTATTGTTAGCTTTCATTGTTTTTTTAAATTGTTACATTATTGAATTTTATGTTCTTGATTTCTGAAATTAATTCATGGTCGGTCTTATTCATTCGAAATTTCTTGTGAATTTAGAAATTTATGTTTCTTATTTACTTTGTGGTGTAGTTGTGTAACAGTCTGAACTGTCGTTATTAGAAAAGGCACCTTGCGTGAAGTTCCAATGACCTGACAAAATTTTTGGAAATTGAACCTTGCTGGAGCTGACATCATCCAACGATAAAGGGAATATTTCCACTATGACGGCACCGCTATAGTGATAGGCCAGCCGCTATAGCGAGGTCAGCAGGGGCAGAAACCCAGAAACGCTAATTCCTTTTATTTCCTCCTCCTCTTCATTAGTAAAATAGACGAGGGCTACTACAAAAATCCTGTAAAAGACAGCTCTAAGCTTCAAAACAGGGGAGAGGAGGAATTCTAATGGAAGAAGGTCGAAATCCTCATATTTCAGGCCTATGTTCGTCAAAATTCGCTTCATGGAGCAAAAAACTCGTGAAACTAAAATTCTGCAGCAGTTGCTTGGCGTCCAAGTAGGCTAGGTTTAACCGAGGAGTATAATATTCTTATAAATTGATGGGAGATTTCATGCCTAGGCCATTGGGCACGGAGTTGGGGTGATTACGAGTGTTGTCTAATGTTATTTGGGGTGAGAACTTATAGGATAGATAAAGTTGTAACTATAACGGTTGCTGGGTGTAAATTTCATGGGTGACAACCTGTTATAAAATTAAATTAAGAAAAAGAGAATTTGTTTGAAAAATGTGTTAGTTTATGAGAATAGGGAAGGTAACTCCAAGGAACGAAAATATGCATACGTTGGGGAGGGGGGAGGGGGGTCCAATATGGGGTTATTGACATATATGTGCAACTATGTATTATATTTTTGATCACGTGGGACATGCTTCATGTGTTTGTTAAGTCAAAAATTGTGATTGGGATTCTAATTACTGTTGATGGCTTGTGATGTTTGTGATTGTGATTGGGTATGCTGTTTGTTATTGCTGGTTGGCTCGGATACCATGCTTAGTACGGGATAATCTTAGTTGGCATGGTTACCACGCCTGGTACATGATATTTCTTGATTGGCTTGAGTACCATGCCTGGTATGTATTATTAATTGGCTTGGGTCTCACGTCTGATACGTGATATCATTGGTTGGCTCGAGTACCATGCCTAGTACATGTTTTTATTGTGTATGGGTTCCTTGAGTAAATCGAATTGTTCTTATGAGATGCTGGTTCCTGAGTGGCTAGGTTGTGTGTTTAAATGTTGGGATGGTTTTTGTACGGACCAAAAATTATAAGTTAAACACCATAGACTACGTCTTAAGAAACCTTGAGTGATCCGAATTACTTGAAAGGTGAGCGGAACTCAGATATGGTGTGTGGGGGAGGGGTGGTAATGGCTCATTCATGTCTCATGTGATGGTTAGCTCATGTTGATGACTGGGGGTCTGGCTCTTAGTTAGTCACTTGGACTGTGTATATATCTGTCAAAATGGTCTGAGATTTATCAGATAAATGAAGATTTGAGAAGTCTTAGATTGTATGAAAGGGGTTAGGCTTGGGAAACCTTAATTCTTCTTAAAAGGTTAGGCTTGAGAAGACTTTGATGTGGTATAAATAATAGTCTTGGAAAAATAATAATTGTGATGGAGGGTCAGGTTATGATCAACTACGAAATATGGGTTGTTTCTTATTGATGGAGTTGGTAGTGGAATGGTGTATTGAGATGCAAGAGAAGGATGAATGAGTGATTGCAATGTGGTTAGTATCAAGGGTGGTGGATTAAGGATCAAAGTTATAATTTCCAGTTGCATGTTTCTTTTTGGTTATTTTACATGATATTATGGGGTGGATATGGATTGGCGATGATTCCTACCAGTACGTGTTGTTTGTATTGATATTACTCTTGCTATGCCGCTTGACATAGTCTGATTTTAGGGTCAATGATATTTCTTAGGTGAAGATGAAGATGAACTCCAACAACTTTTGCTTTTCTCTGTCTATGGTGGAAGCCGTGTCTACTTTAAATATATTTATTTCTTACTCTTAGAAGTTGTTGTACCTATTTAAACTAGTTCTTTGGGGAAGGGTTATGGTGTTTTCAAAAGAATTTCATTACATTCAAGGTTTTTATATTGAAAGTTGAAAAGAGAAGTTTCTTGTAATCACTTAAAGTGTTTTAGCATATTTTCTATTACTTTCGCCTTACCTGTTTTAAATCAGGTGGTAAGAATTTTCCTGTATAGGTGTTAGAGTAGGTGCTCGCACAGTTTGATAGGTTGGATCATGATAAATTGGTATTAGAGCCTTAGGTAGGTAAGGAAGTTGAAAGTTTAAGGAGATTCAATCGATGAAAGTCTAGTGGAAGCATCGTCCGATCGAGGAGGCTACTTGAGAGACCGAGCAGGACATGCAGACCTAATATTCTCATCTTTTTGAGCTATCGGGTACCTTTCATCCTTGACTTTAGAGGACGAAATTCCTTTTAGTAGTGGATGTTATAATGACCTCTAAGATCATTTTCTTACTTCTACATGTTTTTACCATTTATCCCTTCTCATAGCTTTTTTATAGCTCTTATGTGATGTTGGGGTGGGTGGCACGTTTCCCAAGGTGTTCAGTTGAGTTTTGAGGTGGTTTGGCCATTTTTTGAGGCTTAAGGCTTGATAGAGTTGAATTTAGTCAACATTCAGAGATTCAGGCATTGTATGAGAATTCTGATGGTTCCATCAGCTCCAGAAGGTCTATTTTGGTCTAGAAGGAAGGTTGGTTTGGGTTTTGGAGGCTTCATTTTGAGTTTGTGTGATTTTTCATTTTAACATTAAAGTTTTGGCCAAGTTTGACTTCGGCCAACATTTTGAGTAACGTACTCGAATGAAAATTCTGTCAACGCAGTTAGCTTTGAAATATCGAGTTTGTTCTGGAATGACTTTTGGTTCAGTTCCTAAGGTGCTCGAAATGAGTTTCAGGTCATTTGTATGTTTTGAATGCTTTCTTTGGAAAATATTGAGTTTGGTCAACATCTCAGCGAAATGACCTCTTTTGGAAATTCCATCGATTTTGTTGAGTTTGGAATGCTGTTTCTAGTTGGTAAGATAGTTCGTTTGTATTTACGGGGCTCCGAATGAATTTCGGACCACAATCGGAGAAAATTCCATTTCTCCAAAGCACCAGTTGAACTTCTGGTGCAGGAACTTTCGTGCATCGCATTCGCGACTTAGGGTCCGCGATCATGAAGGGCTGAGACCCTGGGCATCATAATCGCGATGGTTAACTGGATCATATCTCGGGATAGTGAGGCCCAACTCGCCATCGCGATGAACAACTTCATTGAATTCAGTGAATTAAATGCCCATTTTCAGCAATCTAAGTCCCAAAAAAAGATTGATTTGGAGAGCGATTCTTGGCCTTTTTCGATCATTTTTGTTTCTATGTGTTGAAAATTTTTGTGGGGACATTCCGAGACCCTTTTTCGTGCTAAAAACCTTGTAAGTTTCACTTAAATTCATTGTTTCCTTGCATTTTTACTATTCTAGGGCTTGAAATTGGTGGGGTTGTTTGAGATTTTTCGGTGCTCGGAATGTACCCATTTTTGGGGCACAAGTTCCTTGAGTTATTTGGGACCTTGTGATGGAATTGATTTTTCAATTTTGTGTGCGGGTCCCAATGATGAATTTTGACCCAATTTTAGTTTCATTTTTAGTTATAGTAATTTGGGTATCGTTGGCTTTGTTCTGATGTGTTCTTCGATAATTTGATAGAGTGGCATTATTTGGAGGCGGACCGGAAAGGAAAGGCTCAAGTTTAGCAGTTTGGGTGCGATTCCGGCTTGAGGTAGGTTATGGCTTTGCTCTTGTTAGACTTGGCTTGGTTAGAATGGGTATATTTTGAGTAGTAACGCATGATTAGGTTGGTGATTTAAGTGTTGATATCCCATTGAGCAATTTGGAGTCGATGATCATCGTTAATGACTAGTTTGGGTTTTAGTCATTGTATCCTTAGCCTAGGTGATATCTTGATTTGTTTTACATCGCTTAGAATCCTTAAAACTCGCTTCTAGGTGATTTGGACTTAGGATGCCAAGGTTTGACCTGTTTGGTTTCGGTTGCCACTTGTTGTGAATTTTGGCTTATGCTTGTGTCTTGTTTGCCTTTAATATTGAAATATTGGGCCCGAGGTCGTACTTTCGGTACACCAGAGTCTCAGGTTAGTGAATTGGTTCCTTTGACGGGATTTGTTTTACTCAGCTTGAGTGATATATGATTTTGACATACTATTTGTATTGATTTGCCTCGCCGATGTTTGAAATCTTTTTTAAAGAAAGAACAAAATTATGAGATTAAGATCTTTGGTTGATGAATAAGGGTAAGGATTTTATTAAGGAAATATCGGTGATATTTTATTTATGGCATTTCATATTGAGAAGCTCGAGATGTACATTCTAAGAGGCCCGTTGATACATATTTTGGGTTATTATTATTACTATTATTATTGAGAATCTCAAGGCATGAATTTCGGATGACCCGTTGATACATATCCGGGTTACTATTATTATTATTATTATTGAAAAGCACAAGGTGCGAATTTCGGGCTCTCCATGATAATTTTAAGGAAATATTGATCTATATCTACTATTTTTATATTGATGCAATCCTCTGGTATTTTGTGGGTTGAGATTCTTAATATGATTACCTGTTTGGTTGGGATTTACTTGTTTACAGTATGATTCTTCCCATACCCTTTTTTCCATAACTGTAGCTTTATGCTTCTCTCTTATTATTATGGGTATCATCGTGCTGCATATTATATATTTATTCTTTTTTTAGCTCGGTCGGCCTATGATGCCTACTGAGTACCCCATATTTTGGTACTCATACTGCACTTATGCATCTTTTTTATGAAGCTTCCAGTTCGAGACGCGCCTGATCATTCGTAGCGGTGCCAGTTTAGGATTGTGGTGAGCTCCCCGGCATTCAGAGACTTACTACTTTTCCTCTTTTGTATTGACTTACTCTTGTACTTTTGGATAGTCAAATTTGTATTGTATTTATATATGTTATTAGCTTTTGTACTTAGTAGCTCTTGTATAAGTGACACCAGGTCCGGAGTTTGGTTTATTGTCAGTTCTTCACTTTTTATCAGTATCGGGCCTTTTGTATATTTTGTATCAAATTTAAATATGAAAAATTACCAGAAAAAATACATTTTAATAAATAATTACTGATTTTAGCGATACTTTTTATTTATCACCATTTATAGCAATATTATGATATATTTTTCATGTATTAAAAGTGAATTATGCAAGTAATATAAATGTATTATAAGTGTTTTAAAATATATTATATTTGTTTGGTAAGAAATTGACACAATGTATTATAAGTGTATTAAAGTATGTGATAAATATATTATTAATGAATAAAATTTGTATTATATGAATTTTATAAATTATTCTCGCTAATATTTATTAAAATTGTATTATAAGTGTTCAGTGAAAAAATATATTATTGCTATAAATGGTAAATATTTTCTTAATGTAGTACATTTATGTAAATTTCCCATATACCTATACCCTGAGCCGACTTTTCTTTTGTTATATTCTTCTGCTTCTGCCTTCTTAGATAATTAATTATTTAATTAGATTGAACTTTGACTTCTGCTTGACTTGGATTTGGCTTGCCTACTTGGGGGGTATAGTAGGCTCCATCATGGTCCGAATTTGGATTGTGACAGCTCGGGAGGTTTCAGACGAGTTTTGGATGAGTTTCTAATTTTTTTGGGTGCTTTGACGTTGTTTTAGCAAATTGTGGCAACTAAAAAGGTCATTATTAGTTTTAAGGATTGAAAAATTATTTCAAAACTTCTGAAAGTTTGAGCATGAATTATAAAACTGATCTGCAAATTTTGGTGCATTATATCTAAGTCGAGATTGGACTTTTATCTCAAAATATAAAATAATTATTTCTCAAGCAAAATAATGTTTTACAGAGCAAACGAGTATGAAATTGAGTTTTGATTGAACGAGTAGATCCATATCATTATTTAAGACATTTAGAAAAAAGAATTATGTCATTTTGCTACCGTATGAAGAATTTACGGTCTTTTAGTGAAAAATTAAGTTGTTGGTTTCTGGTGCAAACTATTGTTGTACAGGTATATAAATTTCAGACTGTGTTCTTTTGGTAATTTGAGCATATTGAAAGTTCTAGAGTATGGAATAAACTGATTTTGCAATGACCTTAAGGGTCATTTTAAAAAATTTGCACAAAATTACCATTTTACCCCTATCATTAGTGCTCCGAGTATTATTTATTCCATTTTGTATGGTTGAATGTGTTAAAATTTTAATAGTTAGTGAATTGGTCAAATTCTTGAGTTTTATAAAGTTAAGAGGTGAAAAAATAGTTTTTAGGACCAATAGGAGCTACAGATCTCGGAACGGGATTCTGTCAGTTCCATCAGCTCCAAATGTGGAAATTGGTGTGGGGAAATCGTTGGAATCAGTTTTGAGGTTGATATGTGAATTTGAGGTCTCAAGTTTGAAAGTTAGGTTTAAATGAGTTAAGTTTGACTTCGGTCAACAAATCGAGTTCAAAGACTCGAATTGGATTTTTAATGATTTCAAGGTTTCGGGGGAAGATTCTAATGCTAGAAATGACTTTCTTGTAATTTTATAGGATTCGAGGGTATTTTGGGTATTTCAAGTACCAAAACTAGTTTAGTTGCGACTTATCGGATTTTGAGTCAAGGAGACTTCGTATTTGAATTTCGATGGTTCCATTGAGTCCAAATGCCAAATTTAGTTGGAGGGCATATATGGTTTGTGTGTACGGGATTCCAAATGAATCTCGAGAGTTCGATTAGAGTTTTGAAATGTGGATTTTGAGTTGGTACTGGTTGTTGGCGCCAAGCCTCGCGAAAGCGATCCTTGGTCATTTAAACGACCCTCGCTAAAGCAAATTGGGTCGCTAAAGTGAAGGGTCACGAAAGCGACCATTGCTCCGCTAAAGCAAAGCTCGTGTTTTGGAAGAGGTCGCTTTAGCGACACCTGAGAGGTCCAAAAATAGCATTTGGGTCTTTTCTTCCATATTTGATTTCCAAGAGCTTGGAGGGGCGATTTGTGAAGTAGATTTTCAGAAAATTTTGTTTGGTAAATATTTATAACTTAATTCCTTCGATTTTGTTCCATTATCTTGTGGAAATGATTTTTGAGAAAGAAAATGTGACACATTTAAACCCATGTATCTTGAGTCCCTAATCGAGGCAATTTTGCGGTAGGGTAGTTGATATATTGTGATCCCTTGACCACGAGTAGGTGGCGAGTGGAAGAGATATTAGTATCATGATTCCTTGGCCACAAGCTGGATGGTGAGGTAGTTGATACATTGAGATTTTTATGAGGTATATGGTCTGCGAGACCCCCATAAATCCTGTTTGATAGCATAGCTCGGCAGGTGTATACGACAGGTTGTACAACAACCTTGATCCCACTGTACCATTATATCATTGCATCATCATATTGCATTGTATTACATTGATACATGTGATACTTGATCTATTTATTTAACTGTGATATTGAGTTGTATTTATGTGTTTAGTTTGATCACGTCATTGTATATAAATTGGCGGCAGCGTAGACGGAGTGAGACTTTTATGAGTGCAGGTGAAAACATTCCTTAGTTTATTTCAAAGTTTCTGATTAATTCCTTCTATTCAGTTTGTTAAACCTACTGAGTACGTGTGGATTGTACTCACCCCTACTTCTGTGTCCATTTTGATGCAGATTCTAGTCAAGGTATCCCGCGCAGCAGCTGATCTCCTCCTCTTGTGGATATTTACTATTCAAATCAGTAGTGAGATCTTGGGATCCACATCGCCGCTAGTCCATATTTTATTTAGAGTCTTTTCTATATTTGGAGACTTATACCATATATTCAGACTCAGATTTGTCTTTAGATGCTTTTAAACTTATGACACTAGTTTTTGGAATAATTCTATTGTTGTCCTTTATTTTGTGTTTATTCGCGGCCTGACTTCCCTTTGGGAATCTCATATGGTTTTACTTTTTGGATTAAACATCAAGATGGGATTTGGGATGTGTGCCATCATGACCTCAATTTTTGGATTGTGATAAATTGGTATCAGAGCATTAGATTCACCAGTCTTATGAGTTAAAAGAGCAGGGTGTCTAATAGAGTCTTATGGATTGGTACATAAACGTCTGTACTTATCTTCGAGAGGCTACAACATACTTATTAGGATAAGTTCCTTCTTTTAATTCATTTTGTGCGAGTTATTCATATCCAATAACCTTTATTCTATTCTTTCCGAGTTAAAGTAATGGCCGAGCTTAAGAGGGCAGCTCGTGCTCGAAAATGATCTAGTGAGGCCCCACCCAAGCCCGTTTATTAGTATGAGAATGTGGAGCATCGGGTTGAAGAAGTAGAGAAGTGATCAGTTAGACCTTGAGTGTTTGGATTTCAGCTTTTGGGTATCCATTCAACCCCGCTTTTCATTCCTCCAAGATATGTGGCTTCACCTATTTTTGTGCTAGTGTTGCTATGTCTGCATCGTAGCAGGAGAGTTTAGAGAGATTCATTAGATCTTTGCCTCCCAAGTTTGATGGTATAACTAGTGAGGAGGCTTTTAACTTTTGATCGAGTGTCAAGATAGGTTGTTCAATTTCGATATTTTGGGGGCACATGAAGTGTGTTATACCTCTTACTGAAGTGTTCTCAAGAAGTTTGTACCTTATAGCCTACGCGATCAGCACATTGATGAGCTCGACAAATTAGAGCAGGGCTCTCTACCAATGTCTTAGTACGAGGCTTGCTTTGATGAGTTGTCTTGTGTGCTATGACGTGTATACCTACAGAGTTTGAGTGGATCAGCAAGTTGGTGATGAAATTCACCAATTATCTTCAGGAGGCTATAGCCTCTCTTATGTTATCTAGTGATATATTTCAGAGTGTTACCAACCACATCAGGATCATCGAGAATATTCGACATACCAAATAGGGCAGCGCCAAGAGATTTCATTGCTAAGGTCAGTTTAATGGTTATTCATTTAGAGGTTGAGATCATTTGGGTCAGGGCACCCAGGGATATCAAGGTAGACCTGTGCATGCAACAATTTGGGGTACATATAAAGTTTGTGGATCTTCTAGTTATCCTTAGCGAGGTTTCGGTCCTTGAGATTGTTTGTAGTAGTGAGTTTGAGCATGAGGAAGATAATTTCCCCATGTGTGATTCTTCTACTATTCGACCCATCTCTACCTACTCTTATGTGTCGACTCATTTTGATGTGGGTATGGATTATGTGAGTGAGTCTCTTGCTTTGTCTATTACTATTTCTACCCCGGTAGGTGAATCTCTAGTGGTGGATTGGGTATATAGGGGGTGTATGGTGATATTTTTAGGTAGAGAGACCCATGCAAACTTGATTTTATTAGAGATGCTTGATTTTGATGTAATATTAGATATATATTGGTTATCTCCTTATCATGCTATATTAGATTTTTAGGCAAAGATCATGACCTTAGCTTATCCCGATTTGCCTATCTTTGTGTGGAAGGGTAATCCGAGTTCGTATCCAAAGGGGATGATATCTTATATTCGTTCTCATCATCTGATGGATAAAGGTTGTTTGTCTTATTTGGATCATGTACGTGATCTCACTACAGATTCACCTCTTTTAAAGACTACGAGGGTGGTGAGAGAGTTTATAGATGTGTTTCTTATAGAATTGCGGGGTGTTCCTCCTGACGGTGATATTGATTTTGTGATTGATTTGGATCCAAGCACCAAGCCAATCTTGATTTCTTTTTATAGGATGGCTCCAACGGAGTTGAAGGAGTTAAAAGAACAATTGGAAGATCTATTGAAAAAGGAATTTATTCGACCTAGTGTATCATCGTGGGGTGCATCGGTCTTATTCGTGAAGAAGAAGGATGGTACTATGAGGATGTGTATTGACTATCGACAATTGAATAAGTCACTATCAAGAACAAGTATCATATTCCTCGCATTGATGATTATTTTACCAGCTTTAGGGTGCATCAATATTCTATAAAATTAATTTGAGGTCGGGTTATCATCAGTTGAGAATTCGGAAACCTGATATTCGGAGGATTATATTCAGGACTCGTTATGGGAATTATGAGTTTGTAGTTATGTCCTTAGGGTTGACTAATGCCCTGACTGCATTTATGGAGTGGATGAACTAGGTATTTCGACCTTATTTGGACTCATTTGTGATCGTGTTTTATTGATGACATCTTGGTTTATTCTAAGGATGAGATGGATCATATTTGTCACTTGAGGGCAGTCCTTCAGAGATTGAGAGAAGAGAAGTTGTATGCAAAATTCTCCAAATATGAGTTTTTGCTCGAGTCTATGGCATTCTTGGGTCATGTGGTGATCAAGGATGGTATTATGGTCGATTTGGCCAAGGTTCCAGCGGTTCGTGATTGGGTTAGGCCTACTTCGGTTATCGAGATTCAGATCTTTATTAGGTTGATAGGCTATTATTGTCGGTTTGTTCAGGGCTTCTCTTCTATTGCAGCCCCATTGACTAGGCTAACTCAAAAAACCTTGGCTTTTTAGTGGACTGATGAGCGTGAGGTGAGCTTTCAAAAGCTCAAGGAGTTTTTAACTTCAGTATCTATTGTAGCCTTACCCGATGAGGGTATGACTTTCATTGTATTTTGTGATGCTTTGAGAGTCGGCTTGGGTGGTGTATTGATGCAAAAGGGTAGAGGTATAGCTTATGCTTCTCAACATTTGAAGATCTCTATAGTGTGCATTGTGAGGTCTTTACTGACCACTGTAGCCTTAAGTAATCTTTTCACAGCCAAATCTGAACATGACATAGCATAGATGGTTGAAATTGTTGAAAGATTATGATATCATCATTCTTTATCATTCGACAAAGCTAACGTGGTAGCGGATGCCCTGAGTCGCAAAGCATCTAGTATGGATAGTTTGGCCTTCCTTAAGACAGATGAGAGGCCCTTGGCTTTGGAGGTTCAATCATTGGCTAAGCAGTTTGTCTGACTTAATATTTATGCTCCTCATAGTATTTTGGCCTTTGTGGAGGCTAGGTTTACTTTGATGGACCATATTCATACACACCAGTTTGAGGATGACAAATTGAGGGCCATTTGAGACAAAGTGTTGAGTGGTGAAGCAAAATTAGCCTCTCTTGATTTGGAGGAAGTTTTGAGGATTAATGGTCGCATTTGTGTGCCCAAGGTTGGTGATTGGGTACGTATGATATTAGAAGAGGCTCATTGCTCTAAGTATTTGATTCACCCAAGAGTGGGAAAGATAATTCATGACTTGAAATAACATTATTGGTGGTGTGGCATGAAGAGGGATATTGTTGATTTTGTGGCTAAGTATCTAAATTGCCAACAAGTGAAGTATGAGCATCAGAAATTGGGTGGTCCTATGGAAAAGGATACCCATTCTTGAGTGGAAGTGGGAGCGTATCACTATAGACTTTGTGTTTGGATGACCCATGGTATTGGGTAAGTATGACTCTATTTGGGTGATTGTGGATCGATTGACCAAATCAACCTATTTTCTTCTAGTGAAGATTAGCTATAATGTAGAGCATTTAGCTAGGAACTATCTTTGTGAAATTGTTAGGTTGCATGTGGTGCCTATCTCTATTGCATCAGATCGGGGTTCAGTATTCACCTCTCACTTTGGGGAGGCATTGCAGCGTAGTTTGGGTACGCGACTAGAGATGAGTTCAGCATTTCATCCCCAGACCGATGGCCAGTTCGAGCAGACTATTCAGGTGTTGGAGGATATGCTTAGGGACTGTGTGATTAACTTTAGTGCCCGATGGGACAAACACTTAGCCTTAGCAGAGTTTTCCTATAATAATAGTTATCACCCCAATATTCAGATGGCACCATTTGAAGCATTGTATGGTCGTAGGTGCCGGTTACCTATTGGGTGGTTTAATTCAATTACGGTTGATGCATTGGATACTGACTTACTCAAAGATGCTATAGAGCGGGTGCGCTTGATTCAGGGTCAACTACTGACAACCTAGAGTCGTCAGAAGAGTTATGCTAACAAGAGGGTTCATCCCTTAGAGTTCATGGTGGGTGATTGTGTGTGGCTTAAAATATCGCCCATGAAAGGGGTGATGAAGTTTGGAAATAAGGGAAAGCTTAGCTCGAGGTTTGTTGGCCCATTCGAGATTCTGAGAAGAGTGGGTGGAGTAGCTTATGAGTTGGTCTTACCCCCTAGACTTTTAGTTGTCCATCCAGTGTTTCATGTCTCTATGCTTCGTAAGTATATACCAGATGAGTCCTATGTGATTTCTTATGATACGGTGGAGTTGGGTCCGTATTTGACTAATGAAGAGGAACCGACAGCTATCCTAGATAGGCATCTTCGTAGGCTCAAGACCAAGGAGATCAGTCAAGGTACAGTAGCGGCATCAGCTTGTTGAAGAGGTGATGTGGGAGTTAGAGTCTGATATACGAGCCCGATACCCTCAACTTTTTGCGACTCCAGGTACTTTCCTTTATCTTATGTTCGAGGACGAACATCATTTTTAGTGGTGGATGTTGTAATGACCTTGGGGGTCATTTTTGGAAATTTGCATGAAATTACTATTTTACCACTATCATTAGTGCCCCCGAATATTATTTGTTCTATTTGTGTGGATGAGTGTGTTAAAATCTTAATAGTTAATGAATTGGGAAAATTCTTGAGTTTTATAGAGTTAAAAGGTGAAAAAGTGGTTTTTGAGACCAATCAAAGTTGCGGGCCTCGAAATGGGATTTTGTTAGCTCCATCAGTTTCGGAATGTGGAAATTGTTCTAGGGGAGTCGTCAGAATTAGATTTGGGGTTGATATGTGAATTTGAGGTCTCAAGTTTGAAAGTTAGTTTTAAATGAGTTAAGTTTGACTTTGGTCAACAAATCAAGTTCGGAGACTCGAATTGAATTTCTGATGATTCGAATAATTTTGGGGGATGATTCTAACGCTAAAAATGGATTTGTTGTAATTTTTAGAGGTTCCGAGGGTATTTTGGGTATTTCAAGTGCCGAAACTAGTTTATTTATGAGTTATTAGATTCTGGGTCAAAGAGACCTCTAATTCAAATTCTAATGTTCCATTGAATCCGGAACGTCAAATTTAGTAGGAGTGCATATATGGTTTGTGTGTACGGGATTCCGAATGAATCCCGAGGGTCCGATCAGATATTTGAAATGTGGATTTTGAGCTGGTACTGGTTGCTGGTTCCAGGCCTCGCTAAAGCGAGCATTGCTAAAATGGACTGGGTTCGCTAAAGCGAAGCCCGTGTTTTGGAGAAAGTCGCTTAAGCGACCCATTGGTCGCTTTAGCTACACTCGAGAGGTCCAAAATGGGATTTGAGTCTTTTCTTCCATATTTGATTTCCAAGAGCTTGGAGGGGCGATTTGTGAAGTAGATTTTCAGAGAATTTCGTTCAACAAATATTTATAACTTAATTCCTTCAATTTCCATCAATTATCTTTTGATTTCACCTTGAAATTCATGGTTTTGAACTCAAATTTTGGAGGTTTTTTATGAAACTTTAAATGGTGATTTCTTCCTCAAATCTCACTCTGTTTTAATGGATTTTTCACATGTGATCTCTAATTTTGGTGTAGAAGCTGATTTGGAAATAAAATTTCAGATTTGACCCTTTAAAAAATAATCAATTTTTGGACTATTTTATCTCCAAATCCAAAACCTATCAATATGGGTGTCATTGGACTCCTTATGATGCATATGTTTCATTCTTGATAGTGGGTTATCATTTTGGGTATTGAATTCAAAGGTTGTTCATTCGGTAGAGCGTTCAAGTGCGATTTCAGCAACTGAGGTAGGTTTGACTATCTTTCTTGGGCCTGAGTTAGGGCGATTACTCAAATTCTATGTTGTAGACTTTGGGATGGGGTAGTTATGTAGTTTGGGACTGATAATTTATATTGTGATATCCGTTTGGGGGCTTATATGTGTTGTGTAGCCCGTGTAGGGGCCTTATGTGATATTTTATTTGTGATTGAGACTGTATAATCCTAACTTAACTGAGTTAGAGATGTGATGAGGTTATTTGACTTGTAATGCCCACCTGAGGGGTTGAGTTGGAAGTTTTGAGCATGCCTGAGAATTGAAATATTGTTGAGAAAGGGGTGAACACTTAATTTGAGTCATTTCCTTCTCATTACTGTCTATTGAGAGTGAATATCATGTTTAGGTTAAGTTTTGAGAACTTTAAACCTTGTATTACATGTTGAGTTGTAAATTACCTCCATGCCTTATATGATGTGAAAGCATTCATCCTCATTCATATTATCATTGATCATTAGGAAGTTGAGATCTGTGGAATTTTTTTTTGAGAAAGAAAATGTGACACCTTTAAACCCTTGTATCTTGAGTCCCTAACTGAGGCAGTTTTGCGGCAGGGTAGTGAATACATTGTGATCCCTTGACCACGAGTAGATGGTGAGTGGAGGAGATATTAGTATCATGATTCCTTGGCCACAAGATGGATGGTGAGGTAGTTGATACATTGAGATTGTTATGAGGTATATGGTCTGCGAGACCCCCATGAGTCCTGCTTGGTAGCACAACTCGGCAGGTGTATACGACAGGTTGTACGACAACCTTGATCCCACTGTATCATTATATCATTGCATCATCATATTGCATTGCATTACATTGAAACCTGTGATACTTGACCTATTTATTTAACTGTGATATTGAGTTGTATTTATGTGTTTAGTTTGATCACGTCGTTGTAAGCGAAGACGAAGTGAGACTTTTATGAGTGCAGGTGAAAACATTCCTTAGTTTATTTCAAAGTTTCTGATTAATTCCTTATATTCAGTCTGTTAAACCTACTGAGTAAGTGTGGATTGTACTCACCCCTACTTCTGTGTCCCTTTTGATGCAAATTCTAGTCAGGGTATCCCGCGCGGCAACTGATCTCCTCCTCTTGCGGATATTTACTATTCAAATCAGTAGTGAGATCTTGGGATCCACATCGCCGCTAGTCCATCTTTTATTTACAGTCTTTTCTATATTCGGAGACTTATACCATATATTCAGACTCAGATTTGTATTTAGATGCTTTTAAACTTATGACACCAGGTTTTTGGATAATTTCGTTGTTGTCCTTTATTTTGTGTTTTTCGTGGCCTGACTTCCCTTTTGGAATCTCCTATAATTTTACTTTTTGGTTTACACATCGGGATGGAGATTGAGATGTGTGCCATCATGACCTCAGTTTTTGAGTCGTGACAGATTCTTGTGGCTTTCTTGTCGATTTAATATGGGAGTTAGTATCTGATCCTCAATTTGACATTTTCTCATGATTTCTTTTTCTGATTTTCTTTCTCTATCTGTAAATTTCATGAAAAAATTGAGGTTTTATCGATTTGGATTCCGTTTTTAAAGAAATTTATATTTAGGATCCTTATATTATGGGTGAACTGATTTTGGCATTAACTTGTTGATTCATCAATTATTTTTATCACATTAATCGCGTATAATTTGGAATTTTCTTGGTAAAGTTAAAGTTTAATAAATTGAGGATTTCAAGGTCGATTTTAACTCCACTTTCAAAAAAAATTTATATTTAAATTTTTATAAGCATGGGTAAGATATTTCTCAAGAAATATTTCAAATTTGAGTCAGAATATCGGATCTAGATATTGAGGATTTTCTCAAGAACATGAATTTTAATAAAATTGATGATTATGGATTGATTTTAACTTCATTTTCAAAATGGTTTTCACCAATGGATTCCAATTATTTCGGGGAACATTTTCATGTAAGATTTTTCAGGTTTACCTTTCATTTTTGAAATTGGGTTTTTGGGTCCATTTTGGCCTAATTTTCAAAATTGATGATTTGGGTGTCATTGTGATCATATTCTTATTGAGAATTTATTATCGAATAGATTTTTTTGATTCAGATACTCGACGAAAGGGGAAGACCCAAGTTCCAGAGTAATTTGTACTTGAATTGAGGTAAGTGATCTTCTAAACCTTCATTAAAGCTTGTAGAATCATGTGCTTCGTGATATGTGTATTGGGGAGTAATGTGAATTGGTTCGGGTTACTTGTTTACTTTAATTGATGTCAATAACAAAGAAGAGGGTAATAAAATTATAATTTAATGACTTATATCGATGTGATTGATGTGATGATGACTTTGATATATTGCAGATATGTGACTTGATTATCTTGTTATGAATTGTGTATTTTTATTGAAATTATCATATTCTTGTAATTTGTGTGAACATTTCTTATTGCATTATTTTTAATATACTGTGATGAAGTTGAAAAGATAATGATGTCGAAGGGAAATGATTCCGGTGGATACATGAGCCATATGAGTCCCCAATGGGTTCTGGCCTGCTAGTTAGTGGATGTATATCAATAGGACAGACGCGTATCACTATACGTGACTTTTTATTGCATTGCATATCTTTTTCCATTTGTGGACTATATTTACCCTTTGTTGTTCTCGTGATTGATACTATTGATCTTGATATGATTTGACTGAGATATTGTTGAACTATTACCAATTGAGAGTTATATGATGTTTGAACTATTAGGTTGGGCTGATTTCTATGCACGTTGTAGTTAAGGAGGTTTGGTTGGGATGATGGGAGTACTTGTATTCTATGTAGCTTTGCTTAGTGTTGTAGTCCGCTTGCTGAGTACCGTATTGTTTGATACTCACTTCTTGCTTCTACACTTGTGTAAGTTGTGAGCTCTGATCCGCGTGATTTCCTTTTTTTCTACCATATTCGAGGCTTCTATCTTGAGTAGTTGAGGTAGTTGTTGCATCCTTCCGGCACCTCTTACTTTTACTATGTTTTAGTCTTGTTTTGAGACAGATGAGACTATATTTCTTTTCAAATATTTTGTAATATATTAATGACTTGTACATGTGACAACCAATCTTGAGGGACTCTGAATATATTTATCCTTCTGTTTAAGTTATGCCATGTATAATCTTAATTACTTTCGTATTTACTTCTCATTAGGTTTTAGGTTGATTCGTCTCGGTGGGTTAAGGTGAGTGCCATCACATCTGGTCTCGGATCGTGACATGCTGCCACAAAAATGTCGTTATATGGTCTTCTTAGGTGACTTTCATCGACAACAACTACACGCCTGCCATGAGCAAATCCTTGTATGAAAGTATTCAATACAACAAATACATGCAATAATTCATTATTATTTGTTTTCTTTATTTGTATATGAGATCCTAGATATTTATTATCTATCATACAAATAAGCAAGCAGATTGTTATAGGAACCAACATAGGTACCCCTCAAGATATCAAAGTCTTCTCTTTAACCTTCCAAGCACACATGTAATTAACATCAACTCCAAAATCTATTTTCACATCATTTTTATATCTATAGATGTATACTTTCATTTGTGATCTACAAATTTAGGTTTGATAATCTCTCCAATCAAATTACTTGTCTATTTTTGGGAATACACTTTGTCCTTCAAAGGACATGTATGATTTTTGTTGAAGATTCTTATTCTGAACATTCCAGACTTGTTAATATTCGATGTCTTTATTAGTCATTCACACTCTTTAGAGAAACATTGAAGTGTATAACTACAATCGAAATTCACTTTAACATATCGGTCCAAATACATAAAAATATCTACACAAATAAATAACGAACAGTACAACTACGACTATATATATACAACTTCATCAAATAAACTAAATATTTAGAACTAATGCAATATAGAAACGATAATACCTGATCGAATTTGACCTTACCTATACTGAAATTCTTGTGCAATTACATATTGATCCATAACAGATTTCAAAGTAGCTTTGTCCTTATATACTTGATCCATCTCGACGTACTTAAAACATGGATCTAAAATAACCCCAATATACTACCCTGCTACATATACACCAAGTGGCTCTATCAATTCCGCAATTATCATCTGATGTATCTCAAATTGATCAATTAAATATGTACAAGTTGCCTCTTTAAACATCCTCCGACCGTGACTTGAACTTTCACAAAGCTCATTGTTTGGATTACACCTATCAAAATCAGTTACAAAAATTGGATGTTTGTTAAAATCATTTGTAGCCTTTTTGAGTATTACATACACTTTCACATTCATGTCGTTGTGTATCAACATTGGTGTATTGCTTTATTCAACCTTGTACTCAATCTTCAATTGTTTGTGAGTCACATCAACACTAAATTGATTTGCAATTACATTATACAACTCTGTATATGATGCATTCTCCTTAAACACGATCCCATCAATTGTATAATCAACATAATAATTTCCATAATCCCATTTACCAGAATGCATTACCAATATAGCTAAGAAACTCATTTCTGCATATGATTCAATATAATAACAGAAATACCAAATCAATTTATATATTGACACTAATTATACAATTTCTACTTTTACGATATAACAATATAATGTTTATATGGCAACGAGATTATATACAAACAAATATATATATCAGAACTATTTCAATATATATATATACAACCACATTTTATAAATATTTATACAGAGATAAATGTATAACTATAACTATGCATATACATACATTATTTGTATATGTGTATATATTAACGACACCCTTTTTATTGGTACATATACACTTAATGAACACATATACAAATAGTACTTCTGACTCAACCTATACAAATCTAACTAGATCGCAGCTCACAAATCTGAATACACATTACAAAATCTCAGGATCTTATTAAATAGAAATAGAGAACGAAATAACTAGAAAGGATCTAAAATTCACAACACAATTTCGTATTATTGAAATTCAATGTGCGATTCACAAAAAAATTCTAACAAGTTATTCAATCATAAATTACTTTTTTTCCGGTTAATATACATTTAAAAAGGTTGTTATTCATCAAATCTTCATAATATACAATCCAACAAAAAATTCAATAACAAATTAATAAGAAATTCTAGGCAAGAATTACCTGATTCGATAACAAAAAAATTGAAAGCACTTCTTATGAAGATTAAAAAATGAAGAACTGAGTTTGATTCAATATTTTAACTGTTTTTGTATAATCAAAAATCAAGGCAAATTACAATTTTTGAATTTCTGGAGTTTCATCGACGACGATCTCAGTTAGAATGGTGTTTTTGTTGCTAAAAACCCAGTTATGTGGAAGAAATTCAATTAAAACATGAATTGCGTGAAATCAGGAATTGCATTCCATTTATGTAACTAATATTACCGCCCCTTTAGTCATTTTTTTTAAAAAGCGAAATTTATATAATTTTTTTAAATAAACGTCTGATATACAAACGTTAATGCTCATTGCAAATGTAAATATAGCCGTGGAGAGTAATTAGGAAAAATATAGCTATAGAGTCTTATTGAGCTTAATCTGTTTGCCATTTGTGAAATTCTCACTAAAATATATATATATATATATATATATATATATATATATATATATATATATATGAAAAAAAAGATATGCTCAACCATATGTTAACGTATTCAACCAAAAATTAAAAATGATTGTAAAGTCATAAAGACAATTGTCCATTAAGACAATTTAATCTAATTCAACAATCATTAATACCAAGCGTCAATAACTTTGCTTGATAAACTAATTTAAGGTAAGAAAGACCACATATATACCAATTGGTATAATTGTTACATTTAGTCAAAAGAATTCTCATTTGGAAATCTTTAAAGGACTGAACAAATATATGACCAACACAATCATAAGTACTACAACTTATTAATGAAAGAGCAACATTCTATAAGCAAGAGTTTCTTATAGCATTTGCAATTCAATATGCAATATGGGTTAGAAGCTTTTGATTACCGAACAAAAGTAAAACTTGGATGAGGATGTGAAAGATTTTTAGGGTTCAAGAACGAAGAATAATTTTTTGGGACAATTCAATATATATACAATAAAGTAATTAATTTATAAGAAATATAGCCATATTTTTTTACTATAAAAAATAGCCAAAAACGCGAGGTTTAGCCACATGAGAACCATGACTAAATGGAAGAAAAATCGTGGGTAAAGTTGCATTTTTTGTAGTGAATATCTCTACTATAGACATGGGTTCTCAAGGTATTTCTCACATTATAAAATAAAAATAACGTGATGGAGAAAATTTCTGCTTCTTCCATACATGTGACTAAAAAATTTTCAACAAAAATAATTTTTGTACATGTAATGCAATAAAATATGATTGCTTTTATATATAATGTACGATAAATTAAGTCATTGAAAGTATACATTGACTATACACTATAACTTGCCAGAAGTCATAGAGAGTATACATTGACTATGCATGAGCTATATACTGACTATACATTATGATACACTCAAAAAATTAAATATATCTTAACTATTCATGAAGTATACACTGACTATCATGAAGTATACACTGATGAATTCAATCTAGATCAAATCAAAATCACCTTTAAATAATCCCAAAATTTAGATATGAAATCTTCTCTATGTTTCGAGTCTTTTGATATATAATTAGCTCGAAATGATTCATATTTTTGATACGTTAATTTTTTTTTTAAAAAGAATAATGCAGAAGGACGAAGCATAAGGACGAAGAAGAAAAAGAAGAATGAAGAAGAAGAAGAAGCAAAAACAACCATCGAAATTGAAAGAAAAAAAAATAGAGCAACCATCAATGGTGAAATTGAAAGGAAGAAGAAAAATATTTGGTCAATTTTGATAATTTTAAAAATTTGCCAATTTTTGTGTAAAGCAAAAGGCCGAGTGGTCTTTTTTGCATAATTTTTTTTTCGGGTTCCACTCAATGTTCGATATTCGTGTTGAAGCTCCGATTAAATTTGGATCACACATTGCATGACTCATTTTGGGACTGACACTCCCAACTGAATTTTTTTCATACTCAGGGCTCATGAAACCTCTGATTTAGGTCAAAGCAGCCTCACTATTTCACCACAATCCATATTGATAGATCGAAGGGAGTTAAGTTGGGCTCTAATGGACAAATAAGTTCAACCATATTTTTTAATATTGATAATTATTAATTTAAAAGAATTATTAAGAAAAAATCAAAATTACTAAGGTACGTGTAATATTATAAGCCACAATAAAGGTGAATGTTATGATGCTACATTTGAAGGGAGGTAACTGAAATTATCATTTGGTACAAGGAATAAGAGATAAATAATATATTGAGATTAATTTTAGGATAAATTTATTTCATATTAAATATAGATAAAATCACAAAATAGTTAATTTCGAAATTATAATGTCGTTCTTATTCGTCATTAACAATCTGCTCAAAAAGACTCAAGGGAGTATGATTGCAATTATGACAGAATCCTGGGGGCAATGTAAGATTTCCCCTGAACTTCAGCATTCACACTCTGCTTCTCCTTTTCTATTGAGATCCAACATGAAGGTTTGCTCTATGAGTATTCCAAGAAAACCTCAAAAAAAAGAAAGATGACATAACTGAACAATCATATGGCACAACCTAAGAAAACCCTGAAAAATTTCATCCCTCTTTTCATTCTCCTTTCTCTTTCTGCCTTTTTCCTCTTCTCTTACCATCCTTCAAACTTGAATTCCACCAAATCTTTCTCCTTTAACCCAAACAACCCTCAAACCCACCAAAACTTCACTTTTATCATCAAAGTTCTCACCTTTAATCGCTTTGAGTCCCTCTCTAGGTGCCTCAATTCACTTTCTAAAGCACACTATGATAACCATGTTGTTCACCTCCATATCTACATTGATCACTTTCAAGATTCCACAAATGGGTATGTGGAAATCGACCAAAAATTGAATCTTTCGAAAAGAATTCTTGATTTTGTTGATGGGTTTTCTTGGAAATATGGGGAAAAGTTGGTTCATTATAGGGCTTCTAATGCTGGACTTCAGGCTCAGTGGTTGGAGGCTTGGTGGCCTAGCTCGGATGATGAGTTTGCCTTTGTTGTGGAGGATGATCTTGAGTTGTCACCTCTCTATTTTCGGTTCTTGAAGAGTTTGATTGACAATTATTATTATAATGACTCCAACTTTAGTCCTATGATTTATGGGGCCTCCTTGCAGAGGCCAAGGTTCGTACCAGGTACTTTGTTTCTTTTCATTGCTATTTCATTCTGCCTTCTTTTTGTTGTTGTGAAACATTAAGGATCTTAATGGTGCTTAACTTTTGTAGAAGAAATGATTTTTTTTATGGTAATCTGTATGCTGTAATTATATTTCTAAGCACTTCTGGTAGGTATTTTATTGGTCTAATATGGTGCTAGGTATGTTTTTTTTTTTTGCATATAATTAAGAGGCACCAGGGTTATTACGTTTAGCTGATTAATTAATGAAATTGCAATTGTATTTTGTCATCCCAGATAGAAAAATCCTGAACTTAGCAATCTATTCTATATTACAAATTACAACTGAGTGCACCTTCTGTCATTAAAACTAATCATTTTTTATTAGTTTCAAATTATACTTAACGTCAGCATTGTGATGTTATAATCAAAGTTGTAAGTATCTTGATGTATACTCCTAGCAAATTACGTTTTAGGTTAAGAAGATAAGTAAAAGTTGGTTCCTGTTCAATGAATCTAAAAAATCTATTATCAGGCATATTGGAAGGGATCATCTGAGACAACAACTAACCCAGTGTAGTCCCAAAAGTGGGGACTGGGGAAGATAGAGTGGGGACTGTGGAGGATAGAGTGTACGCAGAGAGAGTGTTTCCGGAAGACCCTCGCCTCGAGTAACGAACATCAAAGCTGCTAAAAGTAAAATATATAAGTAAAGAGGGCAAAGAAAACAATTGGGAAAACATTACATAGCATTCAAAAGAGGAGCAATAACCATACCCAACCAGTGCGATAGCAGAAGCATAGTAAATAATGAGTAACAAAAGTTGTAAGACAGGCAACTACAAGACAAATGCTACTACTATTGGTATAAACACAGAAACATTCACAATGCACCAACCTAACCCCGCTAGGAAACGAGACAACGCTCAACTACCTACCGACCTTCTACCCTACTCCGCGGGCTCTATAACCTCATATCTAAGGTTATGTCCTTAGAAAGTTGAAGTTGTGCCATGTCCTGTCTAATCACCTCTCTCCAATACTTTTTCGGACTACCTACCTCTCTTGAAACACATTGTGGACAACCTCTCACACCTGTTCATTGGGGCCTTTGCGCACCTCCTCTTAACATGCCAGAATCATCTGAGTCTCACTTACCTCATCTTGTCCACCATAAAGGTCACCCTCACCTTGTTTCGGTTATCTTCATTTTTAATCTTTTCTCTTCTATTGTGACCACACATTCATCTCATTTTCACCATTTTCATCTTTTGGACATGAGAGTTCTTAACTGTCTAACACTCAGTCCCATACAACAGTCTGCTTAAGCACCGCTATAGAACTTTCCTTTAAGTTTTGGTGGTATATTCTTATCACACTGGACTCTACATGTGAGCCTCCATTTCATCCACCCTGCACTAGTACGATGTGTGACATCATCATCGATCTTCTCATTGCCCTGACTTCCAGACTTAAGATACTTGAAACTGTCTTTCTTGGGGATGGCCTATGTATCTAGTTTCACTTCCATGCCACTCTCTTGCGACACATCACTAAACTTGCACTCCAGATGTTTAGTTTTGGTCGTGTTCAACTTGAACCCTATAGACTCTAAAGGTTGTCTCTAAACCTCTAACTTAGGGTATGTTCAGTACGGAGAAAAATATTTTCCAATTTTCCTTTTGTTTAGTTGGTCAAAATTTTTGAAAAATATTATTTCTAGAAAAGTTAGTTCCTTAAAAATGAGGAAAATGATCTTTATCCAAAAAAATAATAATAAAAATGAGAAAAATGACTTCTCCAATAGAAGTAGGGAAAACAAGTTTCACAAGTCGCATTTCACGTTGATTGTATCCTCCCCACGGCAGTGTTGTGAAAAAGCGCTGAAGCGCTCGCTTTAAGCGTGAAGCGAAGCGAGGCGAGGTACTAGCGCTTCAACATCGTGAAGCGAAGCGATTTCGAAAAAGCGAGCGCTTCACGGAAGAAGCAAGAAGCGCGCTTCATCTAAAAGCGAGAAAAAAGCGAGCTTTTTTGGAAAAAAGCGGCGCTAGTTTTTTTTTTTTTAAAAAAACTGTATAACTTCTGTGACTCCTCCAAGCTGCTCTTTCAGTGTGACTTCTTCAATTCGACAGTCCAACTTCAACATTTCAACGTCAACCAAGTTAGTTTTTCTTCTTCTGTTCTTCTGTTCTTCTCTTCTTCTCTTTCTATTTCTATTTTTATTTTCATTCAGCGCAGCACTGCTCTCAACTGCTGCGATCTTCTTCTCTTCTTCTCTTCTTTTCTTCTTCTCTTCTTCTTTTTCTATTTCTGCGCAACTGCTGTCTGCGAAGAATTATTTTTTTCAACTTTTATTCAGCAGTTTGGCCTTTTTTTTTAAGATAAAGCATATGCTCTGTTCAAGTTCATGTTCAAATAGAAGTAGAACTCTTGTTGATGAGTCCTCTGATGAGGAAGAAGATGAGGACCAAGTAGAAGTAGAACCCTTGTTGATGGCACTTCAAGAGTTTGAGGATCTTGTTGAAGAATAGGATTTTGCTCTCTTTGTGATTTAGTTATGCATTTGCTTTATATGTTGTTACTTATGAGGATTATTGACTATCTAGTTACTTTTTAATCTAATTCTTTTGAGTTCTTGATTATTTATCTATGCATATTTTATATTTTATATTTTTATACTAAATAACGCTTTTTCTGAAAAAAGCATGCGCTTCGCTTCACGCTTCTCGCTTCTGTGAAGCGAGCCCCCGTCGCTTTTTTCCGCTTCTCGCTTCTCAAAACACTGCCCCACGGTTCAACACACCTCATCTTCACCTATACCACCCCACACCCCCTACCCCCACCATTTACTTTCTATAATATTTATCTAGATTATATACAAATACTTTTAGGATAATAATTTTTGCTTAGGTACCAAACACAAGAAAATAAGTAAGAAATCCACTTATTTTCTTAGAAAATATTTTCCAAGAAAACATCTTCCTTCATACTGACATACTTTTAGTGTTAACTCCACCATGAGTCTTGTCAATCAGTACTATGTTGCTTCACCTTGGATATGTTGTGCTAGTTCATCCATCACCAAGGCAAAAAGAAATGGATTAGAACCGATCCCTAGTGCAATCCCATAACGATTAGGAAGTTCTTTGAGTCTCCTCCCATTGTCCTTACCCAAATATTATCCTTGTCCTTGTACAATGGAATCATCTTACTCCACCTCCATTCTTTCGGCATTTTGTCGTCTTAAAAATGACATTAAACAACTAAGTCAACTACTCCAAACCCACTCTGCATATGTTCTTCCAAAGTTTTGAGATCTCATCTAGTCCAATTGCCCTACTTTTGCACATCCG
Organism: Solanum dulcamara; assembly: GCF_947179165.1. Taxonomy (NCBI): domain Eukaryota; kingdom Viridiplantae; phylum Streptophyta; class Magnoliopsida; order Solanales; family Solanaceae; genus Solanum; species Solanum dulcamara. Next base: position 52,076,318 of record NC_077245.1, on the reverse strand, counting down.
ACAAATAACAACCTTAACCTCAAACTTTATGCTCCTTCAATATCCAGAATCCCGACGACTCACAGAGTGCTCCAAATCACCCCACATAATTTTCCTATCCCCCTCTTCGTTCAAGAGTTTATGAAAATGAGTCTCTCATCTTTGCCTAACAAGTGTCTCCTCAACCAATACCTTGGCTTCCTCGTCCTTGATGCACTTCACTGGGTCCAAGTCTCGAGTCTTTCCCTCTCTCACCTTGACTAGCCCTGTAAAACTTCTTATCCCCGCCTTTGTCACCCTATTCCGCATGCAAACATTCAAAGACTATCGTTTTCGCCGTTGTCACCGCTAACTTAGCCTCTTTTCTCACCATTTTATACCTTCCCGTTCATCCGTTTTACCTCCTAGTCCTTGCATTCTACCAACTGCACATAAGCAACCTTCTTTGCTTCGACTTTCCCTTGGACTTCTCCATTCCACCATCAATTCCCTCGATGACTGCCAAAGTTACCCCTTGAGACCCCCAATACCTCTCCCACTGCCTCCTTAATGCAACTAGCTGCTCTATTCAACATCCTGCTCGCATCTCAACTACTCCCCCAATCCCCCCACCGCCATCAACTTCGCCCCCAACTCCAGAGCATTGGCAACCGTCAAGCAGCCCCCACCTTCTTCCTATTCAACTTAATCTCCAAATCCATCCCAAGAGCTTGTGTTGAGCTGTAAGATTCTCACTCGAGATTAACCTTGCAATCCTTGCAAAGACCTCTATCATCCTTCCTAAAGAGTAGGTAATCTATCTGGGTCTTAGCCGAAGTACTCTGAGGTAAGGTAAGATTCATCTGAGGATACATTGTAGTGAAATAAATCTTTCTGATACAAGTTTTCCTTAGATAAATGAACTTGTCTTTGTGGAAAGAAATGAAATTGCGTATGCTGCGGCTATTATCTTTTGAATTGTAACTACTTATCACATGTAATTATGTACCACAACTTCTTCTTTGATGAAATTCGTTGTTTTTGTTAGTGGTGTTTAGTATGATAGGATGTCATGTTTGGTCTAAATGGCTGTAGAGAAGAAACTAGGGATTGATACATTTGTAGGAGTTAATTCATGGGAAAACTACCTCATGACATACATCCATACCATATATACTAATTCTACCTATACTTTCACATAATTACATATTTTTCTACTAATTAAGAGTTTTCTATCATATATTGAGGAAGATACACCTAGATACATGTATATTTGCTATCAGATACACTAAAATTAGGAGAGAGACGAGTGAGATAGTTATACATCCCAGATTTATGTGAATCACACTAGATACACACTAGATACATGTATTTGGATGTATCTGGTGTGATTCACATATATTTGGTATACCAAATATGAGGAGACTGGCGAGCGAGATGGGAGAGAGGCGAGGGAGGAGAATGATATTTGTCTATGTATCCCAGATATATGCGAATCCACTTGGATACAATGTATCTAGAATAAATTACACCTAATTTTTCCCTCATGCATCTCGAGATACATGTATCTGGACGTATTTGGACGCACCAAAATTTGGTAAGATTCGTAATATTACCCACTAGAGTGCATCTTAATTATTAGCGCTCCTAAACTAGTGGAATTTTTGGAATTTTCTCTTAATTCATTTGCATATCTCTAATTTCTCTTGGACACAACAATCTCCACGTAAGAACGCTCTATCTCTCTTTGACACAACAGTCGCCACATGATTTTGAGATTTTCTTCTTTTAACTTGGATAAAAGACCATGATTTTGAGATATTGATTTATGTGAATGCGCAAAATAATGTTAATTAGGATAGGTGATTAGGTAGGACATGACGTTAATGCAGTTTAACGAGGACATGACTTCAGATAGGAAGGTGTGGAGGACACGAATTAGGGTAGAAGGTTTGTAGGTAGGAGTGGGTCATACTGGAAGATAAGAGTGTATTGTCTTGTTGCCCTTACTAGTAGTCGTAAGACTACTCTCGTAATTTGTTATTCTTCAATTTATGTTGTTATCTATGATTTCGTGCAGTTCAATTATAGTATTATTTTGTTATAGTAGTGTTTTGCTACTATCTGTAGTTTTTGTTACTATTTTTTGTCTCTTATATTTTTGTTACGCCTTTTTTTGGACTATTTTTGTCTTGAGACAAGGGTCTATCGAAAACAACTTCTCTACATCACTTCTAAGGTAGAGGTATGGTCTGCCTATGCTCTACCCTTCCTAGACCATGCTTTGTGGGACTACACTGGGTATGTTGTTGTTTGGCAAAATAATGTTTAATTATATGTATCATAACTGAGGAAGAAGTCAAAGTGCATAGTTGACAGCTATTCATTGGTTTGTAGTGAGACATAATTTTGTGTTGGACACTTTCTTAGGGAATCTAATATCATCCTTGATTTTTATGGATTACTCATGCGTAAAGTGAAATGTTGTATAAAATATATCTTTTCCTTAATACAGGCACATGTCTGGAAGTGGTATTTAATGCAATCTCTTTGAATGAAACTTTCAAGGCCTTTATTCTGAACTCTTTCTGAATGAAACTTTCAATACCTTCTTTCTTAATGTAACTTTCAAGACCTTTTCGGGGGATGTCTTCAATTTAATAGATCGGGGAAGTATAACAAATCAAAGACTATTTTGGCATTCACTATTAAAAAGAGATAAAATGAATGAAGAAAGAACATAGTTGAAGAATTAACTCCTTTAAACACTGCTCTGCTACACGGCAAAAGTGATCTTTCCCTCTTGTGAAAGCCGGTATCTCACGTTCGAAAGAGTCTCGACATGGCAGTATAAACTTAGCTCCATAGTTGGGATAGTTGCTGGATAGAAGCAACCAACCCACCACATCAGAGGCAGTTGAGAACGATCAACTATCTAACATATTCAGAACGGCGGTGAACTAAGACATGAAGAAGTGCAATGCATATGAACACCTTCTTTCTGGAGACCTCTGGTAGTTGAAGATGAATAATCGCTTTGGAATAGGTTAAACTAAGAGCAAGCAAAGTAATACCTGGCCAATTCCATGGTATTCATTGTAGATTTCGCATGTATCCCTTCTAATTCTTTTTCTAACACTAAGACCGTAGCACTCATTAGTAGGCCAAAGCCCTTCGCTTCAAAACAATCAATCCGGACTAGTGCTATCCGCAGTTCTATCTGTGGTGCTTCTGTGGAAGATCAAGCTTTGAAACTCATTTTCCAACATCCCTTTCAATGCTTAATCAATAGGAGATGATAGACGTAGACAGAAATAGCTGCTGTTGCTATTTAATTCCCTTCCACTCTAGCTCTGATTATAAATTCTCTTCTTCCAATGGGAGTTATTCTTTGCCTTGACGCTGTGAGAGCTTTCGGTCCTCGAGTATGAGTACTCCTATCTACTTTTGTGTTTATAACCGGTCCTATTAAATTAGATGCACATGAATACGGTCTTCCTGTGGTTGGGGTTCCTAAGGTATATCTCATATGTTCAAAGATAATTTATAGAGGAAGAATGCTAACGTCCAAAATGTTAGCTAGACTATTTAGTTCCTTCTCGTTTTTTTTTTATTTGGAGAAAACTTAACTATTGATGCCCTTAATTATAAGAACAAGATTTGTGGCCCTTGAGATACTTATTATCTCTTTGTAACACTCTGTTTTTGAGATATATTGGCTCGTTGTAATTATAATCATCAAAGTACAAATCAACCTTTATAGCCTTTTGGCTACCCAGCTGGCGTTGTTAATGTGCTTCTATGTCCATAAAATCAGGGGATTTTTGAATGTTTGTCTGTTAGTACGTTGCTGAAACACTCATGTTAAGAACTTAAAATAAATGTGTCATGCTTTTCCAATTTGGTATTTGAAATTATAGATATGATAGAATTCATAGATCAATTGTTAGTTGCTTGTGACTAGCCCTTCAACACTCTTAATATTCCACATTTTGGTGTATAGGGGTCCTCCCCGAATAGCATAAATTTCCATGAGCCATCCTGTATGCTTCATAAAATTTAGAATACCCTAAAACCTACCTGAAGTTACTTTTTTTCACTGAAGAATACATGCCCATCATTGTTGTTTGAAGGTGTATGTGTTGCTTGGATATTGGAGTACTTTTATCCTCTGGAAATTTTATCATTCGTAACATCCTCTATAACAGTCTCTAACAGTCGTGTGCTACTCGTATCCACATGACATAACATAGTTTTGGCAAACAGGTAAACATGGAAACAAGATGCAGATTGATGATCGAACTCAACTTTTCTTGTACCAGTTGGTTGGCACCTGGGGCCAGCTTCTGTTTCCAAGACCTTGGAAAGAATTCCGCATATGGTATGACACACACAAGGCCAAGGGATTGAAGCCATTTCTTGATGGGATGGTAGTGTATTGCCTGAATTTTCTTTTCTCGTTGCTTTTTTTAGTGAAGATAATGACAAACCTATTAAAATTAACTATTACTGTAAAATGTAATTTGTTTGTAGGTGACAACAGGATGGTACAAAAAGATGGGGGAAAGAATCTGGACACCTTGGTTCATTAAATTCATCCATGCCCATGGTTACTTTAATATTTATACCAACCTTTTGCATGAGCGAGCTTTTAGTGTGTCTCATCGTGATGCTGGTGTTAACTATGGGAAATCAGCTGGGCCAGATTCTTATTTAGTGGATGAGAAGTCTTTTGATATTAACCTTTTGAAGATGCAATCTTTGCAGAGGCTGAAGTGGTACGATTTCTGTTTCAAGGAAGTTTGTCCTGGTAGAATTGTACGCAGTTCTGACGATCTAGCGCCTGTTCTTCACTCGGTTCAGAAATCGAGGACTATACTATTTGTGAACCTACAACAGGTGTCAGAGTCAATTATTAGGAATCTTCTCTGCCACTTTGAAAGATTGAATATCCAAAACTATGTCTTATTGGGTCTACAGTCCTATTTCCTACTTGATCTTGCAAGAAGGGGTTATCCCGTGATTGATACAGACCAATTTTTTGACAGTATTAGGTTACAAAACTCTATTAACTTTGACGAATCGCATGAAAAGTTGGGCAAAGAGATTATTGTGAAGGTCCATGTAGTTAGAAAGTCCTTGGAACTTAAATACAACACATGGGTTGTGGATAGTGACGTGATTCCTCTTAGCAGTGATTCATTTCTTGATTCGTATGATCCGGCTAATGACTTTTTCTTGGGGAAGAACTTTAAACTTGTCTTCATACGGAATTCAGCATCTGCTTTAAAAATTTGGGTTGACAATGTTTTGGGCAAAGTTGTTGCCTCGGTTGTCACTTTGAAGACTAGAGGTTCAATTGCCCCAGAGGGAAATTTTGTAAATCTAGTTGAGAAGTTATTGGAACAAAAGAAAACTACATTTAACAATGTTGATGAAACTGATTTTAGTTTGAACATCAGTTTTATGGATGCTAACCAAACCTCTTCAAGGAATGGAAAGAAGTTTGCCTTTTGGTCACCTGAGATGGGTTCAGAACGGATACAAAAACGACTTGAAGAGTTTGCTATGTGGGTTGTCGATAGTGATTTATCCTGTAATGCGGTTGTTTGTCATCCATCATAGCATATGGAGCCGTTTTTCAGTGTATCTAATGTTATACTTATGATGTGTGCATATATTTTGATGGATTTCACATGTTGGTATTGAAGGCAAGAAGATGTGAGAAGAACAAAAAAAGGTTCACTCTTTGTGAATTTCCATAACGTATGCTGAATCACTGATATCAGACATGTTTGTAAACCTCTATCTGTTGAAGATAATCGTTATCAAAGGATGATCTGTTTTCTCTTCTTCGCTGAAATGATTCCATCAGCTTATTGGTGGAATAGGAAGTGTAAGAAAATTCATTTTTGACATTGTTCCAAGTCTTGTGTAAAATTGCTATTAGTGACATTGTGACTGATTCATATGCCCAATTTGGTTGAAGATCATGTGTGTCAAATGTGGAGAGCATATAATCAAATTATTTACATATATATAATCATTAATGCGTCCTACAATCTTTATGCCTTTAGCCTATCTTTCTGTCTAAGGGTAATTTTATGCCCCACCACTCAGTCCCATTCCACTTTCTTTCAATAAATATGATGCTCCAAGTCATGATCATTTGCTCGAGCACGTCTTTTTAACTTCATCATAATAAATCTGTTGGGATCATCTTAACTCATTTGGAGACTGGACTCTATGCGTTAAAGGATAAACCTGCAAAATGATATATAAACACATTGAGTGCTAATTTAAACTAATATTGAATGAATTAAATATTATTAAGAGCATGTTTGGATTAATTGCTTTTAAGCCAAAAATAATTGTTAGTGTGATTTGGATATAATTTTTAAGTTGAAAAGACATAAGTCATAAGTTATCATAAGCTAGCCCATTAAGGCCAAAAATTATAATCCCATCAAAGCTGAAGCTTGCACATCTAACATCTTGTATTGATCAGTCCGGAACTTCTATGTTGAGACAAGTCTAATCAATGCTATCACACACGAGAACTTCTATGTGTGTTGAAGACGAAGCATCAGCCATGCTGAAGTCGACAGATCCTTTCCGGTAATGGAAAAGTGCCATGATTAAAAAAAAAAGAAAACTTTAGTCATCATTTCAAATCAGAAATACACACTTAATATATGTTATTTGGAGAAGAGGAAGAAATCCAATGTTTTCATCCATAGACTCATGATAGAGGTATGTTTGAATAGTAGTACGTATTCCTCGCATCAATATATCTGAAATCATAAGTTAACTAGGCTCAACGTGTTTGAAAATAAGATACTCCAAATATCATCAACAAATAAAGATAGGATCACTGATCAACCACCGCATCCTCATCCTCATCAACATCGATAAATGGGTCATATGCAGCCAAATATGTATGGATGCTTAATATAGCTCAATAAAATTTTCGCAAATCCATAACAATATCCTACTGGCAAGTGCAATCTTTCCCCAAAGAATCAAGTTTGATCAGCAATATGACTTATAAGATGTGTGATCTTACCTAAGTCCATCTAATGACTCATTTTCCACTCAATGCAACCCTGTAGATGGCTAGGTTATGGGAACCAAAAAAAGATTCAAACATAACTCTATAGATACGACATGATATTTTATTGCGTGTAGTGGATGATATGGCGCATCGATTGTCTATCCTAGAAAAATAAGACACTGTCTCTATAAATATGACTTTAGCTCGAGATTTTCATTCCACTACGGTTTGGATGACTTTTTGGGAAAGAAAACACCTTGAGGAATATCTGATGCATCTACGGTGTGTTTCTACTCAGTTTTCGAGATTATTACGTCAATTTTATTAACACGCGAATTTTCACTCCAATCTATAATTCAATGATCTCAATTCAATACTATTGATGGAAATTTTGAGGAATCTTCGAGATAACAATTGTTGAACGTTGGAGTTTCTATTCAGAACTTTTAACGAGATTTGAGGTATATTTATTTTTGAAAACTTTCTTTTTGAAGTATGTTTGTATTTCACACGTATCTTTTCGGACTATTGACTATCAACGTGATTTGACTAACATTTTATGTGCATGTGGAATGAGATCGTATCGAACCTTCATATTTTAATTTTGTACCATAATGTATGTATGTGAATGTGTTTTACCCTATGAACGAAACTGTTGAACTTGATTTTCAAAGTGATGATCTTTATATTGATGATCTTTGAAAATATTCTTTTGTTATATGAAAGAGCAAATAAATTGAAACATGATGTAACGATTTTAAACACGATTTTCAAATTAAAGAATGACTTGATGTACCTTTATTAATGAGAAGATGGTTAAAGAATGATTCGGCTAATTATGTCATGACTATTGATTTAGCTGAAGTTCCATGATTTCTAAATTGTTTGTGTTTGGGCCTTGTGGACAAGTTATGATATTCTAGAAGATAAATATTCATTATAGATCCTAAACCAACGTTGTGTCTGTCCAAAAAACGATTGACCTCCGAGGGTTGGTAGCCCCAATGTGTGAGTAATGAGATTCTATCTATGACACTCATATTTTTCTTCTCTCTCTATTGACATGATTGATTTGGTTTGCGCCTTGCAGGGATGATAATTAGATTACTATGATTTTAATCTTTGAACGGTCTAACATCATTTTGAACATAATGAACTGAAATTAACAATTTGAAGGTCATTTTTAGAAATTTTTGTAAAATGACTGTTTTATCCTTCCTAATAGTAGCCCCGAGTAATGGTTGATCAATTCTCAAAGTTAGTTTTGGGAAATTCTTTGAAAAGTGGAGATTTTGGAAGTTTTTGAGATTTTAAAGGCTTAAAATTGTTTTTTGATGCCAACTGGAGCTACGAGTCTCGGAATAGAATTCGATCGATTCCATCAGCTCCGGAATGTGGAATTTGGCGTAACCTTGTTTGTGAAATTGGAGTTATATAGGAGATTTGAGGTCTTAAGTTGGAAGTTTGAAGAATTTTAGGCTAAGGTTTGACTTTGATCAACATTCGGAGTTCGGATACTCAGATTGGATTTTTGATGATTCCGTTGGATTCAGGAGATAATTTCAGGCTTAGGAAGAGTTTTGTATATTTTTGGGAGCACCGAGGACATTTTGGTCTTTTTGATTCCTAAACTAGTTTAGTTGCAACTAAATGGATTTCGGGGTCAAGGAGAGCTCAAATTCGAATATGATGGTTCCATTGAATTCGAAAGGTCGAATTTAGTAGGGTAGCATATATGGTTCGTGTGCACGGGGTTCCAAATGAATCCTGAGGTTCTAATTTGTGATTTTGTGCTTATGGGTGATTGTAGTGTTCTGGTGTCTGAGTCGCCTTCTTTGAGATCGCAGAGCCCTGACCGAGTTCGTGGAGGGTTCTATAGGTGAACCTTCGCATTCGCGGGACTTGGCCTTGTTCACGAAAGTCTGTGAAGGTGAAACTTTGCGTCTGCGAAGGTGAAACTTTGCGTCTGCGAAGGTCTAGTTGTACAAATCTCGCTTTCGTAACACTTAATCCGCGTTCACGAAGAAGAAACCACATGGGACAGTAAGTTATTTCCCAAGAACTGGAAAAAGGACCCTTTTCGCCATTGGCGAGTCTAGAGAGCTCGGATTAGGCGATTTATTGAAGGTTTTTCAATGTTTTTCGAATGGGTGAGCTATTTTAATCCTAAGCTTCCATTACCCATTGATTATGCCATGAAATTGAGCTTTAATTTTCGAAATTGAACTTCAATTTTTGATATTTTTAAAGAACTCATGGATTTTCTTAAATTGATGATTCCGAACTAATTTTAACTCCAAATTCAAAATAGTTTTCACTAATAGATTCCAAATGCTTTAAGGAACGTTTACGTGTAAAAATTTTCAAATTTACCCTTCATTTTTGGAATTGGGTTTTTGGGTCGATTTCGACTCAGTTTTCAAAAATTATAATTTGAATATCGTTGAACTCATATTTTTATTAAAAATTCATATTTGGTTAGATTTGGTTGATTCGGAGCGATGATGTAAGAGCAAGGCACAAGTTTCGGAGTAGTCGAGGTTGAGATTAAGGTAATTGAACCTGTAAATCTTTGTTTAAGCTTGTAGAATCTCATATTCTTGTTATATGTGTTGGGGTGTAACAGGGAGTGGCCCTAGTTATTTGACTATTGTGATTGAACTTGATAACGAAGAATCGAGGTAATAAAATGGTAATTTGATGAATTATAACAGTGTGCTCGTTATGATAATAATTTTGATAAATTGTGAACATGTGAATCGATTATATTGATATGAGTTGTGAATTATTGTTGATGTCATTTCATTATTGGGACTTAAATGAACACTGCTTATTCGTGTATATGATGATTATACCGAAGGAAAATGGTTCTGGAGATTGATGATTATGCCGAAGGAAAATTGTTCCGGCAATTAATGTTTATGTGAAGGGAAATGGTTCCGGTGGATACATGGACCATCACCTTTGGATGTTGTCGTGATTCTTTGGTTACGAAGGTTACCGCGGTCTAGGTTTATGGATGGGTGAGTCCCTGATAGGTTCCGGCATGCTAGTCAGTGGATGTATATCATTAGGACAAACATGCTATACGTGATATTTTATTGCATTGCATTACACATATTTTGCATTTATGGAGTGTGTTTACCCCTTGTTGTTCCCGTGATTTGTGCTACTGATTGATGTGATTTGGCTGAGACTTGTGGGCTGTATTATTGGTAATATATACATATGCTATTAGAACTGTTAGACTGAGCTGATTTCTATGCAGGTTGTAGTCAGAGGAGGTTTGGTTAGGATGACAAGAGTACTTGTATTCTATTTAGCTTTGCTTAGTCTTAGTGGTTCGCTTGTTGGGTACCGTGTTGTTTGGTACTCACTCCTTACTATCTACACTTGTGTAGGTTTCGAGCTCGGACAATGACTAAGTTTTCATTCCTTCATATGAGGCTTCATAGAGGAGACTTGAGAGGTAGTTGTTCGATGCCAGAGACCTCCCTTGTCCTTTTTTATTATGCTTTATTCTATTCGAATGACAAAGATATTGAGACTTGTACTTACTTTCATTTTTATTGTATTAGAGGCTTGTAAATGTGACAAACAGTCTTTGAGGTATTGTAGTTAACTCAGAATTCTGCTTATATATATATATATCCTATTAAATTGCTTCCGCATTTTTTTTTATAATTGTAGGGTTTTAGGTTGACTTATTCGGTGGGAATGGTGTCTTACCGTGCGTCGATTTAGGGTGGTTGTAGGTCTAGGCGTGCCTTTATAGTTGTGTTGCTATTGCCTTTGATTATTGCAGTACTTTGCTATAGTTATTGTTCTTGTCTTGTAAATTTTGCATTGCATTTTATTTTTATTTTTATTTTTATTTTTATTTTTACTTTTTATTTATTCTTTTTTTCTTTTTTCTTTATGCTATATATATTATTTTTTTCTCTTGTACTTGGAATTGTGACTTTTGAGCTGAGTGTCTTTCGGAAACAACCTCTTTATCTCCATGATGTAGTGGTAAGGTCAACATACATCCTACCCTCCTCAAACCCCACTTGTCGGATTCCACTAGGTTGTTGTTATCCGGTGGGAATGGATAAGAGCTATCACACCTAAATTTGGATTGTGACAAAATAGTATCATATCCCCAGCTTCATAGGTCTCACGTGTATAACTCAATTTTAAGTAAAGTCTCGAGGATCGATATAGAGACGTCTGTACTTATTTTTGAGAGGCTATGAAGACTCTTAGGAAACTTCCTTTATTCATTCTTTCTTATCATACCAGGTTGTTATCACTAGGGCGTTTTATGACCCTTTCATCCCTTGGAGTGTGAAGGAGGAGAACCGATTACAGTTTGAGAGTTTGAGGCAGAAGGGCCTCATAGTTGCTAAGTATGATACCCGTTTCTACCAGTTGTCTAGGCATGCCATAGCCGTCCTTCCTGATGAGACAAAGTGGTTTCACAAATTTATGCGAGGACTGACCTATTTCATCCGTACAATAGTGTTTTGATCCGCTTGAAAGGGAGCTTCTTTCTAGTCGATCGTAGGTGTCGCTAAGGAGGTGGAGTTGATGGAGAGAGAGGAGTTCGGGGACCCCAAGAGGGGCCGTGTTTCTGGTCACTTTTTTGGTACCTCATTTGGAGGTAGAAGGTCCTATAGAGGATGTGGTTCTTTCCAGCGTAGAGGACCGGTTCATGCATCTATCCCAGCTTCTAAGGGTGGTCAAATATCCTCGTGGGTCATCCAGTATGGGTCAGGGTTATCGGGGATCAGAACAGAGGCGGTGGGATGAGGTGGTCAGATAGGTTCATCATAACATTACTTAGTTCTGAGGTTTTGTTATGGTTATGGGGATCCCGATTACATGGTCCGTCAGTGCTCATTACGGGTTCATTCAGGTCCCCAGCGTACCTATTCTACTCTAGCGAGAGCACCAGCACCTTTGGCCCAGGGTTGGGGTAGAGCTCAAACTGGTAGAGGTGGTCACATTTCTGGTAGGGGTATTGGTGGTGCTATAGTGCCGTAGGGAGGAGGTAGAGATACAATGCAAACTGTTGGTATCAGGGGAGTTCAGTGTTGTACTATTCCGAGGAGATCCGAGTCTGAGGCTTCCGGCGAAGTTATCCCTACATCTATGTTATTTGATCCTAGATCTATATTCTCTTATGTTTCTACCTATTTTGAATCTGGATTTGATTTGACTTGTGACCTCATACCTGTGCTTATTCATGTTTCTACACCTATGGGTGAGCCTTTACTGGTGGATCGAGTGTATCGATCATGTATTGTTTCATTGGCTGGGTATGATACTTGGGTAGACATAATTATTCTGGGATGGTAGATTTTGATGTTATATTGGGTATGTATTGACTTTCTCCCTATCGTACTATTCTTGATTGTTATGCTAAGTCTGTTACCTTAGCGATACCTGGTGCCCCGAAGGTTGAGTGAAAGGTTACTAGTGGCTCCTATCCTAGTAAAGTTATCTCCTATATGCATGCTCAGAGGTTGATTAATAGGGGGTGCATGTCTTATTTGGACTTTATTCGGGATATTAATATTGAGTTACCTCCTATGGAGTCTATTTTCATGATTAAGGAGTTTGTCAATGTGTTTCCTACTAATTTTCCTGGTGTTCCTCCAAATAGGGACATTGACTTTGCTATTGACCTGGAGCCAGGATCTAAGTCCATCTTTATTCCTCCATATTGCATGGCTCCAACCGAGTTAAAAGTGTTGAAGGATCAGTTACATAATTTGTTAAGTAAGTGTTTATTCGCCCTAGTGTGTCACCTTGGGGTGCACCGTTTCTGTTTGTGAAGAAGAAGGATGAGTCTATGAGACAGTTGAACAAGGTAACTATCAAGAAAAAGTATCTTTTTCCTCGTATTGATGATTTGTTTGATCAGCTTCAAGGAGAGGTCTTGTTCTCTAAGGTCGATTTGAGGTCTAGTTACCATCAGCTAAGGATTAGGCCATCAAATGTCCTAAGACAATTTTTCAGACCCGTTATGGACATTATGAGTTCTTGGTTATATATTTTAGGCTGACTAATGATACACTCAAATTACATCTCCCTAAAGAAATATAAAGTGATCGTTGATCAAATATAGAACGTAACAAAGATTATGGTCGATCCCACAAAGAATATGGTTTAGATTTTAATTAAGCGTTTATTATTTATTTTGGTAATCAATTTATTTCCGTAAAGAAAGGGGAAGTTTTTATAAAAACTAATTAACAAATCAAATAACAAGCATCAATTAACAAAGTACTGGTATAATGTGGTTTAAATCAAAATGAAGTGAAATTAGGGTTTATGTGTTTCCCATAAATCTTTAACTATATAGACCTTTTCTATTAGTAATCCTTTTTAGTGTGTTACATGTAGAATCGGTAAGTTAATTTCACCTAAGTCCTTGATCCGACAAATAAGTGAATTTCACTACGCAACTTGATCCGTCTACGAGTGTATGCATTACTAACCCTTACCAATGATCTCAGATTTAGCTATCCCTTGATCCGTTCAAGCTAATTAGATAGGATGATTAGCCCCAATCTCATTGTTTAATCCTTTTCTCCATCCGTTATCTTCTTGATGTGACAAGTAAGGATAAAACAAGTTCTAACGTTGGCCATCATTAAAAAGTAATCAAAACAAAGGGAAAAATAATACATGCATGCATACTATTCAAGAATTACTTTTTATGAACTCTACATCGTTAATTCTTCATGGTTCCCACAACCCTAGTTGTGGAATCAGCTACTCATAATTATGTGAGCACAATCAAGAAATATTTTGTGTAAAAGAAATCATACACTTACAATAGCGAATGTGAGAATCCAAAATCTTCAAATAAAATCCGAACGTAAATATCGATAACAAAAACCAGAATTCAAGAATAAAAGCCCAAAAGTAGTTCAATCTGTATTCTCAAACACAAAAACCTGCATTATGTAAAAATAAAACCAAAGAAGTGTATTTATAGACAAACAATCCTAAGTAAATATTAATTTGGAAAAATTAGGAAACTTTAAGTCGGTTGGGCCCTATAACTCGATTCTATGAATCGTCATTAAGTTGACGAGTCATAGACCCAACTCGTAATTTAGCACCTTGCACTGATAAACTCTTCTTCTTCACGACAGCCTTCTAAGACTCGTAGCTTCCAGGATGACTCGTCAACTTGAGTCGTAGACCCAGTCCTGGTTTCATCTTCAGCAGCTTCTTCTAGGAACGTGTTCTACGACTCATAGGAATATGAACGAGTTGTAGAACTGACTCGTAATTCTCAACTTTGCCTTCATTCTTCACTCCCTTTTGGTGACCTAAAATGACGACTCGTATACTTATAGACTCATAATCTTTATTTTAGTATTTATTTGTTACTTCTATGTTGACGACTGAACCCTACGACCAGTAGAAGTAACTACGAGTTGTAGTATAGACTCGTAAACTCCAAAAATCCTGACATCAGTGTTGTGATTTCCTCAATTAGTTCTCCGACTTAGTTTCCTGCAAATTAAAGACAACTAACACCAAATATACTAACAAACACTTAAAAGACATGCAAATTCTCAAGTTTAAAGTATTAAAAGTATCGTAAATCTATTGTATATCAACACCATCAACTTAAAATGGTTGCTTGTCTTCAAGAGACACTACTATACCAAAATGACACAATGCAATATAAGAGCAAGAATTTACAGGAATCACAAGGCTATTGACTCACTACCCCTTCCAATTTTCATCCATAATATCATTGCAATCAAAATTTCAAATCAAACTAACTTGTGTGGATCAATATTAGACACTTCAACACCAATAGACAAACTCACATGCAAAAACAACATTTACCATTTTCATGACTATTTTGACATTGTAACTTGTGCCCTCATTGAAAATAAATCCCTTTCTTCACACATATTGTAATATTTCTTTAAAGCTCAGGGATGCGAAAAATACTCATGCTCACAAAAGAAATTCAGACCTTTATGAATAATACCATAGGCTTTCCCTTATTTTCAATACTCAGACTCTTGAACCGTTGAGTTAGGATCAGTATAGGAGTTTTTCGGCTTGTAACATAGGCTCGGGGATAGGTGTGGTGTATTTGGATTTTAGTGACTTTTGGCCCTCCTCAAACACTACTTTAAACTTTGACTCTACATCTTACAACCTAAAACATGTTTTACTCTTATTTTTTGCTTTTCACTTTTGGTTTGGGTGTCTCTTCATTTGATCATTTCTCAACACTTTTCTTATGATTCATGCTTTTCATTATTAATGTAATGCCCCACAATTTCTAAGCAAAGATTCAAACCATTCTTCGTATGCTTATAGGCCCAAACCTAAAGATTTCTAAGTTGTATATGTATGTTAAGGTTTATTATTAAGTATTTGAAGTGTATTATATGTGATTTACGGTCATAAGAAACCTCAAATACCAAGCCAAATGCAAAGCTTTCCTACTGACTAAGTTTTCGCATGAGTTGATATAGGGGTAAATTCTAATGGCCATATCTCTTGGAATATAAAGAATTACATGTCCTATAACCTATCAAATTAAATTTCTTTCAGTCTTATTTATAATGCAACCAAGTTTGAGTCAATTTGAGTTCAGACTAAAAAATTATGACCATTTTACTAGAGACGCTGCAAGCTGTCAATGTCCGACGGAAAAAGTGATAGCCCGTCAGACCTGTAATGGCTCATCAGACTTGGCCATCACACTTAGGTATAAAGTTCCGTTTTGTAGCCAATTTTGACTGTCTGAGTTATGGCCCATAACCTAAGCGATGGTTCGTCACCCAAACGATGCCAGACGATCGAATTTATTTTCATTTTTAGGGTATTTTTGTTCTAAAAACCTTTGGGGAGTTATCTAAATATCCCTAAGCATCTAGGAAATCAATTTTCATTATTAAAACCTCTCATTCACTCCTAAATATCTACACTTTAAGCTCTCTCAACTCAAAAACTACCACAAGAAAAGAAAAAGCTAGGGTTTCAAGGTTTCCAAGCAAGTTCTTCTTTCAAGCAAGTTCTCTCAGGTATGTAAGGCTTGAATGAGAGTATTCCTCCAACTTTCATGCATAAAGTATTTTGATTATATGATTAATTATGTTTAAATGTAGGATTTTACCCAATCTTCTTCAAACTATGATTTTTCTATAAAGTTAAGAGTTTTTATGAAAGTGTTCTTATGCATCTCATTGAATTACTATGAACTATATGTTTTATTATATGATTATGATTCTCCAAGCATGTTTCAAGATTATTTATAAAGTTATGAAAGCTAGTTTTGAGTATTTATAGGTTATGCATGATTTCAAGTAAGTTGTCTCATGTTTAAAGTCATATGCATAGAAGTAAAGATATGTCTATGAAAGAGATATTTGAGAACTGCCTCACAACACTTATGATTCAAGATACGGTTTTTGAGCTTAGTCTCACTTATGATTTATGATATGAATTTTGAGCTTAGTCTCATATATGATTCAGATATATGAATAATTTTTATACTCATTAATATGTATTTATGTTGTTTTAGGAGGGCTATTTTGCACTGAGTGGACTTTAGGAATGAAGGTTTCTGTTAGCGTCTGTGGACCTTTAGTAGCAATCCCTAAGTCCCATAACTACGTGCCACCGTAGGACTTGAGTATATCATTGTCGGACAACTCCATATGGCTCTGAGAGGAACAGACTAGTGGATCCACATAGATATGATAGGGTCTTATACCCTGACAAGGTATATGGTAGCTCACCCAACTGGGTTAGCTGTTGGACATCATGAGCTCACATGGTGTATGTCGGTTATTAAAAACTCCCCAGTTTTATGCACTTTTTATGATATGATCTTCACTTATTATGGTTATTTTAAGTATGTTATTTTATGTGTATCTTTGTGCAAGTTTAATGAAATAGACTCATCTATATATATGATTTTGATAGAAGATTTTCAATGGTATTTAGACATGAAGTCCAACTGATTTCGCTCAAAGTACTCTCACTATGTATATGATTTTTGAAAACCTTATTCCACTATTCCCTTTATGATATGTTATACTAGTATGTTGGGCTCCTTTCATACTCAGTACATTTCACGTACTGATACATACTTTCTCTGCGCTGCATCCTTTTATGATGTAGATTCCCCTGCTCATTCTCAAACATGTGGCTAGTGAGGTTGCAAAAATTTCCAGTAAGCAGTGAGGAAGTCGTCCTTATTTGGGGGCTGAATGGATTAGTTTAATTTGGTTTTTTACTAAGCAATGGTAGTTGAGGGCCATTTTATGACAAACTTATTTCTTTTGGTTTAGATGTTAGAGGCTTGTTTTAGACATTAGTTTTTAGTCTTCATGGATATGTTATTTTTCTAATAAGACCTTTTATGCATATGTTCCAATTTTTGCATAGTTTTTTTATGATATTCTTTGATGTATTATGCCAAGGGTTAGCTTGGGACCACTTATGGTTTTAAGTACTATCACGGCTAGGGTATAGACTTAGGTCGTGACAATTAATGCTTGCTAAGTTATTTGTTCATCTTAGCCACTCACCTCTTTTTATTCTTTTCTCTTTTCTTTATCACACCTTTTATTTTCTTGCTTTTCTTCTCTCATATCCCTTCTTTTCTCACTTTTCTCTCATAGTAGCCACTCTCAACTTAGGATTTTAACCTGAGTTAATGTGTACATTATCCTAGGATGGACTAAGACCAAAACAAAGAATTATAATTAGGGATAGGGACCTTTGAAGTATGCATTTTTTAATCCAAAAGGTCTTCTAAGAGGCTCAAATCTTTGGTTCGAAGGGTAAAACAATCTTTGGTTCATTCTTTTAAGGAAAGTGGACTAATTCAACAATGTCCTATGATATTTTCCTAATCAACAGTTCAATTATCATATTATGACCAATATAACAAGTTCTAGATTGACACAAATGGTCGGAACACACAAATACCTCGTACACACTTGGCATCAAGTTTTCATTGTCAATTATCAATCACTGTTTCATGTTTCTGTCTAAGTCATGTGTTATCATATCAGTTTACATCATGTCACACAAAGATCCTACATAGTCAATATATTAAAAAACTAGCCACAACATTTCAATTCAATTTTAGAGGGTCTATTTTTTTCGTTTTAACCTTTTAAACATCTTGCCATAGATCCCTGCTCTTATCTCACATTTACATCCTAAACATGCCAGTTCAACATAAATAAAAAAAGATCCTATGAGGAAAAAGAACACAGGTAAGAAACCCCAAGGATTTAAACGAGTGTCTAGGATACTTAGACTTCGCCTAGATACTCGTTCAATAATAACCACCCCACCCCTACTTGAAAAACCTTGCGTTTTCCTCAATACAATACAACAATAAGTAAAATATAGGGGAGAGAGAAAATGAACCTATGGCGTATAAGCGCCGAAGTCTATATAGTGGCATCCGAGTCTATCAGTATGGATCCCGATGCAGTAGCATGTGGTACCATAGCAGTTTGTGAGTCATCATGAGTGTCGACTCTTGATCTTGAATCTCTAATAGTGCACTGCCTATCCTTTTCTCGTCGCACCTCCTTACCTAATTTAGATTCTCATGTGACCTCCTCTAGATCATGACACTCTTTTTCTACCTCTCCCTAGTCTCAGCCTTGTCTAGGGTGGCATCATCAGTACAAGGTCTTTTGTCTCTTTCCACCTCTGAATCATCATCCACAAATAAATCAAACAAATATGGTGGCTGGATGACTGTCATAGCAAATGGTACAAGAGCTAGTATAGCTAGAATGTCACCTTGACACGTAGTAATTCGACCTCTGTTCGAATGGCAGCAATGTCAGTACTCAAAGAAGACTGCATCCTCTTATTCAATCTAAGTTCAAAGGCATTAATGCGTGCATGAATCTACCGCCCCCGCTCAGCTAAGGCAGCCTCAAACTTAGCTCCTACGTTCTCTTCTAATTCAGTGATAGTCATTGTAGTATAGTGGTAAGTATTCCCATCTATCACGTAGGTGAGCCGAGTTTGATCCCCGGTAATGGCACCATAATTTAATTGCTCAAATTATACCTCCCTAATGAAGTATAAAGTGATCATATTGATCAAATATAGAACCTAACAATGGTTAGGGTCGATCCCAAGAAGAATATGATTTAAACTTTGATTAAGCGTTTATTATTTATTTTAGTAATCAATTTATTTCCATAAAGAAAGGGGTAATTTTTATAAAAACTAATTAACAAATCAAATAACAAGCATCAATTAACAAAGTACCGGTATAATGTGGTTTAAATCAATATGAAGTGAAACTAGGGTTTATGCGTTCCCTATGAATCCTTAACTATGTAGACATTTTTTATTAGTAATCCTTTTCTAGTGTATTACATGTAGAATCAGTAAGTTAATTTCACCTAAGTCCTTGATCTGGCAAATAAGTGAATACGCAACTTGATCCATCTACGAGTGTATGCATTACTAACCCTTACCAATGATCTCAAATTTAGCTATCCCTTGATCCGTTCAAGCTAATTAGATGAGGATGATTAGCCCCAAATCTCATTGCTTAATTCTTTTCTCCATCCGTTATGTTCTTGATATGATAAGTAAGGATAAAACAAGTTCTAACGTTGGCCACCATTAAAAAGTAATCAAAACAAAGGAAAAAATAATACATGCATGCATACTATTCAAGAATTACTTTTTATTAACTCTACGTCGTTAATTCTTTATGGTTTCCACAACCCTAGTTGTGGAATCAATTACTCATAATTATGTGAGCACAATCAAGAAATATTTTTTGTAAAAGAAATCATACACTTACAATAGCGAATGTGAGAATCCAAAATCTTCAAATAAAATCCAAACGTAAATATCGATAACAAAAACCAGAATTCAAGAATAAAAGCCCAAAAGTAGTTCAATCTATATTTTCAAACTCAAAAACGTGCATTATGTAAAAATAAACCGAAGAAGTGTATTTATAGACAAAAAATCCTAAGTGTAACACCCCCCAAAATTTTTCCCTAAGATTCAGATCTTTCTTGTATTCGGGTAGGGTCGAACTCTATTATTGTGAAGTATATACTTGAGTTAGGATGAGTCCCTGAGTAATTGAAGAGTGTTGGAGGTGATGTGGGGTCACAAAGGACCCCTAGGACCAAGCTAAGTCCAAAAGGTTCGTCGTGGCTAAGTTATAGGATGAGTTCGTTTGAGGGGTCGACTTCTAATGACCCTATCTTTTGAAAGATGACACTTTGGGTGGCCCACGACCTACAAAATTAAAGGTCGTTGAGTCTTCTTTCCAACGCCACTAAGAATGTAAGTTTTGGAGTTCGGAGTCAAAATATACGACGATGTTAATATGAACTAGCACGGCAGGAATTTCAGGACTGAGGTGCAACTATTGGAAATTTGGGCTTGCCGTCGCAGTGGCGCGATGCGCCACTATCGCGCCACGAACAAGCCTCAGTAGTTTGGCCCCTGGCGTGGCGCGCCACTACGAGGCGTGCAGGGTTTTCAAGATTATTTTCCCAGAACCCAGAAAAATTGGGCTTGGAGCGGTAAGGGCGCGACGCGCCACTATCGCGCCAGGAACAAGCCTCAGTAGTTTGGTTCTTGGCGCGATGCGCCACTAAAAGATGTGCATGTTTTTCGCCTATTCGACTTGGCGCTGCAGTGGCGCGATGCGCCACTATTGCGCCAAGAGTATTTTTGGCATAATTTCCAGATTTTTGGAGAAATGGCAGTTTGGGAATTTTTCCAAATTATATATAAACAAGCCTTGAACGTCTTTGGACCATATTTTCAGCCCCCCTCTCTCTCTCTAAAAGCCCTAGAAAATTTCCCTCTCATCTTCTTCTTCTCCAAATCCTTCTCCAACAAGAAGTGCCTCCAAGAGCTTCAAGATTCAAGCTTTCCATTGAAGACCCAACATCAAGGTTTTCTTCAAGTCTTCTATAAGGTATGTACGGTTACTCAAAACATGGGTTGAGTCCACCCATGTGCCCTACACTTTCTTTGAGGTTAAAGGTTCATAAGAATGGAGTTCTTGGTAGGTTTATGTTCAAATGAGTCTTGTCACTTATTTAATTAATGTCTATTATGTTGATGTTATTGAACTAAGAAATTCCTAAAATCTTTTTGTTAGCATGAGTCGATGGAGATGGGTTGTTAAACATGCTTTATTGATTTTCTTGACTATGTGGATTATGACAAAAATGCTAATTTCCTTAAATATGTTATTTATCTTGAATTATTGGATTAAAACCTTGGAGTTGTGATGAATTCCAAAAGATTTATTAAACGAATAGAGGAATGATTGGATAGTTTTGTATGTTGTTATAAATGCATATTTAATCTACTCTTGAAAAATATGATTGGGATTGATCAGATTGTATGATTGGAAGAGGTTTGATCGTGATAGAGTTGATGAGTTGACAAGGTTGTAATGAGACTTGTCAATATGATTTGATTGAGTTTATTGGATGGAGTTTTATGAGCATTGTGTCTTAGGAGGAGTATCGAGCACCGAATTAGGCAAGAGTATAGTTCATAATCGAACCCAATAACTACGTCGCCAAATGTAGGAGGAGATTGAACCGTTAAAGTCGGATGCTTTCCCAAAATTATTATCCTGATATTATAGGACTTAGTTGTATTGGATCCATGATTGGTTGATTTGTTCATACCCTGGCAAGGTATGAATGGACGCGGCAACAACGTCGATTTGTTGTACTTTTATTGGCTCATAAGTGATGATTGTTGGATAAGAGAAACTCCCACATAGGTCTTGGTAGTACTCTAAGTCAAATTGAGTTGATTTGTATATGATTTGGTCCCGCCTAAACTATATTCTTGATTAGACTTAGGACGCTTGTTGAAGTTGTATTTCTTTCTGAGCTGAGATTCCCGAGTTGATTTGGTTCCTTCTGATGTTGTTTCATTCGGCCATTTTACATACTCGTACATTCCATTTACTGACGCCATTTGGCCTGCATCATTTCATGATGCAGAGACAGGTACTAGAGATCATCAACCAGCGTACTGTTGAAGATCCACACACTCCCAGCTAGTTGGTTAGTCCTCCTAGTTTCCGGAGGATGTTGAGATTCTTGTATAGTTTTATGTTGTTTCCTTTATTTTGATTATTGGTAGCCATGGGCTTGTCATTTACACCTCCCAGATTGTTGATAGAGGCTTCATAGACCGGAGTGTAGAAATGTTGGATTGTTCTGTTGAGTAGTTTTTCTATAACTGTTTGTTGATTTGATAGTTATTTGGCCTTTGGCCCTAAATTATGAATAGTACTTCATTGAATGAGTCTTCCCCTGAGAGAATGTGTTTGAATAAATGTGTTACTGGACTAGGTGGTTCACTTGGAAGCCAGAAATGGCTTTCGAGTGCCGACCACGCCTAGGGTACCCTCTTGCGGCGTGACAAATGTGGTATGAGAACACAGAGTTCAAGAGTCCTAGGGAGTCTATGAAGCCATGTCTAGTAGAGTCTTGCTTATAGGTGTGTTGTGCACCACACGTATAGTCAGGAGGCTATAAGACATTAAGAATTATTTCACTTCTTTCATACTCTAAATTCGTGCGATAGAGTTAAACTCTATAAAACTCCTTTCTAATTTGTGCATTTATACATTACAGATAATGCCTCCTAAACGTACTGCTAGCCAGAGGAATGCTGATAACGCAGGGATGTCATAGTCAGAGGTACACCCATCGAGGGCTAGAGGCCGACCGGCGAGGTATGCGGAGGCACCTCAAATGCCTACTATTCCACTTGCACCAACTTCGGAAGCAGACTTTAGAGGAGCGATTGCCATACTCACTCAATTAGTGGCTGCCTGAAATGGTAGCCAGAGTTCGCCAACTCTTAGCTCTAGTTCCCAAGAGCTGTCTGCCGCCGCCAGAATTCAAGACTTTCTGAGGATGAATCTGTTGGTATTTACGGGGTTTAAGGTTGATGAAGACCCCTAAAATTTTATTGATGAGATGTGGAAAATCGTGAAAGCTATGCATGCTACAAAGATTGAGGGGGTTGAGTTGGTGTCCTACCAGCTCAAGGATATGGCAAACATCTGGTATAACCAATGGGAACAAGGTAGAGGTGAGGATGCTGAACCTGCTATATGGGATGAATTTGAGGGAGCCTTTCTTGACCACTTCTTTCCCCGAGAATTAAGGGAAGCGAAAGTGGAGGAGTTTGTGAATCTGAAATAAGAAGGCATGACTGTTAAGGAGTACAGCCTGAAGTTTATCCAGCTATCCAGGTATGCTCCAGAGATGATCCCAGATGTGAGGTCGAAGATGAGGAAATTTGTGTCCAGTTTGGGAAGACATGTGAAGAAGGAGTGCAAAACGACATTGTTAATCTCCGATATGGATATTTCAAAACTAATGGTGTACACTCAACAAGTAGAGGATGAGCAGAGAAAAGACAGAGAGGAGCATCTGAGCAAGAAGGCAAGATCAGCTAGGCATGAGAATGAACAGAGGCAAAATAAGGGCAACAAGTCCTTCTTTCAGAAGAGGCCTTCCAACTATGCTTCATCTACCACCAGTGCACCTATGCCGCAGAACAGGTATGATCGGCAAGAATAGAGTCGCCAGAATTTCAGACCCCAGGGTTCTCAATCCTAAGCTAGCGTAGGTCAAGATTCGCAAGGGAAGCCACCATACGTCAAGTGTGGTAAGCTCCACTTGAGAGAGTGTAGAGTGGGAAGGGTTAGTTGTTATAAATGCGGCCAAATAGACTATTTTTAGAAGGAGTGTTCAGCATGAGGGAACAAAGCCCACTATTCTACCACCGTACCACCAGCTAGAGGTAATTAGAGGGGCACTACTTTAATTATGAGCGAAGGTACAAACCGACTATATGCCATGGGTAGTCGTCAAGATCAGGAGAACTCTCCAAACGTCGTGACGGGTATGATTCGAGTCCTTTCTCTTGACTGTTATGTTTTGATGGATCCGGGTGTCACACTATCTTTTGTGACTCCTTATGTGGCAAGTAAGTTTGATAAAATCCCTGAGTGTCTTTTTGAGCCTTTCAGTGTAGCTACTCCTGTCGGTGATTCTGTCTTAGCTGAGAGAGTCTATAGAGATTGCACTGTGTCAATTCATCACAGGGATACCTTAGCTAACTTAATTGAGTTAGACATGGTTGATTTTGATGTGATCCTTGGCATGGACTAGCTTTATGTCTGTTATACTTCTATTGATTGTAGGACTCAGATTGTTAAGTTCAAATTCCCGAACGAGGCTATCATAGAGTGGAAGGGGAGTCTTGTCGTGCCTAAGGGTAAGTTTATTTCCTACCTTAAGGCCAGGAAGCTAATCTCAAAAGGGTGCATTTATCACCTTGTTCGAGTAAAAGATAATAATATTGAGTCTCCATCCCTCGAGTCGGTTCCGATTGTCAACGAGTTTCCTGATGTCTTTCCTGAAGATCTGCCTAGAGTCCCTCCTGATAGGGAGATCGACTTTGGGATTGATGTCCTTTCTGATACCCAGCCTATCTCAATCCCCCCATATAGAATGGCTCTGGCTGAGTTGAAAGAGTTGAAAGAACAGTTGAAAGACTTGTTAGATAAGGGATTCATTAGGCCGAGTGTCTCAGCATGGGGTGCTCCGGTCCTATTTGTACGAAAGAAAGATGGGTCTCTTAAAATGTGTATTAACTACAAACAGCTGAACAAGGTCACCATAAAGAATAAATACCCTCTCCCCAGAATAGATGACTTATTTGATCAACTTCAGGGTGCCACTTGTTTCTCAAAGATAGACCTAAGATCGGGCTACCATCAGTTGAAGGTGAGGGAGTGCGATATCCTAAAGACAACTTTTCAGACCCGCTACGACCACTTTGAGTTCTTAGTAATGTCCTTCGGGTTGACTAATACCCCTGCGTTTTTATGGATCTCATGAACCGAGTATTTAAACCATACCTTGATATGTTTGTGATTGTATTCATAGATGATATCTTGGTTTACTCCAAGAATGAGGAGGAGAACGCCCATCATCTTAGAGTCGCCTTGCAAACTCTGAAGGACCAGGTATTATATACAAAGTTCTCAAAATGTGAATTTTGGCTTGTATCAGTGGCTTTTCTAGTCCACATTGTATCTGAAGATGGTATTCAGGTTGATGCTTAGAAGATTGAAACAGTGAAAAATTGGCCCAAACCCACGTCCCCGACAGAGATAAGAAGCTTCTTAGGTTTGGCCGGCTATTATCGAATGTTTGTAGAGGGATTCTTATCCATATCATCACCATTGAACAAACTGACCCAAAAGAAGGCTAAGTTCCAATGGTCCGAGGCTTGTGAGGAGAGTTTCTAGAAATTGAAGACCAAGCTAACCACTGCTCCTGTTCTAACTTTGCCCGATGGAATAGAGGGTTTTGTGATCTATTGTGATGAATCTAGAGTTGGTTTGGGCTGTGTGCTGATGCAGAAGGGAAAGGTAATAGCCTATGCTTCAAGACAGCTTAAGGTTCATGAGAGGAACTACCCAACTCATGACCTTGAACTAGCAGATGTGGTATTTACCCTTAAAATTTGGCACCACTACTTGTATAGAGTGCATGTTGATGTGTTTACAGATCACAAGAGCTTACAATACGTCTTTAGCCAGAAGGAACTCAACTTGAGGCAAAGGAGATGGCTCAAACTACTCAAAGACTATGTTATGAGCATCCTCTACCATTCAGGTAAAGCTAATGTTGTTGCTGATGCTCTTAGCAGGTTGTCTATGGGTAGCACTGCCCATGTGGAGGAGGGAAGGAGAGAATTGGCGAAGGAGGTACATAGATTAGCTCAATTGGGAGTTCGTCTTGAAGAGAACAATGAAGGTGGAGTTAATGTTCAGGATGAGTCAGCATCCTCACTTGTGGCAGAGGTAAAGGAGAAACAAGATCAGAATCCCGTCCTTCTCCAATTGAAGGAAGTTGTCCACAAATAAGAGGTGATGGTTTTTACCAAAGAGGGAGATGGTGTGTTAAGGTACCAAAATAAGTTGTGTGTACCTGATGTTGGTGATGTTCGAGAGAGAATTATGGCCGAAGCACATAGTTCCAGATACTCTATTCATCCGGGCTCTACAAAGATGTATCACGACTTGAAGGAAGTTTATTGGTGGAGTGGGATGAAAAGAGATATTGCGGAGTTTGTTTCCAAGTGCCTGAATTGCCAACAGGTGAAAGTTGAGCATCAAAGACCATATGGTTTGGCTCAAAATATAGAAATCCCGAAATGGAAGTGGGAGATGATTAATATGGACTTTATCACAGGTTTGCCGAGGTCCCGAAAGCAACATGATTCCATTTGGGTGATTGTAGATAGAATGACAAAATCAGCTCACTTCTTGGCAGTTAAGACTACTGACACCGCAGAAGACTATGCAAAGTTATACATCCAGGAGATTGTCATGTTGCATGGGGTTCCCTTGTCTATCATTTTAGATAAAGGAGCTTAATTTACCTCCCAATTCTGGAGATCCTTTCAGAAGGGACTGGGCTCAAAGGTGAACCTTAGCACGACCTTTCATCCCCAGACGGATGGTCAAGCGGAGCGTACCATTCAGACATTAGAAGATATGTTGAGAGCTTGTGTGCTTGACTTCAAAGGAAATTGGGATGATCACTTACCTCTCATAGAGTTTGCATACAATAATAGCTATTATGCAAGCATTCAAATGACTCCTTATGAAGCTTTGTATGGGAGGAGGTGTAGATCACCCATTGGGTAGTTTGAAGTTGGTGAAGTTGAGTTGATTGGGCTTGATTTTGTTCACCAAGCCATGGAGAAGGTGAGAGTTATTTAAGACAGGCTAAAGACAGCCCAAAGCTGCCAAAAATCTTACACTGATGTGATGAGGAGATACTTAGAGTTTGAGGTGGATGATTGGGTGTATTTGAAAGTGTCACCCATGAAGGGTGTCATGAGGTTTGGAAGGAAGGGGAAGCTTATTCCTCGATATATTGGTCCTTACCAGATTGCGAGGCGGATTGGGAGTGTCACCTATGAGTTGGAGTTACCCTCAGAGCTAGCCTCTATTCACCTGATATTTTACGTTTCGATGTTGAAGAAGTACTTAGGCGATCCCTTGTTGAGGAAGCCACGTGGAAAGCGGAGGAAGATATGAAATCTAAATATCCCCATCTATTCGTGCCTATCGATGAGAATGTTGAAGGTATTGCCTATTTTCTTGACTTGAATTCGTTTGTGCATTTTGAGTTTGGATAGTAAGTTAATTGAGAATTGATTGGTTGATTGACTGAATTTTGATTGTGATTTGTACCCCGATTTCCATTCTTGGTTTACTCGTCATTCGAGGATGAATGATCCCGAGGGAGAGATATTATAACACCCCCTAAAAGTTTTCCCTAAGATTCGGACCTTTCTTGTATTCGGTAGGGTCGAATTCTATTATTGTGAAGTATATGCTTGAGTTAGGATGAGTCTCTGAGTAATTGAAGAGTGTTGGAGGTGATGTGGGGTCACAAAGAACCCCTAGGACCAAGCTAAGTCTAAAAGGTTTGTCGTGGCTAAGTTTTAGGATGAATTCATTTGAGGGGTTGACTTCTAACGATCCTATCTTTTGAAAGACGACAATATGGGTGGACCACAACCTACCAAATTAAAGGTCGTCGAGTCTTCTTTCCAACGCCACCAAGAATGTAATTTTTGGAGTTTGGAGTCAAAAGATACGACGATCCTAAGATGAACTAGCACGACAGGAATTTTAGGCTTGGGATGCAACTGCTGGAAATCTGGCTTGGCGCCGCAGTGGCGCGACGCGCCACTATTGCTCTAGGAATAAGCCTCAGTAGTTTGGCCCCTGGCGCGACGCACCACAATGAGGTATGCAGGGTTTTCAAGCCTATTTTCCCAGGACCCAGAAAACTTGGGCTTGGCGCTGTAAGGGCGCGATGCGCCACTATCGCGCCAGGAAAAAGCCTCAATGGTTTGGTCCTTGGCGCGATACGCCACTAAAAGATATGAAGGTTTTTTGCCTATTTGACTTGGCCCGCAGTGGCGCGATGCGCCACTATCGCGCCAAGAGTGTTTTTGGCCTAATTTCCAGATTTTTGGAGAAAGGGCAGTTTGGGAATTTTCCCAAATTATATATACACAAGCCTTGAACGTTTTTGGACCATATTTTCAGCCTCTCTCTCTCTCTCTAAAAGCCCTAGAAAATTTCCCTCTCTTCTTCTTCTTCTTCTTCTCCAAATCCTTCTCCAACAAGAAGTGCCTCCAAGAGCTTCAAGATTCAAGCTTTCCATTGAAGACCCAACATCAAGGTTTTCTTTAAGTCTTCTCTAAGGTATGTAAGGTTACTCAAAACATGGGTTGAGTCCACCCATGTGCCCTACACTTTCTTTGAGGTTAAAGGTTCATAAGAATGGAGTTCTTGGTAGGTTTATGTTCAAATAAGTCTTGTCACTTATTTAATTAATGTCTATTATGTTGATGTTGTTGAACTAAGAAATTCCTAAAATCTTCTTGTTAGCATGAGTCGATGGAGATGGGTTGTTAAACATAGTTTATTGATTTTCTTGACTATGTGGATTATGACAAAAATGCTAGTTTCCTTAAATATGTTATTTATCTTGAATTGTTGGATTAAAACCTTGGAGTTGTGATGAGTCCCAAAAGATTTGTTAAACGAATAAAGGAATGATTGGATAGATTTGTATGTTGTTATAAATGCATATTTAATCTACTCTTGAAAAATATGATTGGGATTGATCGGATTGTATGATTGGGAGAGGTTTGATCATGATAGAGTTGATGAGTTGACAAGGTTTTAATGAGACTTGTCGATATGATTTGATTGAGTTGATTAGATGGAGTTTTATGAGCATTGTGTCTTGGGAGGAGTATCGAGCACCGAATTGGGCAAGAGTATAGTCCATACTCGAACCCAATAACTACGTCGCCAAATGTAGGAGGAGATTGAACCGTTAAAGTCGGATGCTTCTCCAAAATTATTGTCCTGACATTATAGGACTTGGTTGGATTGGATCCATGATTGGTTGATTCGTTCATACCCTGGCAAGGTATGAATGGATGCGACAACAACGTAGGTTTGTTGTACTTTCACTGGCTCATAAGTAATGGTTGTCGGATAAGAGAAACTCCCACATAGGTCTTGGTAGTACTCTGAGTCAAATTGAGTTTATTTGTATATGATTTTGTCCCATCTAAACTATATTCTTGCTTCGACTTAGGATGCTTGTTGAAGTTGTATTTCTTTCTGAGCTGAGATTCCCGAGTTGATTTGGTTCCTTCTGATGTTGTTTCATTCGGCCATTTTACATACTCATACATTCCATTTACTGACGCCATTTAGCCTGCTTCATTTCATGATGCAGAGATAGGTACTAGAGATCATCAACTGGCGTACTATTGAAGATCCACACACTCCCAGCTAGTTGGTTAGTCCTCCTAGTTTCCGGAGGATATTGAGATTCTTGTATAGTTTTGTGTTATTTCCTTTATTTTGATTGTTGGTAGCCATGGGCTTGTCATTGGCACCTCCCAGATTATTGATAGAGGCTTCATAGACCGGAGTGTAGAAATGTTGGATTGTTCTTTTGTGTAGTTTTTCTATAACTGTTTGTTGATTTGATAGTTATTTGGCCTTTGACCCTAAATTATGAATAGTACTTCGTTGAATGAGTCTTCTACTGAGAGAATATGTTTGAATGAATGTGTTACTAGACTAGGTGGTTCGCTTGGAAGCCAGAAATGGCTTTCGTGTGCCGGCCTCGCCTAGGGTACCCTCTCGGGGCGTGACACTATGTAAATATGAATTTTGAAAAATCAGGAAACTTTAAGTTCGTTGGGTCCTATGACACGTTTCTACGAATCCTTATTAGGTTGAGAGTTGTATATCCAACTCATAATCCAGCACTTTGCACTGATAAACTCTTCTTCTTCACGATAGCCTTCTACGACTCGTAGCTTATAAGATGACTCGTCAACTTGAGTCGTAGACTCAGTTCTGGTTTCATCTTCAGCAGCTTCTTCTATGAATATGTTCTACGACTCGTAGGAATGTGAACGAGTCATAGACTTAACTCATACTTTTTAACTTTGCCTTCATTCTTCACTCCCCTTTGATGATCTAAAATAATGACTCGTGTACTTGTAAATGAGTCATAAGATAGACTCATAATCTTCATTTTTGCATTTACTTCTTACTTCTATGTTGATGACTGAACCCTACAACCCGTAGAAGTAACTACAAGTCATAGTATAGACTCGTAAACTCCAAATATCCTGACATCAGCACTGTGATTTCCTCAATTAGTTCTCCGACTTAGTTTCCTGCAAATTAAACCCAATTAACATCAAATATACTAACAAACACTTAAAAGACATGCAAATTCTTAAGTTTAAAGTATTAAAAATACTGTAAATCTATGGTACATCAACTAACGCCCCGATATCATTCATGGAATTGATGAAAGGGGTGTTTCGCCCGTAATTAGATTCCTTCGTGATCATTTTCATTGATGATATCTTTGTGCATTCCAAGACTGAGTAGGATCACACTTTTCATTTAAGGTTGATACTTCAGAAGTTGAGAGAGCAGGAATTATATCCAAAGTTCTCTAAATCCGAGTTGTGACTCGAGTTTGTGGCATTTCTAGAACATATGGTGTCCCAAAAGGGGATTAGAGTGGATCCGGCCAATATTAAGGCAATTAGAGGCTAAACGAGGCCGACTTTACCATCGAGAATCTGAGTTTTATGAGTTTGGATGGTAATTATAGACGCTTGTGTAGGGTTTCTCCACCAGAGCAACTCTTTTGACTAGACTAACTCAGAAAGTTATGGATTTTCATTGATCCGACAAGTGTGAGGCAAACTTTCAAAATTTCAAGACTTTATTAACTTTCGGCTCCTATGTTGACCTTATTCAAGGAGGGTGTGGACTTCATTGTGTATTCTGATACTTCTGGAGTTGGGTTAAGTGGAGTGTTGATGTATAAAGGGAAGGTGTTTGCCTATACTTCTAGACAGTTGAAGGCTCATGAGAAAAACTACCCTACCCACGATTTGGAGTTAGCGGCGGTGGTGTTTGTGTTAAGCTATGGCGTTATTACTTGTATGGTGTGTATTGTGAGGTATTCACCGATCACCATAGTTTTCAATACATCTTCAGTCAGAGGGATCTGAACTTGAGACAACATAGATGGCTGAAGTTACTGAAGGACTATGACATGACTATTTTGTATCATCAGGGAAAAGCCAATGTGGTGGCCGATGCTTTGAGTAGGAAGGCTCCTAGTATGGGGAGTCTCACAATGATTAGTATTGATAGGAGGCCATTGGCTAGGGATTTCAGAGGTTAGCCAATAGCTTCGTTCGATTATGGATTTCTAAGGAGAGTGAAAGTTTTATTCCTTTCATTGAGGCTTGTTCTTTTTCAATTTAGCAGATTCAGGAGTGGAAATTTGATGATGAGAAGTTGTATCTCATTTGAGACAAGGTGATGAGGTGTGAATCCAAGGAGGCTAGGATCGATTCGGATGGTATTTTAAGGATTGAGGGTAGGATTTGTGTTCTCAAAGTGGGTGATTTGATCAGATTGATTCTAGGGGAGGCTCATTATTCTAGATATTCTATTCAGCCAGTGGAGCAAAGATGTATAATGATCTTAGAAAGCACTACTGGTGGTGCAGAATAAAGAGGGACATCGTAGAGTTTATGTCCAAGTATTTTATCTGTCAACAGGTCAAGGGTAAGCATTAGTGGCCCGGGGGTGCAACACAGAGGATGTCCATTCCTATATGGAAATAGGAGCGGATTACCATAGACTTTGTTGTGGGTTTACCTACCACTATGGGTGGTTATGACTCTATTTGGTAGTTATTGACAAACTGACTACGTCTACCTATTTTATCCCAGTTTGGGTGAAGTACACGGCAAAAAAGCTAGCCTAATTGTATATCAGTCAGATCGTTCGGCTTCATGGGGTGCCCATATCCATCATTTCAGATTGGAATTTGTTGTTTACTTCGCACTTTTGGAAGGCATACAACACAGTTTGGGTACTAGACTTGACATGAGTACATCTTTTCACCCACAAATGGACGATTCAAGTATTGGAGGATATGTTTTGAGCCTGTGTTATTGATTTTGGTGCTAAGTAGGATCAATATTTGCCCTTAGCAAAGTTAACCTACAACAACAATTATCACTCTAGTATTTTAATGGCCCCATTCGAGGCGTTGTATGGTAGGAAGTGTCGATCTTCTATTGAATGGTTTGATTCAGCTGAGATGGACTCTTTAGACACAAACTTACTTAGGGATGCCATGGAGCAGGTTCGTATAATTCAAGGTAGGCTCTTAACAACCCAGAGTATGTAGAAGAGTTATGCAAACAGGAGATTTTGACCATTGGAGTTCATGGAGAGTGATCATGTTTCACTCTTATTGTCGTCCATAAAGGGTGTGATGTGGTACGGGAAGAAGGGAAAGCTTAGCCCTCTATTCATTGGCCCATTTGAGATTTTGGGGCGAGTGGGAGAGGTGTCTTATAGATTGTCCTTTCTACCTTGCTTGTCAGCTGTACATCCTGTATTCCATGTTTTCATACTCCGAAAGTATGTTTTGGATGAGTCCCATGTGATCTCTCTTGATTTGATGGAGTAGGGTCCAGATTTGACATTTGAGGAGGGCCCCATAGCAATTCTTGATAGACAGGTCCATAAGCTTAGGACCAAGTAGATAGCTTCAATGAACTAGATAGCTTCAATGAAGGTCCAATGGAGGTACCGTTCAGCTGGAGAGGCTACTTGGGAGGTGGAGTCTGATATGCGTGCCTGATATCCACAACTCTTTAAGACTTCAGGTATTTTTTTTACTTTATGTTTGAGGACGGACATAATTTTTAGTGGTGGATGATTTAATGAACAGAAGGTCATTTATGGAAAAATTTTCAAAATGATCATTTTATCCCTCTTGATAGTTGCCTCGAGTCATGTTCGATCAGTTCTTGAAGTTAGTTTTGGGAAATTATTTGAAAAGTGGAGTTTTTGAAAGTTTTTGAGATTTTAAAGCCTGAAAGTGTTCAAGAGTGATTTTTGGTGCCAATCAGAGCTACGAGTCTCAGAATGGAATTCCATCAGCTCTGGAATGTGGAATTGGTCTATGAGAGTCCTCGTTTTTGAAATTGGAGTTATATTGGAGATTTGAGGTCATAAGTTGGAAGTTTGAAGAATTTTATGTTAAGATTTGACTTTAGTCTACATTTGAAGTTCGGATACTCAAATTGGATTTTTGACGATTCTGTTGGATTCAGGAGGTAATTTTAGGCCTAGAAAGAGTTTTTGTATATTTTTCGGGAGCTCTAAGGGCGTTTTGATCTTTTTGAGTCCTAAACTAATTTAGTTGCAACTAAATGGATTCTAGGTCAAGGAGATTTCAAATTCAAATTCTGAAGGTTCCATTAAGTCCGGAATATTGAATTTTGTAGGATAATAGATATGGTTCATGTGCACGGGATTTTAAATGAATTCCGAGGGTCTAATCCTTGATTTTGTGCTTATGGGTGATTGTTGTGTTCTGGTGTCTGAGTCACCTTCTCCACGATCGCGTCCTGACCACAGTTATGGAGGGTTCTTTAGATGAACCTTCATATTCCCGGGACTTGACAGCGTTCACGGACGTCCAGGAAGGTGAACCTTCGCATTCACTACATTAGCCTCCGCATTCGCAAAGGTCTAGTTGTAAAGGTCCCGCTTTCGAGACACTGAGTCCGTGTTCGCGAAGGATAACCACCTGGGACAGTAAGTTATTTCCTAAGAATGGGAAAGGGTCTTTCACCATTGTTGAGTCTAGAGAGCTCGGATTAGGCGATTCATTGAAGATTTTTCAAGTGGATAAGCTATTTTAATCCTAAGCTTCCATTACTCATTGATTATGTGATGAAATTGAGATTTAATTTTTGAAATTGAACTCCAAATTTTGGGATTTTTAAGAACTCATGGATTTTCTTAAATTGATGATTCAAAACTAATTTTAACTCTAAATTCAAAACAGTTTTCGCTAATAGATTCTGAATGCTTCAAGGAATGCTCACGTGTAAAATTTTCTAGATTTACCATTCATTTTTGGAATTGGGTTTTTGGGTCGATTTCAACCTGATTTTCAAAAATTATGGCAATAGACTTATTAGAGGGTCCCATTGGCGGTGCTGTTGAACTCGTAATCTTATTGAGAATTTATATTTGATTAGATTTTATCGATTCGGAGAATTGACGTAAGGGCAAGAAATATGTTTCGGAGTAGTCGAAGTTAAGATTAAGGCAAGTGAACCTCTAAACTTTATTTTAAGTTTGTAGGATCTCATATTCTTATTATGTGTGTTGGAGAGTAATGGAGAGTGGCCCGGGTTATTTGACTATTGTTAGTGAACTTGATAACAAAGAATTGGGGATAATAAAATGGTAATTTGATGAATTATAATAGTGTGCTCGATATGATTATGATTTTGATAAATTGTGAACAAGTGAATCGCTTATATTGATATAAATTGTGAATTGTTGTTTATATTATTCCATTATTGGGACTTATATGAACACTGCTTATATGATGATTATGCCGATGGATATGGTTCCGGCGATGTCGAAAGAAAATGGTTCCGGCGATTGATGCCAAAGGAAAATGATTTCAGCAATGCCAAAGGAAAATAGTTCCGGCTATTGATATTTATGACAAAGAAAAATAGTTTCGTAGGATACGTGGACCATGTGAGTCCCCCATGGGTTCCGGCTTGCTAGTCAACATATGTGTATCATTAGGACATACATGCATCACTAGATGTGAAATTTCATTGCATTGCATTACACATATTTTACCATTTGTATACTGTGTTTACTCCTTGTTATTTCCGTGATTTATGCTACTGATTAATGTGATTTGACTAAGACTTGTGAGTTATATTGTTGGTAATATACACACATGCTATTAGAACTGTTAAATTGGGCTGATTTATATGTCGGTTGTAGTCTAAGGAGGTTCGGTTGGGATGACAGGAGTACTTGTATTCTATTTAGATTTGCTTAGTGTTAATTGTTTTCTTGCTGGGTACCGTGTTGTTTGGTACTCACTCCTTTCTATCTACACTAGTGTAGGTTCCGAACCCAGACAGAGACTCAGTTTTCATTCCCTCATACGAGTCTTTATAGAGGAGACTTGAGAGGTAGTTGTTCGATGCCGGCAATCTCTTTTTCCATTTTATTATGCTTTGTTCGGTTAGAGTGACAAAGACATTGGGACTTCTATTACTTTTATTTTTTATTGTATTAGAGACTTGTACATGTGACAACCAGTCTTTGGCATATTGTAGTTGACTAAGACTTCTGCTTATATATATATTCTATTAAATTACTTCGGTGTTATTTTTCGTAATTGTTGAATTTTAGGCTGACTTGTCCGGTGGATAAGTGTCATCACACCATGATTCGGATTGTAACAATTTGTTTGTTAATATTTTATCGAGTTTTAGGACTTATTCTTGTTGGATTTGAACTATTTCATTTATACTGATTTACTTTTTTTTTTCATTATCATGATTATTATTTTCATTACGTTAACTCAGCTTTCAAGTAATTCGGACAACTTAAAGATCCTTAGGATATAACATGTGGTATTCAACATGCAACCCTGATCCACACACGAACCATTCCTGCATTTAAACACAATAAATCAACCACTCATGGATCAACATAGCTAACACATATAACCATAAAACATATCGGTCCTCCTATGGAACGTACACACAAACTGTTTGTGTACCGACGTGGTACCACAACCAATCATTGTAAGTAATTTGTATCATCACGATATCCAAACCAACCATATAGATATCCGTACTGGCGTGATACTCAAGCCAACCATCAATCACAACAACTTATATATACAATCACAATTATCACAAGTCATCAACAATAATTAGACTCTCAGTCTCAATTCTTAACTTAATAACACAAGAACATGTCCCACATGATCACAACATATAACACATAATTGCACATTTATATCCAATAACCCCATATTGGATTCTCATCCTATACCTATGGTTTTTTTCAGGAATTACCTTCCCTTCTTCGTGAACTCACACACTTTTTTTGACCAATTCCACTTTTTCATAAATCAATTTACACATATTATCACCCAAGAAATTAACACCTCTCAACAATTATAGGTTTAACATTATCTACCCAATAAGATCTTACCCCAAATAATTTTATTAATTCCCATAATCATTCCGTCTTCGTGCCTGAAGGCTTAAGCATGAAGCATATCGTCAATTTACGATAATAATATGAAATAGGTTCAGGTAAAACTACTCATATAGCTAAGCCTAATCTACCTAGACACCATGCAATTGCTGTAGAATTATGGTTTCACGAGTTTCTGGCTCTATGGAGGAGAATCTTGACGGATGTAGATCAGAATTTCTTGAGTTTTAGCCTCTCTTACGCAGAAATCCCTTCCCTCCATGGTTCCCAAGCTTAGAGTATCCTAGAGGAGTCTTTCATGCAACCTTCATCTATTTCTCAATGAGAAGTGAGAGGAAACATAAAATACATCGCATTAACTAGGGTCTGAAGGGTCACTATAGCGGTCATGCAGGCGCTATAGCGCACTGATGTCAGCCCAAAAAATTTCAAGATTTATATTTTTCATCATGAACCCAAAAATTTAAATAGGCAACGTATTATCAAGAATTTTCAAACTTTCACATGAGGTGACTTTTTAAATAACGATGGATCAGATCGTTATAGAAATGTATTATTTTTTTTGGGAACTCACCGAAAATGAAAGTAAGTTAAATAAATTGAGATAAAGGGAGTAACTTTTCCAATATTACTTTCACATTGTCACTGGTACTATACTAGTACTATTAAAATAAGAGAAAAGGATCTGATATATCCACCAACTTTGTCATTTAGAACTGATATATCCATCGTTATAATAGTGGCTCATAAATACCCCTATTGTTACACAAATGACTCACATATACCCTTTTTCTCTAACGGAAGTGAAATAAATTAATTTTACATTTTTTTATTTTTTTAAAAAAGAATTCATGTATATACTTCTCACACGTATTTGTTTTGGCTTTTTTTATTCAAAGACTAATTTGAATTTATTATTTCGATGGTCAAATTTATTTTTTCACTAACTTTCTTATAAAATTTGTCATATATACCCCAAATTTTTTTTTACAAATACAAAATAAATAAATTACAACATCTCCGAAAAATAATCAATCCTAATTTTTTTCTTGTTTTTTTCTCTTTTTTTATTCACACTTTTTTTCCTTATATTTTTACAATAAAGGATGAAAGAAAAAATAAGAATAAGAAAATCAAATAATGATAATTAAAGAAGTAAAAAAAATTATCTGTGAAAAGGATCATATATACCTCTACATAATTTTTTTTAAAATTAAAAATTTTAAAAAATATTTTTTTCACCGTTAGATGAAAAGGTATATATGAGCTACTTTTATAACGGTAAGAGTATATATGAGCTATTTCTGTAACGATAAAAATATATATGAGCCATTTTTATAATAAATAATATATATATATTACTCTAAATAATAAAATTGAGGGGTATATTAGATTGTTTTCTCTTAAAAAATTAAATAGGTGAGGGATGGTTAAAAAAATAAAATTTCCCATATTCCTTTTCGTAGGTATACGTACGTGGAGTACAATGATAGAAAGCACATGAAATATACGTACGTAAGTAGTAGTAGTTTGGAGAAAAGAAAAAGCAAAGATGGATATGTGTGTCATTTTTATAATAAAAATATATGTATTGCTTTAAATAACAAAATTAAGAGATATATCTGATATTTTTTCTCTTGAAAAGCTGAATAGGTGAGGGGTGGTTGAAAAATATAAAATTGTCCATATTCTATGTACGTTGATGGAATATACGTACGTAAGTAGTAGTTTGGAGAAAAGAAAAAGCAATGATGGATACAGCTATTAATAATATCACATAAAATCTGCAGCAGTATTATTCCACCGACACTCATAATATTCTAATTAAATCATTCAATTTTGGATATTGTGCTCCTCACCAAGCTCACCTTTAGTTTTCATTTTTCAAAAAACTTAAATAATAAAAAAAAACCTAAACATAGCATTTGTCTGAAAGTTTTATTATTATTATGATATATATTGATATTTCACGTTTAGATTTTTTAGTTATTCGTACTTGAAATTTACTATAGGCATACATGTATGACATTAATGATGATTATCAATAATATTTTAATATTTTATTTTACATATAAAATATTTCTTATAAAGTATTATTACATAATATTTGAGTGTGATTGTTAAAGATGACTAATTTTCTAAAGAGTGTATTGTTATAATGAATATCATTATTATTTTAAATAGACTATTGTTATCACAAAGTAAAATATAAAAAAATTAATTTTGAAGAAGATCAGGTCATTAGAGTAAAATGTCGCTAAACTAGTTTTTAGTCTTAAGGAAGAGGATAAAACAAAATATTCACAATACTAAGAAATTAATTGAGCATTAATACTGTAGAAAATCGATTAAGTTTATTACGAACTAAGAAAAATTGAGCTCATTTAAATCCTGAATGGTTTTAGAAGTATTAGGTTATGTTGCAATTCAGGTAAACTAATCTTCATTCTTTTTTTAAACTAAAAGGACCATGCATGGACCTTCTTCCTTTTTTTTTTTTTTAAAAAAAACTTTTTCTTTAAGCATTTAATATTTTCAAATTTAAATCTCTTAGTTGTTAGGCAACTGTTTTAAACATACACACTTTTACAATATTATATAAAATTAAACAAATATTATACAAGCATATACAAAAATGGACTTTCATTTTCTACGAGTTTCAACCATGAAACTCCATCCTAAATGAATCAAATTTCATCAGATAACTTCAAAATGACATTCTCAAACAAACCACAATCATCAATTTATTAAAATTTACAAATAATATATAAATTATGTTAAATATGATGAGATTTAAAAATTTGAACTCATTTTAATTATAGGCTTGTGTCAAGTAACATAGCGAGTGTTAAATTTTTTTTTTAATTATTATTTTCCTTTTGTTTTTATTTGAATAAAAGCTACTAGAAAAACACTAGTAAAATAACTATTTAAACAAATAACGAGAATTGAGTGTACTTGAGTGTCATGTGGAAGTAATGTTGAGTGAGATATTTTTGGAAATATAAAGATAATGTTTCTGAGTGATAAAATGTGAATGACAAAGGGGTAGAGGACACGTGACCTCTGTACCACATGGACTGCAAATTAAATTTTCTGTAAAACAACATTTGTTTTGAAATTTATGTGCAATCATATGATTTAGTTTTATCCTGGGATTATAAATAATTCTGCAAAAAACAGAATGGTAGATTCTTTACCGACCAATAAGTACTTGCTCAAAGATTAAAGCATCTTACATACCTTTTTATGACTTTTAAAAAAAATATTCTGATTTGATTATGTCTATTGTCTTGTGTCCATCTCCAAATACATCAGTTTATGGGTGCAAAATAATGATGAAAGAAGGTACAAGATAAACTAAAAATTATATATAAAAAAATGCTATACCTCGCACTGTTGTACATTAGGACATGCGTTTTTTTTCTTTTTCTTTCTTTCTTTCCTCTGAAAGATTGCCATGTGATCCATGTTATCTATGAGGTTCTATGTGAGTAGCGACGGTTAGAAATAGGTTTGGAAGGATTGAAAAGGAGTTGGAGGCCAAGTAGTGAGTCGTGGTAATCGACCTACTTGTGTAAGCTACCGACTTGAATGCCTTACATACTTAAGCTACTTGAGTACATGTCGAGCTTAGATAGCAAAGATTACATAGGTTCTTAAATTGAGACAAGATTACGAATCCACGAAAAAGGGGTAAATAGGTGATGCACCTACTTGGACACGTGGAAGCACGTGGTGAAGACACGTGGAGGTGATGCACCTACTTAGGGTCAAGTAGGTGATCCAGCAGCTTGGGGTGGACCCCACCTGCCATGTGGCAGCCTAGAAATGGCCGCATGGATGTGTTAGCCCAATAGGGGCTGGACACGTATCACCCTTAGGGGCTGACACGTGTCATCTCCTAAGGAGGTGTATATATGTATGTTACGATGACTAAGAAGTCGTTTCTTCAGCAAAATTACACTTAGAGTTTGAGAGAAAACTTAGAGAATAAGAGAGAGTACCTACGACAACAACAAGGAAAAAAGATAAGCCCTCCGATTTCGTTCTGTGAATTAATTATCTAAGGTGTTCTTCGATCAAATGGAGGTGTTTAATAATGTAAATAAACTGATTGGGGCAGCAAGAAAGGGTAACGAGCAACCACCAATTTTCAGCCGCGATTAAGGAGCTTTCAAGGTCGAGTTTTGGCAAGGTAAGATTTTTCCTTTCGAGTTGAAGTTAATGATGTTGTTACGGAGTATATTACATGTGTTAAATGAAGCTGAAAGTAGGAAAATGGCATAAGTATGCTTGACGTTATAAACAAACTAAATTGGAGCCGTTCTAGTTGAATCAAAGTCGAGTAGTGTTGTTACGATTGTGGTGTTGTAGTAGGAGATGGGTTATTTGTGTGTTACAGGGCTGGAACGTGGTTCAAAAGGGGTGTGGGTGCTGTTGGTTGTAGCCACATAACCCTCCGTTTCGTGTGGTTAAAGATTTTATGAAATAAAGATTGAAAACCTTATTTTGGTATCGTGATTTTGGGCGAGTTGTTGGGAACTTGTATTGCGTAATGTTGAAATGGTTTGATTGTACATAGCTGCTGATTGTTATTGTGGGTATGGCTGCAATGATTGGAGGTTCAATCGGAAGTTTGTATAGGGCAAGTTATAGGGAAAATGCTGCCCGATTTTCGTTAACTTCCTAACTAACTAATAGACTAGTCGAGCGAGGCGAATGAGGCAATGACTCCTATGAATACCTGCGTATAGATTTAGGAGCTGGAAGGTCAAAGGTTATTGATATTAGCGTTACTTTCATGTTAAATAGGTTAAGAAAGTGGCGAGGCGAGCTGGATTACAGTTAATCCATCAAAGGTATGTAAAGCCTATCTCTCCTTTCTTTTGGCATGTCTTCAAGTTAAGCAATGAATGATATGAGCTTGAGGATAAATCTAATCATAAATTCCAAGCGTAATTCACGGTCCTTATTTACTTCTTGATGAAAACACTTTTACAGTAATTGAACTAGGGCTTCTCAAACCTTCCATACGTTAGGAAGTGATGAGTATGTAAAGCTATCCCTTCTTTTCTTTCGGCATGTCTTAAATGTAAGTGGAATGTAATATGCGCTTGGAGGAAAATTCCATTCATAAGTTCCTAGTATAACTCGTGACTCATATTCACTTCTTGTGGTTAGGATTCTTAAAGTGGTTAAACTCCTATTCCTCGAGCCTTCTATATGCTGAATAGTGATTGGATGTGTAAGCTTCTATATCTAGAGGCTCTTTGACATATCTTATGACGATATTTGGTAGATGTATGATATATTATCAAGGTTTACGTGCGTATATGCATTATTATATTATATAGGGATCGGGCCGAACATTCCTCGGTGCTAACATATTGTATGTATAGGGATCGAGCTGAACGTTCCTCGGCGCTAACATGTTGTATGTATAGGGATCGGGCCAAACGTTCCTTGGCGCTAATAGGTTGTTTGTATAAGGATCAGGCTGAACGTTCCTCGGCTCTAACATGTTGCATGTACATGGATCGGGCTGTACGTTCCACAATGCTAATTGTACATATATGCCTATGATGATAGAATGATGTATTTGTAATACTGAGTCCCCTAGCGGGCCGGGTACAATGTGTAATGAGGGTATACATGACTTTATTTTATAAGATGCAGGTACAATGATTTATTAAAGGTTATACTTGTCTCCTGCATCCCTATCTCAGCTGTAATCTCATTTATGCTACGTTATGTTTTATATACTCAGTACACATATCGTACTGACCCTCCTTTTCTTCGAGGGGCTGCATTTCATGCCCGCAGGTATAGATATGTGTTTCGAAGATCCACCAGCTTAGGATTTCCGATCAGCAGCTTTTGAAGTGCTCCATTGTGTCGGAGCCTAGCTTTTTGGTACTGATCCTGTGATGCATATATTTATTTTATTCAGGGGTACGACGGGGGCCCTGTCCCGCCATATGTTACCGTTATTACTCTTAGAGGTCTGTAGACATGTGCATGAGTTATGTATATATGTGGGTTCAGTTGTGTCTGTATGAGTTATGTTTTGGGACCTTTCCTTTGTCGTGGCAGCCTTATCGGCTCGCGTGTATGTATATAATGGAACGACCCTACATTCTATGATAGTCTCGTCGGCTTATGTGTTATGTTGCCTAAATGATAAGTTGTGACTCCTCAGGAGACATGTTGTCTAGCTTATGTGTTACAGTTAATAGGGGAATACGTGAGTGTCCAGCTTGGACACCCGTTACGGCCTACAGGGTTGGGTCGTGACAGAAAATTATAGTAAAAGATAATCTTTGAACTTCGGTCTTGAAAAAAGAAATTCTATTTTTGCTTTCACTTTTTTTTATTTAAGAAGCAGAAAAGTTTTAGCTTCTTCTCGATAACAAAAAAAATTGTCTTTGGTTCTATTTAAAAGTTGTTTTACTAATTGATCAAACATCTTAATTTTTCTAAAAAGTGTTTTTAGCTGCCCAACCACTAGGTCAAACATGCTCTAATCATAATCATTTAGTGTGTCTATATTTTAATTTTGCAATCACTTTATGGATTTGAATAAATTTAAATGATTAAGATTTATGTGAAATTTTTAATATCAATAATTAAGGTATCTATTTAAAAATTTGTACAAAAATCATCATCCACAACTCTATTCATTTTCACTACTAACTACCGCACACCATTATCAATGTAATTACTAGTGCACACAACCATTATCTTTAACCACAATTACTACTACTATAAATCACTACTGTCAATCAATATTATAATCAGCCACTATTTATAAATCATCATAAATCATTATCACAATAACCATCAATTACTACTAATAATCACCACTATCAATCACCATATATATCACCTACCATCTTCACTATTCACAACTATCATTAGCTATCATTATCATTCACAATAATTCTATCCATTACCAATAACCATCATTAACCACTACTGCTAATCATCATCAAAACTAGTTACTACCCACAACCACTACATGTAATGACCCTTCCTGTCGAGTGAATTAGTAGTAAAAGAAATCAGGCGAGAAAACTTTTGGGGTAGTAATTTAAAAATATTAGGTTGGGCTAAGCTCGGACGAAATTTGAGTGAGGTAAATTTGGGGCAATTCGAGAAAAGATTGGGTAAGATGTCTAAGTTGAAGCTAGTT
Source organism: Solanum dulcamara (assembly GCF_947179165.1). Taxonomy (NCBI): domain Eukaryota; kingdom Viridiplantae; phylum Streptophyta; class Magnoliopsida; order Solanales; family Solanaceae; genus Solanum; species Solanum dulcamara. The sequence continues at coordinate 52,032,830 of NC_077245.1, read as the reverse complement.
GTCCTTTTAGCTAAGATATTAAGGAGTTCATGGGACTTTATAAAATTGAATTCGGGTGAGTAGAATTCTCGAAATCGAACTTGGCATGAAAGGGTGGAACTGCAATGTTAGCATTTGAAAGTGTGTTACAAAATGGACAATTTTAAAAGAATTTTTGGGATTATATTATCTCATGTCAGGCTCTATAGCGATTGACACATTGCCACAACGGTCGAATTTTTTTTCGCTATAGCGAGCAATCCCACTAAGGCAGCACCGCTATAGCGGAATTAGGCCACTATAGTGGGGTAAGTCGTAGTAAATGAACAAAATTCTTCAAAACTGCTCATTATTTCTCAAGAACATTCTGGGGAAGAGTAGAGGCAACTTAGGATGAATTTCATCAGTTTTTCATCAGAATTCTTCGTAAAGGTAAGTAAATTGCTTCCCAAATTTTGTATTTTAATTTTTAGGCCTTAGAATCGATAGGTGTGACTCTAGGTGAGAGTTTGGTTTGACTTAGGGTGGGAAACCCAGTATATTAAAGATGATGGTGTAAAAATTTTGGGTTTTGTGCATAAACTGTTTATTCGTGATTTTATTACCATAATTTGCTAGTGTAATCATAAAATTGATAGTTCTAAGTAATAATGGTGGAAAAACCCAAGGTTGGATGGAATGATCAAGAGATTGGTCTAGAGTTTGGGGTAAGTTATAATCCAGGAATATTTAGGCCAATTAAGAATGATTTGGTATTGCATTACTGGTTTTATACCAAGAGCAAGCTAAAGCTTTGCAAAAAGAGGAATGCTCAGGTTCAATAGAGCATTCGGTCTTGATTTGAGGTAGGTGATGATTGAATTATTTTTCGTTTTACGTTGTGCATGCTAACTATTTTTCTAGTGTTACTCGTACCATCGTGGTTAGGAAGTTAAAAAAGACTGAAAGTGAAATGATATCTTGTGGTCAATCTCATGCAATGGACTTGTCTTATTTACTTGTGGTCTTACAAATGAGTTGTATTCATTGTGGTTGTGATTGTGTGATTTGTTGTGATTCTCGGTTGGCTCGGGTATCACACCTGATACAAATTACTGATAGGCTTAGGTACCACTCCTGGTATGAGATATTTATTGATTGGTTCGAGTACCATGCCTAGTACAGGTTCTATATCAGTTGACTAGGTGAACCAGGTTTATTTTATTGTAATGTCATTGGACCTATTTGTTGCAGTTGTTAAGTCAAGGTGAGGACCAAGAGTCGTGTTTATGTTTACTGACTTGGGTTATATGTGTATATTGTCTTGTTTTACTACGTTTCAGTTACTTGTTCATATTTGGTATAATTGGAGGTGACCGATGATCCTACCAGTACATTATGGATTTTGTGTACTGATACTGCACTTTCTCTTCTTTTGTTGAGTACATGATATTTTAGCAGCTTCTACGTGACCTCAATTGTGATTCCCACATTTTTAGAATCCAAGCTTGAGCTGCTTCGTTCGGATTGTCATGGTTTCATTTTTTCTATTAGTCCATTGTTCGGACTTAGACTTCTATGATTTTGGAGTTGTATCCCCGTATTCTAAATTATGTTAGATGTTTCGGTAACTGACTTTCAGATCTTAGGGGGATTATTTCCGCATGTTTCTAGTAAGTATTATGACTGTTTGTTTTAATTAATGAAATTGTTACTTAATGATTTAAGTTGAGTTCGTATTGGGTTGAAAATTGGTTCCCCCACTGGGGGTTTAGTATGGGTGTCTCTCACGGCAGTGTAGGTCGTGACAAAGATGGTATCAGAGCCCTAGGTCCGTTGATTTCGTTGTACCAAAACAAATCTAGTAAAGTTTTGTGGAAAGGTACGGAGACATCTGTATTTTTCTTCGAGAGGCTACAGGACTTCAGAAAAATATCGCTTTTTTTCCCTTCGTGCTATGACTTAATTTCAATTGGTATCTAACCTCTTTCATTCGTTTGTCTGCGGATGGCTTATACGTCTTAATCTAAATAAAAATAAATGCGGCCTTAGTAAAATTAGTATGCTTACTTTAGGTCTTCTAATCCTATCCCATATTTCTATGCCAATCTAAGATGAGCTAAATTAGAGTGACATGAGTAATAAGGGTTCATATCTCAGTATGAATTTGCTTGAAATTGAGGTATAATTGTTATTGTTGCAGTACTCCCTATAAAATAATGAAACTATCAATTTGGTAGTTTTTCCATTGTTCCTCATCAATCTCAAAGTACCCAACGCCCTATATCAGTTTGTTCATAGTTCTTCAATCCAATCTTTCATAGCCAAGTTACTGAACATTTTAGAACATCAATATACCATAGTAGAATTAAGAACTTAAACATCTCTTATTATTGATAAATTTTGAGTCTAAAAAGGTTCATTCGTAAATATGGAACATTTCCTTGTTTATTTATCAAAACTATTAATTAAAATGAGCTAATATTACAATGAATTTGACATCAAACCAAACTCTACTTGACCCAACTTAAATTTAATGTGTCTTTTGTAGTAGTACAGAGTGGTCCACTCTTAATTCTAGAAATACACAGCTGTTCCAATTGACTATAAATATCTATTGACACAGTACATGGTCTAAACTATAATTCAAGGAAAATGATGTGTACTCAGGACTAACAAGGACTCTTTTTCACTTATTTACTTCATTAATTTGATGTTTGAACTAATCTATTTTTATTTTTTAAAAACGTTATCTAAAATTTAATATTTAAAAAGTTAAATACATAATACAAGTTGCTGCTTTTGACATTAAAAGAGTATGTTCAAAGACATAATATCATAAAATAAAAAGGTGAGGAATTGATTACGCCTTAATATTAGTTGCATGTGAGTACTGTAATCACTTGTATATAAACACTAATATTTCCTTGAATTTTAATCCTCATCACCTCACTCAAGTTTCGGTAATACTTTCTCAAGTTAATATATAATAATATATCGAATTTTCTGTTAAATAATAGTATATAGATCTTTACTAAATATTTTAATTCATATATTGAGTTTGATCAAACACTATTGAGTTTATGTGAATTCTCACGTATCACTCTAGATCAGCACTACAATAAAGTAGATTATTTCTTTTAATTGGCCAAGTCTTAATGAGTAAATTATATACATGCTTAAATAACATATATTTAATAAAATAGTCTAGATGCGTGCAAACTAAACCATTTTTATATTTTTGGAAGAAAGTAGTGGTTGGGGAAGACTTTATTATCACATAAACAATGCCTCTAATTGGGAAAATTCAGTACAATCAAGAAGAAGCTAGAGCTAAACTAAAAAGAGAACCATTTTAGTAAATTTAAGAAAGGAATAAGGTCCTCTATATAAAAGCACAAAAGGCTAGTGCCACCACTTCTCTTTACTAACTAAGAATACTCCATCTTTGCCTTTCTTCTTTCTTCTTCCAAGCAAATTAAGAATAATGGAACAAACTATTTTTAACAATAAACTTTCATGGCTTCTTCTTCTTCTTGTCCTTATTTTGATTTCCTTTTCAAGATCAGCTGATGCTTACAAGAATTATACAGTGGGTGATTCTTTAGGTTGGTTTGATAATCTTGAAAAGCCTCATGTTAACTATGACAAATGGGTTGCTGACAAAAAATTCAGTCTTGGTGATTTTCTCAGTAAGTTTTCTTCATCAATTTAACCAATTCTTGGTAACTAGATATTATTTAACTTATATGACAGTGAGTGTAAACATGATCTATATAATTTAATCAAAGGTGGAGCTAGGGATTTTGGATTATAATTAGTTTTGTTTACCGAATTTTGGATAGATTATTTTTATATATGTAAAATAAATATAGAATTTGAGTCAAAATTACTGAATTCTATCGAATCCGTAACTATATTATGACTCTACCCCTGAATTCAACCTGTTGTAGTAGATTATTACTAATTTTATTTTCCAGGTTACTAATTCCAACTTAATTATTACAAGATAATTTGGTTTAAAGTTTTTTTTTTTGAATGTTTTGCAAATATTGGTGTCCATAATATTCTCTCTTTTGAGTGGGGTAGGGGGCATCGTAAGATAATTCTATATCTGAAAAATGTGTCACAAAATTAAAGCATGAAACATCTTGATTATGGATCTTGGTTTTTTTTGATTCTGCTTATGTTTACATATGCTTGTGAATTCTTAAAGAGTTATGAAAGGAATTAATATGATGGATCTGAATACATATGTCCAAAATTGAATTTTGACAATTTTATTTGAGTGATGAATGATTTACAAACTACGGTACCAAATGCATTGATCTTTCTACTTACTATTTTTTTATTTGAAATTACGAATTCTTCACTTGATTTTGATGGTTTGGAATTTTTTTATAATTACAAACAGCTGTATTTGTTGGCATTATTTACAATTTGATAAGTTAGTGTAGAAGTGTGTGTTATGATAAGGTATTGTACAAGTAACATGTAGTGAGCATATGCTTGCACATGTTCCAAAGATAGAAGCCAATTCATAATTCTCTGTCACAGGAAAGGACAGAGCTAGAGTATAAATTTGATACAAAAAAATCTTTTCTTATTCTTTTATATGTTTTATTATGCAGTTTTTAATACAGACAATAATCACTCGGTCACTCAGACTTACAACTTTACCACATACAAGAGTTGTGACTACAACAATGCCTTAGACAACGATACCATACAATGGGTATCTGCAGATCCATCTTCAACTTCAATTTTTCCTGTTTCAGTAGCAGTTCCACTTGTAAAAGTTGGACCTACTTATTTTTTCTCTAGTGATTATGATGGCGAACAGTGCGAAAATGGCCAACATTTTAAAATAAACGTGACGTATGGTCAAGGATTGCCTCGAAGCCTTAAGAATCCATCAGACGACGACTCACTGGCTCCAATTAGTCCGATTTCCGGTGACGAAGAATCGGCACCGGATACGTTAGTTCCTTCTTCCTTCGATCATCCACGTGATGTGAGTACTGATGATAGTCCTGAACCTTCAAATTCGATTTCACTTTCGATATTTCCTAAGTTTTTAGGTATTCAATTGAATTGGGTATTCGTTATGCTTGTGTTAGCTTTTGGAATTTGTTAATTATAGGACTTCAAGTTTATTCTTTTGTGTTTTATTTATCCCTTCAGTTTATACCTATATAGTACAAAGAGTAGAGCATTGGAGGTTTTGGGCTTTGGGCATTATACTGATAGTATAATATGACATTTCAATTTATTTTTTTTTGTAAGCTTTTTGTTCTCTCTGTTGTGTTTTGGATTTACTATCTTTTGGGAGTCGTTTGGTTTGCAGACCAAGTAATATATGTATGTATTATAGTATAAATATTTTTTATACAAAGAGAACAATATTATATGGTTATTATGTGATGGATAGTAATCGGATTTCTCAGCTACATTACTATATCTTGCTCTTTATACATAAACAACTTTGTCTCAATATTTTATTTTGCATGAACGATACACTTAATCACATAAAATATTCTAGTTTATTTACTCCACTTAAGAGTGAAATTAGTTAATCATGATATTTCATAATTGGTTAAATGATTGCCAAACCAAACGAGTCAACAGAGAACAAATGCATGTGAAAAGGTTGAGTAACAAGTCCCACATGGAATATGGGGATGTCTCTCTCTCCACAGGTTTTTTGTTGGAGTAATTTTATTCATTAAATAATGACCTTTATTTTAAAAAGATGAAAAATACAGAAAAGGATTTTATATTTTTAGGATGTGGGTCAAAGCATATGATCTTTCATTTTATTTGTTTTCATATTTCTTTTCAATAAGGATGTTATTTTCCAAAAGACACATGTACAAATATTCAAATCTTTTGTCAATAATTCTTATAAAAAATACATAACTTTTTTCCTGAACTGGTTCACTAAATTTACTTTTGCACTATAATTTTATGAAGATGGTTATGTATATTAATATTTACCTTATACTCCTATTTTGATTAGTAGCTCAACCACCGACTAATATCAGGTTTTAGAGATATTTTATGTATATCTTGTTTCTCCCTTCCTCTACTTCTTATCTATTGTTTGTTTTTCACATTCTTCTCTTACACGTGATAGCCAGTAACTCCTGGTTCTGAGCAATGAGTTTGGCTTATATACTAATGGAATGTTGGTAGGTGTTATTATGACCTGAGATTTCGGGTCGTGACAATTCTTCTGTCAATTCTATGGCAGCAAGTTCTTCCAATTTTCTCTTATTTGACAAGATTTCTTTTAAAAACTTGCATTAGAAGACATTTGAGTTAATGCTTCAGTAAAAGGGACATTGATATATAATCATTTTGAAAATATCCAAGAATTTCCCAAATTGTTTGTCCATTTTTTCCCTTTTTTTGTTTTTGTGGAAAAGGAAGTGTTATTTCTCGAGTGTTTTTGTCAACCCGATGGGGTGGTTCCTGTTTTCTCTTTTCTTCCTTCTTCGCTAATTTAATTGGCTTTTGTTTCTCAAGTTCTTGATTCTTGTATGTCTTCTTTTGGAACTTCTTCTTCATTCTCTAGGTAGGATTTAGGTAAATCTTTTCCACTTATCAATGTGATGGCTTTTACTTGTTCTTTTGAATTTTTCTATGTATTGCTTGAGAGACTTTCAGAATTTCTATTTGTTCGATTGTTTCCTAATTGTCCCATCTAAATTTCAAAGTTTCAAATTGTCAATTCTTGAGATTTCATCTTTTCATCAATATTCTTAATGAATTTATACATTAAGCCTTAATGATTTTTTCTCTGAGACAAAGGTTGTGCTTGATCCCCTGATGATTTCCAATTTGGTTTTGAAATTCAGGTGGCGGCTAGCTTGACTGCCTTGGTTTCCACTATTCTTGCTCCATGAGAATCTTGGATGCTTTTGACCATGTGAATTAAAGTTATTATTATTATAATAGTTATTATTTATCATTATAATGACTAACTGCATTAACATGTTCCCCAATTTGGCTTTCATGGTTTGGGTGTCATCCACCACAAAAATCGCAAAGTGATTGTGATTGAGTATTGCATGTATGTGCTTGTATTTCCTCAACTTTCTCTGTCGAGTTTGTTATATGATGAGCTAGTGAAGAGACAACATCAATTTAGTGTATTCCAGCTGGCTTCTTAGATTTATCTCTTTCAGTGGGCCATTAATTTGCCTGTTCAGTGACTTCATCTATAGAATTCATGGCTTCTTCAATGGTTTTGCTCATGATATATCCTCCTACAACTGTATCTACAATGCTTCTTGAGGCCGGCGCTATTCAATTGTAAAAAGGTGATTAGTTGATGCCAATCTTGTCACGCCTCAACTCTACATCCAAGGCATGATCGGCACCCAAAAATCATTGTTGGTTTCCAAGCGAATCTTTGACCTGGCTAATTACTTAGAGAAAGACTCAACTCAATAGAAATAATATTATAAGGGTGAGCATTTAAAATACTTTAAAAGTAAACTCATGCGTCTCAAAATAAATCTATGAATGTATTATAAAATACTGTTTAAAATAAGATTGAAAGATTTAACTGACTCAGCTCTATCCTTGTCTATGAAGCCTCTAAAACTCATAATATAGGTATCGAGACAGGCCGACGACAACCTCAAAAGACTAATAATTAAATGAATGAAAGAGTTCCTCTGAATGTAAGGAGATCTCACCAAAAGTCGGATGACAAGTGATCTTCAATGATACGTCTGTTGAGGATCTCTAACATTTGTATCAGTATCATAAAATAATGCAGCGTGGGAAGATGTCAATATATGAAATGTACGATATGTAAAATAACTGAAAGGAGACATATTCAAAGAATACTCAATGGAATAAATACTGGAATAATTCAGCACAAATAAAGCATGCAATTCTGAAAATAAGTGAATGCAACTCAGTATGAAAATAATATTTACTATTTGAGCAGTTTCTCTAACCGTCAACCATCACTATGAGCATCATGATGATATAACAAACTGCTCTCATTGCCAGAGTCATCCAATACCTTTCCAGGATAAGGGACACAAACTCATCTCATGGATCCATATAAAGTCTGTATCAGGGAATATAGTGTGGAGTCGCCCGAACCAGCAATACGATCCTATTCTACGCTGGCCACACAGTTTATGGGGTTTGAGTCATCTAAATTCTTACTCTAATCGGTGCTCAATAATACTCCCAAAATAATATGCATTAACACTCATATACTCAAGTGAGTAAGATACTCAAAATAATACTCATTTAGTCTCATTGGACTCTATTCAGGTTAACTCAACTTTCCTCAAACTCAATGCATTCTCTTTAAAATATTTATACTCTCAACTTAGTGAATATATTTAAAATATATCTTTGGTTTCTCAACTCAGTCTCAAGATAAATAATTAAATGCATAATTTCTGAAACTCATTTAGACTCGATAAGGATCATGCTCAAAATGAGTGAATGAAAGGCTTCTCAAACTCAAGTATATGCTCAATTCCTTTCTCAATTAATACATGAAATATATTATTCTTTAATTCAAAGCAATGCATGAAAATAAGTAATATAAATACTAAAGTAGGATTAATGTGAATGTAAACATGAACAACAATTAAGAACTCGAAGTGTGGAAATAATCACAGTGGAATCCACAGAGAGAACTCATTGAGAGATTTCATAACTAACTTAAAAACTCAATATAATGGGATTAAAACTCGATCTTGAACTCTTAATTACGGATTTGAGATGTAGGAGGTGAGGAAAAACTCAGTCCAATTCTATGATTAGCTTTATATACCTGGAAGAATGATGTTCTTGGTGAAAATCGAAGAATGAAAATACTACGCTTGAGCCCTAGCTTTTCTCTTCTCCAATCCTTGATCTGAAGTTTCTATGAGGACTAAACACATGTAGGGTACTAATAAGGGACTCAAATTAGTCACAAAATATTGGGATTTTTATTTGAGAAAGGTGGGAAAACATAATTTTACCCCTCATTAAAACTATCTCGGGATCGCCTATGGGTCGTTCGATGGATCATAGGAACTCCTATGGATCGTAGAAGACCCCTCGCGGAACTTGGTGCTCAAATCTTGGACTTACCGATATTGTAGAGGTTGGGTCTACGCACCGTTTCTATGGGTCATAGACCACCCTATGAGTAGTACCATCCACTAGTGGAATCATGTTGAAGGTTCTTAGGGTTTTTGGGTCTACGGGCCCTCTTACGGGTCATAGATCCTTATACAAGTCATAGAACCCTATTGTGGAATCTTAGTGCACATTCCAGTAGCTACTACAATGTGACATTGGGTCTTCGAGCTATCCCTACGTGTCGTAGACAATTAGAAGGCTCACACAAGGACTTATGGAAAAAGTTCTTGGGACTGTACCTTGGGTCCCTTCTACTGATGCTACCTACGATCTGTGGAAACTACTAAGGGCTGTAGAAGCCACTTATATAAGAGTCCTTAGAAAGTCAAATTCTCACTAAGACCTGGAGGGATCTACGAGGCCCTCCTACGGTCTGTAGATGTCTTCTACGAGTCGTAAGTGTCACTCGTAGACACTCCCTTATCTAGAAACTCAACCTTCCTCGAATGATGACCAAGTTAGAAATTGTACACAAGGCACGAATGCAATGCAAGAATTCAAATACTCAAACACTCGAAAAGGTACTAACTCTAAGATAGGAACATGAATATTACCTTAAACATCGGCACTAGGAGGAATGAATAGATGAGGGTGCCTGACTTTCATATCCTCTTCGGATTCCCATTTATCCTCTTCAACAAACTAATTCCTCCATAAAACTTTGACTGAAGCGACATCTTTGGTCCTCAACTTGCAAACCTGACGATCAAGAATTTGAACCAGAATCTCCTCATAGGACAAGCTATCTTTCAAATCAATTTTTCTTGTAGGAACAATGAGCGAATGAGCTTTTAAGCAATTCTTAAGAATGGAAATATAAAATACTGGATGAACAGTTGCTAACTCCAATGGTATCTCTAACTCATAAGTTACATTACCACCCTCTTGGTAATCTAGTAGGGACCAATTTATCGGGGACTAATCTTTCCTTTCTTCTCAAATCTCATAACACCCTTCATGGGTGAAACCTTCAAATATACTCAATCATTTACCTCAAACTTCAAGTCTCTTTTCCTAACATCAGTGTAGGAATTTTGATGACTTTCCACAATTTTCAACCTCTCTTGGATAATCTTCACCTTCTCCACAGCCTAATGAACCAAATCTGGCCCTATCAACTCAACTTCACCAATTTCAAACCAACCAATTGATGATCTATATCTCCTTCCATAAAGAGCCTCGTAAGGTGTCATCTGGATACTTGAGTGATAACTGTTGTTATAAGCAAACTTTATAAGAGGAAAGTGGTCATCCCAATAACCTTTGATATTAATGACACAAGCTCTCAACATGTCTTCGAGAGTCTGAATCATATGCTCCGCTTGACCATCTGTTTGAGAATAGAAAGCGACACTAAGATTTACCTTTGAGCCTAGACCTTTCTAAAATGACTTCCAAAATTGAGTAGTGAATTTAGCACCGCTATCTAAGATGATAGAAAAGAGAACTCCATGAAGTCAGACTATCTCTTGAATGTACAGTCTGACATAATCTTCCACTTAATCTGTAGTTTTAACCTGCAAGAAGTGGGATGATTTAGTCATATGGTCTACAATCAACCAAATTGAATCATGCTATTGGTAAGATTACGGTAAGCCTGTAATGAAGTCCATGTTGATCATCTCCCATTTCCTCTCTAGAAGCTCTATATTTTAAGCTACACCACAAGGCCTTTGATTCTCAACTTTAACATGTTGGCAATTTAGGCACTTAGAAATAAAGTCTACAAAATCTATCTTTATTCCATTCCACTAGTAGACTTCTCTTAAGTCTTGGTACATATTGGTAGAACTCGGATGAATTGAATATCTGGAGCTATGGGCCTATGCCATTATTTTGCCTCGGAGATCATCAATACTCAGAACACATAATCTACCTTGGTACCTCAACACACCATCTCCTCCTTTGGCAAAATCCATCACTTTCTGCTTGTGAACATCCGTCTTTAACTGAAGTAGAATAGGGTCTTAGTCTTGGTTTTTCTTCACTTCCACAACTAGTGAAGACTCACCCCTATTCTGGACAATGACACCACCTTCATTCAAGTCCATAAGACAAACTCCTAAATGTGCAAGTCTATGCACTTACCTAGCCAATTCCTTCTTTTCCTCCTCCACATGAGCAATACTCCCCATGGATAAACTTCTAAGAGCATCAACAACAACATTAGGTTTACCTAAGTGGTAGAGAATGCACATGTCATAATCCTTGAGCAACTCAATCCATCTACTCTGCCTCAGGTTCATCTCTTTCTAACTAAAAACATATTGAAGGCTTTTGTGATCAGTGAACATGTCCATATGCATTCTATAAAGATAGTGACACCATATTTTCAAAACAAATACTATGACCACCAACTATAGATTGTGAGTCAAATAATTCCTCTCGTGGATATTAAGCTGTCTAGAAACATAAGGTATGAATTTACCTCTTTGCATCAATACACAACCTAGCCCAAATCTGGATGCATTACAATAAATAACAAAGCCATATATTCCCTTGGGTAGGGACAATATTGGATTAGTAGTTAATCTAGTTTTCAACTCTTGAAAACTTTTATCACAAACATTAGACCGTTGGAACTTAGTTTTCTTTTGAGTTAACTTAGTCAACGGAGATGATATGAATGAGAATTCCTCTACAAATATTTATAGTAACTAGTCAAACCCAATAAATTCCTTATGTTAGTTAGACATGTGGGTCTGGGCCAATTCCTTACTGCTTTTATTTTTTTATGAATCCATCGAATACCTTCACCAAAAATATTATGGCCTAAGAATGAAAAAGATACAATCCAAAAATCACCCTTAAAAAATTTAGCATACAACTCTTTATCCTTGAGAGTTTGGAGAATAATTCTGTGATGGTTGAAATGCTCCTCCTTATTTTTAGAATAGATCAGAATGTCATCGATAAACACGATAACAAACATGTCTAAGTACTTCTTAAACACTCTACTCATGAGGTCTTTGAATGCTGTAGGAGCATTAGTCTAACCAAAGGACATAAGAAACTCATAATGACCATATCGGATTCAGAAGGCTATCTTCAGGATGTCACTTTGTCTCACTTTCAATTGTTCAAAGACTGACTTGAGGTCTATCTTAGAGAAAGAAGTGGCACCATGAAGTTGGTCAAACATGTCATCTATTTTATATGGTAGGGCTGTATAGGGAAAACCGATAAACCGCACCAAATCGATAAACCGAACTAAACCGGAAAAAAAATCTGACTAGGGTTTGGTTTGACTTGGTTTGGTGTTTGGAAAAAAAATCCGGCCATTATAGGGTTGGTTTGGTTTTAACTAAAAAAAGTCAAACCGAACCCAAACCGACCCGATTATAGATATACTACTTTTAAATTATGGTATACATAAAAATATTTATTAAAATATAATTTATAAATATTTTTTAAAAGTTTTTCATAATTTTTGTTTTCTTTCTTATGTTTAGATTTGGACTTGAGAAGCCCATCTAAATAATATACAAAAAAAGCCCATCTAAATAATATACAAAAAAGCCCATCTTATAAAGTTAAAACTTTAAATAGTGTTTTGCCTCCATCTTATATGTTGATATTTTGTACTAGAAGTCTTTTTAAGAAGCACTACTCTGTGCTTTTTATTAGATACTATAAAAAACTTGAGAAACCCAAAAAAATCTAAAAAACCCGAGAAAAATTGATATCGAAAAACCCAACTTTTATTGGTTTGGTTTGGTTTATAGATTTAATAACCCGCACAAATGGTTTGGTTTGGTTTGTAAAAAATCCAAACTAACCCAGTTCATGTACACCCCTACTATATGGTGGAATAGAGATAAGCTGCATATCAGGAAGAATATCTATTTCGAAGTCTATCTTTCTGTCGGGAGGGAATCCAAGTAAATCCTCAAGAAATACTGTAGGAAACTCATTCACAACTGGGACTTACTAAAGGGATGATGTCTCCACACTATTATCTCTAACTCGAACAATGTGATAGATACACCCCTTAGAGACTACCTTTCTGGCCTTAATGTATGAGATGAAATGACCCTTAAGCATGGTTGGACTACCGTTCCACTCAATAAATGGCTCATTAGAGAACTAAAATTTGACACCTTGAGTTCTACAATCAACTGAGGCTTAGCAAGCATAAAGACAGTCTATGCCGAGAATGACATCAAAATCTACCATGTCTAACTCAACTAAGTCAGCTGTGGTGTATTTATGATAAATGAAAACTGTACAATCTCTATAGACTCTCTTTGCTAAAATAGACTCACCAACATGAGATGAAAGACTAAAGGACTCTCTTCACTTTATTATATTGATGCTCCTCCCTATATTTCCTCTTGTACTCCTCGACCTATTGCGTATACACCATGATTCTAGAGGTGTCCATGTGAGAAATCAACAAGGCTTCTTTGCACTCCTTCTTTACATATTTTCCCAAGCCAGAGATAAACTTCCTCATCTTTGATATCACATCAGGGATTATCTCTAGAGCATACTAGATAGCTGGATGGACTTAAGGCTATACTCAAACCCCTTTTGTTTCAGGTTCACAAACTTTTCAACTTTTGCTTACCTCAGTATAACACCCCATATTATTTTAACTTATACAAATTCTGAGAACCTTGAGAAAGTTGAGAAGATCTACTATTTTAAAGGATTACGAGTCCATCTACAGTTCGTAAAGTTTCTACAAGCTGTAGGTATGACTCATAGAGTGCACCCATACTTAGCCAACTTCGAGTTACTACAGCTCCATTATACAAACCCTTCTTACGATCCATCAAATGAGTTTTGACTCGTAGGGTCAACTCGTATTTCCTGTGACACATTCTAGTAGCTACTGAAATATGCACTGAGTTCCATGACTGGGTTCTATGACTCATAAGAGTTCCTACGGATCATAGTATTATTCATAGTCCCTTAGTTCCAAGTCATTCAAAAGAGTCTACGAGTGGACTTCTACGAGTCATCCTATGGCCTACAACCCATAGAATTTGGTCATAGGCCCACCTAGAAAATTATAGAAAGTCTAATAAATGGACCATAGTTCCTATGAGAGGGACCCTAGTGTCACGACCTGATTTCTCAGGTCATGATGGTGCCTACTACGACCCAATAGTAGGCAGCCAACACATATCCTAGAACTGTGAGTAATGGAATGTCAGGATAGAAGACCAGTAATATAATCTAAAACAGTAAAAGAATAATATGAGCATACATGAACGGACGGAAGCAACGAATAAATACAAATAAAAGATTCCTCCTAGAACTCGAAAGTCACATGTACAGTACATGTACAAATCAAAACCTAAGTGTCATGCCCCTGAATATTCACCACATGGGATCTAAAGACCTAATCCACTACTAAAGAATTATCTACCAATATTGAAACACGCAACGACTCAATTAAGGGCTCCGAACTCATACTCAGTCGAGGGGCACAATATAAAGATATATAAGAATATGTGTATCTGGGATCAAATAAATTGGATGCGGGTTGATGGCATAATAAAATCATACCTATGATCACATTGTTCGAGGCCTTAGCCTCTACTTTAGCTAGAGTTGTATAAAAGTGAACCTAGGCTCCTCTACCCTGCGCATCAGCTTTGCCTCCTGACCTGCTTCCCCAGGGACCTCCCCGTGCACCCTGATGAGCACCTCTACGGTCCTGGCCCTGGCCTCTACCTCTAACTAGAGGTGCTAGTGTTAGCACAGGTCTAGCTACCTGTGGAGCTGGTAAGGCTAGCCTGCAGTGAGATCACTCGCAGGACCAATAATCTAGATCCCTGCATTATAGTGACCCTATGAATGTCAGGTGAAAGTTGAAGGTCGGCCATCTCAGTTGGAAAAACCCATTTGTGAATCACTTAGGACCTGACTTAGACCGAAACTAGAGCCAACTTGATGGTGCTGATTACCCTCTAAAGTTTGAAGAAAGGCCTGGAAGGGGCGACTGGACTTACCTAGCTGAAATCTTTGGCGAGATCTATTATAGGACTTCCTGGGTCTAAAGCGATGCCCATCATGACTATCTTCTTACCTAGCTGTCTTGTCGCTGCCTTCTTGGGACTCGCGATAGAGCTGCTCTAGTGTGCAGACATGGTCTGCGATCTCTAAAAATAAGCGGCCCGCTAAGACTAAGATTAAGTCTCTATCCGTAGCTGGAGCCTTAATCCTCTAACAAAGCATCAAACTCTCTCCTCCTCTGTGGGTAAAATCATGGTGGCATGCCTAGAGAGCTTATGAAATCAGGCCTCATATGCCAATACGGTCAGAAACCCCTGCTCTAATAGTGAAAACTAATCTCGAAGCTGATCTCTAATACTGCTTGGAATAAAATGGGCAAATAAGGCCTCTTAAAATGAATCCCACATCACCGATGGAGAAACAACTAGCCTGGTCTCTAAGTATGTACGCCACCACTACCGGGCAGGACCATCTAGCTGATAAGTAGTGAAGTTATCTTCTCTCGACTCCACTAGACCCAAGGTCTACAATCGATCTCGGCAAGTGAGTAGAAACTAGTAGGAATCCTCACCTTATACCCTAGAAAACCTCAGCGGTAATAGTCTAAGGAACACCCCAAGAATCTTCTGCTCCTGAAGTGGCATGACACCCTCTAAATCATCCGAATGAGTAGTGGGTATCGGTGGTTATTGAGAAATGGGTGCCTCTGGTGCAGGCTGGTCTTGCGGCACTGGAGCAACAAGAGTTGGGGCCTGCTGCATACCTCTAATAGTAGCAAATATCTGGGCAAATATCGCCTGTAAGTTTGGAGCTGTAACTGGCTTGGGTTGTGGCTAAGCTGGTCTCGAGCCTACTAGCTGCTGATGTACTGGAGCTACTAGTGGATCCATCTTTGTCTCTGGAGTCTGCTCTTGGTCCTGGGCAGGTGAAGCAGGGCTGGCACAACCTCGAGGTCAGCCTGTACCTCCAGCACACGTGCCATCTTTTAAAAGAGTAGAATAAGTAAGATTTTTAGAAACCGATAAGAAACATACTATATGATAGTATACAAAAGGGACACGTTCCTAAAGACATCCTACAACCCCTCGATGATAAGTCACGGACGTCTCTACGCCGATCCACAGGAATTGCTAGACATTAGCTCTATATAAGTGAGATCGGTGAACCTGGAGCTTTGATACCAACTTGTCACGAACTAATTTGTTAGGTCATGATGGCGCGTACTACGACCCACCAGTAGGCAAGCCAACCTATAACCCGTATTTGTGAGTAATGGGATGTAAGGGTAGAAGACCAGCAATTTAATCTAAAATAGTAAAGGAATAATAAGAGCATACATTAACGGATGGAAGAAAAATATATACAAACAAAAGATCCCTCCCAGATTCTGGAGGTCACATGTATAGAGCTACAAGTAAAATAGTACAAGTCCCAAAAGTGGACCATGGAAATAGAGTTCTCTCAAAAAGTAAAAAACTGTCAAAATGTATATATAGAGAGATACGGGTAAATTTAGGATGCAATGTGCTCACCCTCGCCTCTGATCACGACCGCAGCTGCCTCGAATCAACACCGGTAGCTATTAAGATATAGTCCCAACTCAGTGAATGTATTTAAAAGTATAATTTGAATTCACTCAGTCTCAAAATAGATATTTAAATGCATTAACACTCAACTCATTTAGGCTCAATAATGTTCATGCTCAAAATAATAATAAGAGACTTCTCAAAACTCAACTCATGCTTTTCTCAATTAAAAGATAAAAATATATCATTCTATAAACTCAAAATAATGTATAAAATTAATTAATGAAAAGACTCAACTAGGGTTCATGTGAATGAAAACATGAATAATAATCTGAAGAACTCAACTCATAAAATTCATCGAAGTATAATTATATATGCAAGAACTCAATATGATATTACATAGATAACTCAAGAACTCAATACATCGGGATGGAAACTCAAACTCAAAGCTCAACTAAATGAAGATATAGGGAATGAGGATAAACTCAATCTAAACTAAACCATTCCCAAACTCTAATACCTCAATCCAAATCTGAGAGTAGATGAAGACTTGAACCAAAGATTCATCAGAGAATCAGGAATTGAACCATGTATAAGCTGGACCACGGACTTCAAATAAGTAACTGTAGCGAATGATTCGACATGAGTAAGCTAGACCACAGACTTCAACCGAATAACTATAGCCAAGGGGTTGAACAAGGGTAAGCTACACCACGTACTTCAACCGAGTTACTATAGCTAAGGATCCTGAACACAAGTAAGCTAGACCACAAACTTCAATCGGGTAACTATAGCTAAGGAACCAAACACAAGTAAGCTAGACCGTGGGCTTGAACTAGAATAAATTAGAATCAACGATATCTAGCATCACGAGAGTACTTCCAAATTGAGTGCCATTAGTTGATCACTCCAACCCAAACCATATACAACTAGAATCATCGCAAAGACTCCCACAATCAAGAACCAAGTGATACAAGATCGATAGGAGAATAGGGCAATATGGAGATAAGGTCACAAGCTGTGTTACTGCCTAGCTAAAGCTTAGACTATAAGACTCAAGTCTGCTATACTAGTCTATAAGGATTTAACTGTCCAAAATGATGTTAGAGAAGTTCTAAGGCCCAACAACAACAAAATTGCGCAAATCTAAGGCAATCACTAGTCTAAGCCTAGACTAAGGCCCAACATGCTTCCAAACATATAACCACATGCAAAGAATACAGTACAAGGCATGGATGAATAACAATAGCATGAATCATGCTTAAACAACCCAATAATGTTCCAAAATAGTGCCTAGGACATAAATTCTAGGAATTTTGTATGCTTGATACCCCAACCCATCCAACTCATATAATTCAAGATATATTTGCATAAACATGCTCAGTATCACCAAGGAAAATAGCCTAACTGTAGGCCCACCATGCGCGCTCCAACTCATGAAACTAGAGCTTGTCCCTTCTGAGTAGCCTTTGAATGCTGCTACACTATCAATAATAGAATCACAACATTAATACGATCGTTATGACACTAAAATTATCAAATTCAGAGATGGGCCAATGTTGAAGTCAAAAATCAGGAATTGTGGGATCTCTCCATAATTCATAGAATTGAATCCGAGAATAGGCTCCAACTACCACCCCCAGCTTACTTTCCACTAGGAAACACAATTCATACACCAAAACAGACCAAAACCTAACATGTAAAAATGATCAACTTCAAGGCCTATGAACTTAGAAATGTAGGGGAAAAAAATAAGACTGAGTTAATTGAGTACGAACACTCAATTGAGACATGAGAATAATAAATATATTTTTGGGAGTAGCATTGAGCACTGAATTGGGTAAGAGTATAGAACAACTAGAACTCCATAAACTATGTAGCTTGCTTAGGATAGGATCATGCCATTTATTCGGGCGACTCATCATAACCTTATTAAGGTCTTTTATTGGATCCTTGAGATGAGTTGTCACTTACTCTTACAAGGTGTTGGATAGTTGTGGCAGTGACAATACTTCATTATATCATCACGTAGCTCATAAGTGGTGGTTGTTATTAGAGAAACTCTCCAATAGAAAAATATTATATTTTTATATACTGAGTTGCATTTACTTATTCATATATTTTAAAGCATTGTCTTACATATATTGCATGCTTTATTGAGTTGGGCTATTTTCAAAATTGAGTTCTTGGAGTTGAGTTGAGTATCTTTGAGTAAGTTTCCTTTCATCTCTTTTACATACTATAAATTCTATTTACTAACATCATTTGGCGCTTCAATAGGCGTACCGCTGAAGATTAGATTTCGTACAATTTTTGGTGAGACCTGTTTGCACTAAGAGGCATTATTGAGTCTTTATTTCTTTTCTTTACATTATTAGTATTTTGAGGTAGCCATGGACTTATTCTGGTATCTATTTTAGAGTCATTTTTAGAGACTTCATAGACTAGTCACATATAGAGTTTGAGTTCTTTCAGTTATTTCAGAGTATATGTTCTAAAACATCTTTTATCTATTTAATGAGATATTGAGAATTATTTTGAGAAGTATAAATTACCTTCTTTGTATGCCCATCTGAGTTACATTATTTATGAATTAAGTCTCCTGCTTAGTGAGTTAGCTAGGCCAAGTTTTCACTTTGGAACCAACAATAGTTTTTGAGTACCGGCTATTTCTAGGGTGTAGACTTGGAGCATGAAAAACTTGGTATTTAAGAGTCCTAGGATGTTTACGAAGCTGAGTCTAGTAGAGTCCTTCTTATCGGTGTGAATTGCACCATATTTATAATAGGGAGGCTACAGGACTTTAGGAATTGTTTCTCTTTTTTCATACTCCAATTTGTGTGATAGAGTTTAACTCTATGTAATCTCCTTCTAATTCTTGTGTTCCATATTTTCAGATCATGTCTTTTATGCTCACTTTAAGCCAGAAGAGCTTTGCTAAGAATGAGATTCCACACCATATGAAATATAGACCCAGAACCAAGCCCAAATAGATAAGCCTAAGAGGGAGAATGGGATTTAAGAGGTTCCAAAAATTGCTCAGCTTGCTATGATATCTGAGGCAGAGATTAGAGTAGCAATTTCTATGCTCACTCAGTTGATGGCTGCACAGTCCAGTCGTTGGCATACCAGTTCCTAGCTCTAGTTCTCAAAAGCCATCTACTACTACAACTCTAATCTTCTGAGAATGAACCTACCAGTCATCACTAGATGCAGAGTTGAGGAGGATCCTTAGAACCTTATTGATGATATGTGGAAGACCATGAAGGAAATGCATGCTACTGAGATAGAGAGAGTTAACTTATTTCCTATCAGCGGAAAGATGTTGCTAATATTTGGTACAACCAGTGGGAGAAAAGTCGAGGTGAGGATGCTGAGCCTATATTCTAGATGAGTTTAAAAATACATTCATAGACCACTTCTTTCCACAAGAGGTGAGGGAAGAAAAAGTTGAGAAGTTTTTTAATATAAAGTAAAAAGGGTTGACAGTTAAGAGTACAGCCTCATGCTTATCCAGGTATGCTCCAAAAATGGTTCTAGATCTAAAAGCAAAGATGAGGAAGTTTGTTTCTGGTCTGAGCAGGCATGTAAAGAAGGAGTGTTAAGAAACCTTGTTGGTATCAAATATGGATAGCTCTATACTTATGGTGTATGCTCAGCAAGTTGAGGAGAAAAAGAGGAAGAATAGGGAGAAGCACCAAATTAAGAAGGCCAAATCCATAGGTAGGCAACCATTCTTTCTTTCAAAGGAGGTCTTCTGGTTAAGCACCATCATCAGCTAGTGCACCTACAGTGAATAACCAGAATGACCAGAGATCTCAAGGCAACTAAAATTTTAGAACTCAAGGATCTTAGTCCCAAGGGAGCATGGTCTAGAGTTCTTTATGCAAGTCATCTTGTGGTAAGTGTTGTAGATTGCATTTGGGAGTGTGTCATGATGGCACTAATGATTGCTACAAATATGTCCAGATGGGTCACTTTATGAGAGAGTGACCTTTAGATAAGTAAGGTAATGGAGGAAACAAAGCCCAATCTTTTTTAGTAGCACCACCAGGTAGAGGTAATCAGAGAGTTTCTAATTCAAGAGCAGGTGGAGGTCCAAACCATTTCTATATTATGGTTAGTCTCAAAGACAAAGAGAATTCACCAAATATTTTCATTGGTATGCTTCGTGTCTTTTCTCATGATGTTTATGTATTACTTGATCTAGTAACTACTTTTTTGTGACTCCTTATGTAGCTGTTAGGTTTAGGATCCTTCCCAAATGAATGTTATAGCCTTTGAGTGTATCTACTCCCGTTGGTATGTCTATTCTAACTAAGAGAGTCTATCAAAATTGTACAGTTTCCATTTATCATAAAGAGACTTCAGCAAACTTAGTTGAATTAGGCATGTTTGATTTTGATGTCATTCTTGGCATGGAGTGGCTTTATGCTTATTATGCCTTAGTTTATTGTAGAACTCGAGTTGTCAAGTTTAATTTCCTAATGATCTAGTTATTGAGTGAAAGGGTAGTCTAGCTTTGACTAAGGGTCGATTCATATCATACCTTAAGGACAAAATGTTAGTCTTTAAGAGGTGTATATACCACATTGTTTGAGTTAGATATGATAATGTGGAGACACCACCCCTTCAGTCACTTCTAGTTGTGAGTGATTTTCCTAAAGTATTTCCTAAGGATTTACCTGGAGTCCTTCCCAATAGGGAGATAGATGTTGGAATAGATGGTCTTTCTGATACTCAACCTATTTTTATTCCGACATATAAAATGGCTCCAGCCGAGTTAAAAAAGTTGAAAGAGAAGTTGAGAGATATTTTAGATAAGAGATTCATTAGGTCGAGTGTCTTACCTTGGGGCATTCCTATCGTATTTGTGTAAAAGAAAGATGCTTCCCTTAGAATGTGTATTGACTATCATCACTTGAACAAGGTCACCATAAATAATATATTAACTATGCTCTTTCAAGAATCAATGACCTGTTTGACCAACTTCAGGGCGTTACTTGTTTCTCTAAGATAGACCTCAGATCAAGCTATCTTCAGTTGAAAGTGAGAGAAAGTGACATTCCAAAAACAAACTTTAGAACCAGATATAGTCCCTAATAGTTCCTAGTTATGTTCTTTGGTTTAACTAATACTCCTGCAATATTGATAGACCTCATAAATAAAGTGTTCAAATAGTATCTAGACATATTTTTATCGTGTTTATCGATGACATTTTGAAATACTCTTGAAACAAGGAGAAGCATACCAACAATCTCATAATTATTCTAAAAACTCTTAAGGACCGATAGTTGTATGCTAAATTTTTGATGTGCGAGTTCTGTCTTACATCTGTGGCATTCTTAGGTAATATTATTTTTGGTGATAAAATTCGAGTGGATTCGTAAAAAATTGAGGCAATAGAGAACTAGCCTAAACCCACTTCTCCGACAAACATATGAAGTTTCTTAGATTTGGCTGGTTAATATAGAAGATTTTTGAGGGATTTTCATCATATCATCTCCATTGACTAATTTAACTCAGAAAAAGATTAAGTTCCAATGGTTTGATGCTTATGAGAAAAGTTTTCAAGAATTGAAAATAAGATTGTCTACTTCTCCAGATTTGCCCCTGTCCAAAGAAACAAATGGATTCGTCATTTATTGTGATGCATCCAGAGTTAGGATGGGTTCTTTTTGACACAGAGAGATAAATTCATTTCTTATGTTTTCGGATATCTTAAGATTCATAGTAGGAATTATCTTACTCATGATCAAGAGTTGGCAGTGGTAGTATTTGCTCTTAAGATTTGGCATTATTATATTTATGGCATTCATGAAGATGTGTTCTTAGACCACAAGACCTTACAATATGTGTTTGTCAGAAAGTGTTAAACTCGAGGAAAAGAAAATGGCTAGAGTTGGTCAAGGATTATGACATGAGTATTCTCTATCACCCAAGTAAAGCTAATGTTGTTATTGATGCTCGTAGCAGGTTATCCATGGGAAGTACTACTTAAGTTGAGGAAGAAAAGAAAGAGTTGGCTAAGGAAGTGCATAGACTTGCACATTTGGGAGTTTGTCTTGTGGACTCTGATGAGGGAGGTGTTCTCATTCAGAATGAGTCTGAGTCTTACTAGTTGGTGGAAGTAAAGGAAAAGCAAGACCAAGACCCTGTTTTACTTTAATTAAAAGAAGAGGTTCATAAATAAAAGGTGATGGCTTTTGCCAAAGGAGAATATAGAGTGTTCAAGTACCAAGGCAGATTGTGTGCTTTGAATGTTGATGGTCTTTGAGATAGAGAATGGCAAAGGACCATAGCTTCAGATATTCCATTCATCTAGGTTTTACTAAAATATACCACGACTTGAGAGAAGTCTATTGGTGGAATGGTATGAAAAGAGATATAGAAGAATTTGTTTCCAAGTGCCTAAATTGCTAATAAGTCAAGGTTGATCATCAAAGGTCTTGTGGTATAGCTCAAAATGTGGAGTTGCCGAAGGGGAAGGGGGAGATGATTAATATAGATTTCATTACAGGTTTACTGCGATCTCATAGACAACATAATTTGATTTGGGTGAGTGTATATGATGACCAAATCAGCCAACTTCTTGCCTGTTAAGACTATGGATTCAGTAGAGGATTATACCAGATTATATATTTGAGAGATAGTCCAACTTCATGGAGTTCCCTTGTCTATCATCTCTGATAGAGATGATCAATTCACTCCTCAATTTTGGAAGTCATTTCAGAGAGGTTTGGGTTCAAATGTGAACCTTAGTACCACTTTCCATTCTTAGACAGATGATTAAGTAGAGCTTAGAATTTAGACTCTTGAGGAAATGTTGAGAGACTTTTTTATTTCAAAGGTAATTGGGATTACCACTTACCATTTACTGAGCTTTCTTATATTATCAGTTTTAATTTTATTATTCAAATGAATCCCTATGAAGTTCTTTATGGGAGGAGATGTATACTTCCTATTGGTTGATTTGAAGTTGGTGTGGTAGAGTTGATAAGGACATACCTTTTTCATCAAGTTATGGAGAAAGTGAAAATCATCCGAGAGAGGTTGAAGACTGTGCAAAGTCATCAAAATTCCTACGCTGATGCTTGGAGAAGAGACTTGGAGTTTGAGGTAAATGATTGGGTGTATTTGAAGGTTTTTTTATATGAAAGGAGTTAGGAGGTTTGGAAAAAAAGATAAGTTGAGTCCCCGTTACATTGGTCCTTACTAGATTATTAAAAGAGTTGGCAATGTCGCTTATGAGTTTGAGCTACCATCAGATTTAGTTCATCCTATGTTCCATATTTCCATGCTTAAGAAGTGCTTGGTAGATCCTTCATTCATTCTCCTTACATTAAACATTGGTGTGAAAGATAGCTTGTCCTACGAGGAGATTCTTATCTAAATTCTTGATTGTTGGGTTCGTAAATTGAGGACCAAAGAGTTTGCTTCAGTCAATGTCTTGGTAGAAATTTATTTGTTAAGGAGAATACATGGAAAGCCGAGGAGGATATGAAATCCAAGTACCCGCACCTATTCATTCCTCTAGTGTTGATGTTGAAGGTAATATTCATATTCTTGTCTCAGAGTTTGTACCTTCTTGAGTTTTGAAGTTATTCTTGAGTTTGAGTATTGGAGTTATTGCATCATATTTTTGCCTTGAGAAAATTCTTAGATTGGTCATCATTCAAGGACGAATGATCACAAGGGGAAGTTATTCTAACATCCCGTACAATTTTAACTTAGATAAATTTTGAGAATCCTAAGAAGGTTGAGAGGAGCTATTATTTCATTGGACAAAGAGTCTATCTATGGTTTGTAGAAGTTTCTACTAGACGTAAGTGTGACTCCTAGGGTCCACCTATACTTAGCCAAATTCGAGTTACTGAGGACTCTTTCTACAAACCCTTCTAATGAGTGTCAAAAGATTTACGACCCTTAGGGTCAACTGTAACCCCTATTATACATTTCAGTAGCTATTGGAATATTCAATGAGTTCCACAACTGGGTCTTATGACCCATAGGAGTTCCTACAGATTATAGGATTATTCGTAGTTTGTTAGTTCCAAGTCCTTCAGGAGATTCTATGAGTGGACTTCTACGAGTCGGCCTATGGTCTACGACTGATGTAAATTGGTTGTAGATCTACCTAGAAAATTCCAAAAAGTCCAATAAATAGACCCTAGTTTATATGAGAGGGGCCCTATAGTTCGTGGAGTTCCTATGGTCCATAGGAAGTGCTCGTAGCGGACTGAAACTAGTTGTAAGTAGGAATATTTTTGACTTTCCCCCCCTTTTCCGAATTAAAACCAAGACATTGCAGAATTAAATTGTCCCTTATACCCAATGATTTTTTTCTTTCATTAAAACTTAGAATCTTTTGAGAGCAAAAATTGGAGAGAAGGGGAAGAGCTAGGGTTCAAGAGTTCCAAGCAAGATCTTCGAGTTTTGCTTAGATAATTGTCGTTCCGGGTATGTAAGGCTAATCACAACGTTGGACTGAGTTCTTTCTCGTGCCTACATCTTCATTCAGTCTAGTTTTGAGTTTGAGTTTTCATCCCAATGTATTAAGTTCTTGAGTTATCTATGTAATCTCGTATTGAATTCTTTTATAAATAACTATACTTCTATGAATTTCATGAGTTGAGTTCTTGAGATAATTGTTCATGTTTGTATTCACATGAACCCTAGTTGAGTTTTTGCATTTATCAAATTTATGCATTTTTTTTGAGTTTAAAGC
The DNA here is from genome assembly GCF_947179165.1 of Solanum dulcamara. Classification (NCBI taxonomy): domain Eukaryota; kingdom Viridiplantae; phylum Streptophyta; class Magnoliopsida; order Solanales; family Solanaceae; genus Solanum; species Solanum dulcamara. Next base: position 52,007,483 of record NC_077245.1, on the reverse strand, counting down.
ATGATATATTTTCATCTTTTATTTGAGAAAGAGTTTGAGCATGAGTTGAGTTTTGAGAAGTCTCTTAATTATTATTTTGAGCATGAGCATTATTGAGCCTAAATGAGTTAAGTATTAATACATTTAAACATCTATTTTGAGATTGAGTTAAGAAGTCAAATTATACTTTTGAATACATTCATTGGGTTGAGATAAAATCTATTTTAAAGAGAAGAGATGCGTTTAGTTTTTGAGCAAAGTCCAATGAGACTAAATGAGTTAATTGAGTACATACACTCACTTGAGCTATAATAATACTAAATATATTTTTGAGAGTATTATTGAGCACCAATTTGGATAAGAATATAGAACAACTCGAACCCCATATACTACGTAGCCATTGTAGGATAGGATCGTACAGTTTATTCTAATGATTCCTCATTGTTTTCGGTTAGAGATACTCCCCAAGAGTAAAATATTATATTTTTATATATTGAGTTTTATTTATTTATTCATATATTTTAAAGCATTGTCTTCATGTATTGCATGCTTTATTGAGTTGAGATATTTTCAGAGTTAAGTTCTTTGAGTTGAGTCGAGTTGGGTTGAGTATCTTTGAGTAAGTTGCCTTTCAACTATTTAACATACCGTACATTCCATGTACTGATACCATTTGGTGCTACATTATTTTATGATGCAGACACAGATGATAGAGATCCTCAATAGGCGCACCATTGAATATCAGTTTTACATCCATCTTTTGGTGAGACCTCTTTGCTTTTAGAGGCCCTCTTGAGTCTTTGTTTCTATTCCTCACATTATTAGTATTTTGAGTTAGTCATGGGCCTATCTTGGTGCCTATTTCATAGTCAGTTTTAGAGGCCTCATAGACTAGTCACAGACAGAGTTTGAGTTCTTTCAATTATTTCAAAGTATATGTTTTAAAACATCTTTTATCTATTTAATAAGATATTGAGACTTATTTTGAGAAGTATAAATTACCTTCTTTGTAGGTCCATTTGAGTTACATTATTTATGAGTTAAGTCTTCCGCTTAGTTAGTTACCTAGGACAAGGGTTCACTTGGGAACCAATAATGGTTTTTGAGTACCAGCCACGCTTAGAGTATAGACTATGGGTGTGAAACTCGGCTCTTGGGATAAGAAGTGGTCTAGGAATGAGGCTTCACATCCTCACTACGACTCTCCTCCTACTAGGTTTACCAAATATTGGCCAGATATTTGAGTTGATAGGAAACAAGCTCAGCTCCCATAATCTCAATCGCATGCATAGCTTTCAGAATTTTCCAAATTTCATCAACGAAGTTCTAAGTCCTTGTGAAGACTGGTGGATTCATCATTAAGAAGTCTATAATCTTTGTAACAGCAGATGGCTCTTGAGAACAAGAGTTAGGAATTAGGGTACTGTGTGATAAGCTGACTGAGCAACTATCAATTGGGTGATCATAGTGATAGCTCCCCTAAACTCTCCCTCAAAAGTAATGGCAGGCTGAGCAGTAGGTGTCAGTGAAACCTCGTGATTTCTATTTTCATTCTCAGTCTTAGTTGCTCAGGCTCTATTCCTTGTTTACATTTTAGATAATTGAGGCATAGTAGTCGGTAGGATGTCGTTGTTGTTGACATTCCTCTAAATGAAAGTGTATTTTTAAGGCATGATCTTAAAATGTGTAAACACATGAGTTAGAAGGAGATTTGATAGAGTTAAACTATATTACATGAACTAGAATATGAAAGAAGTGAGACAACTTCCTAAGGTCCTGTAGCCTCCCTATTATTGATGTGGCGTGCTTCACACTGATAACTAAGAGTTTACTAGATACAGATTCATAGATATCCTAGGATTCTTGAACTTTGTGCTCGGAAACCAAGTTTATCATGTCCCTAGTCTATATCCTAAGTGTGATCGGTACTCAAAAATCATTACAGGTTCTTAAGCAAATCCTTGGCCTGGCTAACTACTCAGTGGAAGACACAATTCAATAGAAATAGCATTATAAGGGTGAGCATTTAAAATACATTAAAAGTAAACTAATACATCTCAAAAATAAATCTTTGAATGTATAATAACATAATTTAAAAATAGACTCTGAAAGATTCAATTAACTTAACTGTATCTCTATCTATGAAGCCTCTAAAACTCATTACATAGGTATTGGGACAGACCTATGGCTACCTCGAAAGACTAATAAGTAAATGACTAAAATAATTCCTCCAAATAAAAGGAGTTCTCACCAAAGCTTGATGATAAGTGATCTTTAACGATGTGATTATTGAGCATCTATAACACATGTATCTGTATCATAAAATGATGCAACGTCAAAAGATGTCAGTACATAGAATGTATGGTATGTAAAATAGCTGAAAGGAGACATACTCAAAGAATACTCAATGGAATAAATCCTGGAATAATTCAACTCAAATAAATCATGCAATTATGAAAATAAGTAAATGTTTTACAGATTATAAATAAGTGAATGCAACTTAGAATGAAAATATCATTTACTCTTTGGGGAGTTTCTCTAACCATAGACTATCACTATCACTATTATGATGATACAACGAACTGCTCTCATTGCCAGAGTCGTTCAATACCTTCTCATGATAAGGGACTCAAACTTATATCATGGATATATATATAAAGTCTGTATCACGGACTGAAGTGAGGAGTCACCTTAACCAATGATATAATCCTATTCTATGCTTGCTATGTAGTTTATGGAATTTGAGTTATCTATTTATCCAAATCGGTGCTCAATACTACTCCCAAAATAATATGTATTAACGCTCATATACTCAAGTAAGTAAGATATTCACAATAATACTCAGTTAGTCTTATTGGACTCTACTCAGCTTAACTCAACTTTTCTTTAACTCAATCCATTCTCCTTAAAATATTTATACTCTCAACTTAGTGAATGCACTTAAAAATATAGCTTTGGTTTCTCAACTTAATCTCAAGATAAATAGTTAAATGCATAATTTCTCAAACTCAATTAGATCTGATTAGGGTCATACTCAAAATCGGTGAATGAAAGGCTTCTCAAACTCAAGTCTATGCTCAACTCATTTCTCAATTAAGAAATGAAATATATCATTCTTTAACTCAAAGCAATGTATGAAAATAAGCAATATAAAAACTCAACTAGGATTCATGTTAATATAATCATGAACAACAATTCAAGAACTCAAATTGTGGAAATAATCACAATGGAATCAAATACATAGAGAACTTATTGAAAGATTGCATAACTGACTTAAAAACTCAATATAAGGGGATTGAAACTCAAGTTTAAACTCTTTAATTATGGAGTTGAGATGTAGGGCACAAGAATAAACTCAGTCCAATGATATGATTGGATTTACATAACAAAAGAACAATGTTCTTGGCGAAAATCAAAGAATGCAAATACTATGCTTGAACCATAGATTTTCTCCTCTTCTATTTGATTTGAAGTTTCTAAGTGCTAATGAGGGCTAAAACCACGTAGGGAACTGATAAGGGACTCAAATTAGTCCTAAAATGTAAGGGTTTTTATTTGGAAAAGGTGGGAAAAGATGATTTTATCCCTCATAAAAAATTTCTTACATCGCATACGGATCATTATGTGGACTATAGAAACTCCTACAGGCAGTAGAACACCCCTCATAGAACTTGGTGCTCAAATCTTGGACTCACTGGAATTGTAGAGGCTGGGTCTATAGATCCTTTCTATGAATCATACACCACCCTATGAGTCATACCATCCACTCATGGAATCATGTTAAGGTTTCTTGGGGTTTGGGTCTATAGACCCCCTTATAAATCGTACACTCTCACACGGGTCATAGAATGATATCATGAAATCTTAGTGCACATTGGGTCTACGAGCTAGCCTTACGAGTCATAGATAATTAGACAACTTATATAAGGACTCATGGAAAAGGGTCTTGTGTAATATCCCTGAAGTTCCTAGCCTAAACTGACTCTTAAATGATCTAGAAATTTCATCAGCCAAGGACCACAAGACCAACCATGAACCGTTATCCTCTTCAAGATCTGTGGAAGGGGGTCGTATTGAGGACAAGAGTAAGGGGAGAATTTAATGAGAGGGACCATGACTCATGGTGAGCACCACTAACTGTAGTCCCTTCTATTGAGCTGACCCCCAAGACTTCTTAGTCTGAGAGACGACCAGGATGAGATCTATGGTCTATAGTGGCCATCACGAACCATGGTGTCCTTTGTGAATCTGACTCCTCCTGACCCAAACTCAACTCAGCCATCACGACCCGTGGTGAGCTTCACGGGTAGTGATGGCCTTCTGTGAAGGGTCCATGACCCAATTTTATTGAAGGGCATTCTGATCTTTTCCTACCTTTTTCCAACTGAACCCTGTACATTTAGGGACCCAAAATTAGTCACTTAGCTTACCCACAAGGGATTTTCCTCTCATTCACATTTATAACTTTTGAGAGAAGAAATTGAAGAGAAGAAAAAGAGGTAGGGTTCAATGGTTTTTAAGCGATTCCTTTATGTCCTAATTGTTTATTTGATTTTCAGCTATGTAAGGCTAATTCTAATGTCGAACTGAGTTCATCCACGTTCCCTATATACTTCTTTCATCAGAATTGAAATTGAGTTTGAGTTCTAATCCTATTTAACTGAGTTGTTAATTATGATTTTTAAATCGAGTTTATGTATAATTAACTGAGGTTTGACAGAGCATGAGTATTGAGTTTAAATGATGTTTAGTATTGAGTTAAATGATAGATTTGAGATAGAGTCTTGAGGAATTGTGAATGAGTTGAAAACATGTTTTAAATAAAAAAGTTTGATGATTGAGATGAGTTGAGTTTGATGAGAGTTCAATGAGACTAAATGAGTTAATTTGATTATTATGATTGATTGAGTATATGATATTATCAAGTCTTTTGGGAGTAGTATTGAGCACCGATTTGGGTAAGAGTAAATAATAACTTAAATCCCATAAACTACATTGCCAGCATAGGATATAGTCCATGCCTCTTAAGTCTCAAAATAATGGACTTTAATCATTTATGGATCCAATGAGCTTGATCGTCCCTTATCCTGTCAAGGTATTGGATGGCTGCGGCAATAGTAGTGCAAAGTATTGTATCATCACTAGCTCATAAGTGATAGTTATCGGTTAGAGAAACTTCCTAAAATGAATGGTTTGATTTGGTTGAGTTGCATATCATCAAGTTTATTTTCAAATCATTGTTTACTATAAACTTGCATATTAGTTTGTTTGAGTTGATTTGAGTTACTTTTGAGATGAGTCCCTTGAGTTGATTTGAGTTACTTTGACCTAAGTCCCTTGAGTTGAGTTACTTTTGAGATAAGTCCCTTGACTTGAGTCCTTTGACCTAAGTCCCTTGAGTTGTCTTTTGAGTTGAGTTACTTGATGTTGAGTTGTTGAATTGTCTTTCCTTTAGCTATTTTACATACTTTTACATTTTATGTACCGACGCCATTTGGTCTATATCATTTCATGATGCAAATATAGGTGCTAGAGATCATCAACAGGCATTTCATTGAAGATCTTTTCCTTCTTAATAGTGATGAGCCCTCTTTGCTTCTGGAGGAATCACATTTATTTCAGTTATTAGTTATGAGTAGTTTCTTTTGAGGTAGCTATGGACTTGTCTCGGGACCTTCTTAATAGTTGATAGAGGCTTCATTGTTAGAGTTAGAGTTGAGAAAATAGTACTTTCAGAGTCAATTTAAATCCTACTTTTAAGCATTGAGTTATGTGGTTAAGCTACTTTATACCTTTAGTATTTTGAGACTATCATTTATGAGATTAAATTAGCTTATAAAATTATTCCTTATTGAAGTTATTTAGTTGTTAGCCCATGTAAATGCCTCTTTTGAGTTATATTAAGTCTTTTGTTGATTTGATTAAATGAGTGATTAGACTAAGTTATTCACTTAGTGCCAGCAATGGTCTTTGAGTGTCGTCCGCACTTAAGGTACCCTCTCGAGACATAAAAAACTCGGTATATGAGCACAGAGTTCAAGAGTTTAGGGTGTATATGAAGTTGTTTCTAGTAGAGTCTTGCTTATGGGTGTGTCGTACACTACATTTATAATCATGAGGCTATAAGACATTAGGACTATTCCACTTCTTCCTATTCTAAGTTCATGCGATAGAGTTTAACTCTATAAAATGTTTCTTTCTAATTATTGCGTTGCATGTTTTGCAAATAATTCCTCCTAAACATACTGCTAGCTAGAGGAATGCCGCCAATATTGAGATCCTATAGAAAGACATACCTTCATAGTCAGGGGTGAGAACTATGGGTATACCTGCATGATCTATGGAGGAACCCCAAATGCCTACTACTCAGTCGATTCTTACTTTGGAGGCAGAATTTAGAGGAGCAATTTTTATGCTTACTCAGTTGGTAGCAGCCCAAAGTGGTAACCAAAGTTTACCAGCTCCCATCTTTATCTTTAAGGATCCATCAAATTCGGTGAGGATTTGAGATTTCTTGAGGATGAACCCACTAGTCTTTACAAGTTCTAAGGTTGAGGAGGACACCTAGAACTTCATCGACGAGATTTGGAAAATTCTGAAAGCGATGCATGCTACTAAAATTGAGGGAGTTGAGTTGGTTTCTTATCAGCTCAAGCATGTGGCAAATGTTTAGTACAACTAGTGGGATGAAGGTAGAGGTGAGAATGTTAAGCCTGCTGTTTAAGATGAGTTTGATGGTGCTTTTCTTGATCATTTCCTTCCCATAGAATTAAGGGAAGCCGAGGTGGAAGATTTTATCAACGTGAAACAAGAGGGAATGATAGTGAATAAGTATGGTCTTAAGTTCATTCAACTATCTAGATATGCTCCAAAAATGATCCTAGATATGAGATCTAAGATAAGAAATTTTGTCTCTGGCTTGGGCAAACATGTGAAGAAGGAGTTTAAGGCCTCATTATTAATTTATGACATGGATATATCCAGGATTATGGTGTATTCTCAACAGGTTGAGGAGGATAAGAAGAAATATAGGAAAGAGCACTTGAGTAAGAAAGTCAAATCAGCTGGGCAAGAGAATGAGCAGAAGCAAGGAAGGGGAAATAGGTCCTTCTTTCAGAAAAGATCTTTTAGCCGTGCTACGTCGTTATCAAGTGAACTTGTACCTAATTATAGGTATGAGTAGAAGTCATAGAGCTACTAGAATTTCAGAGCTTAGGGT